>NW_006159811.1:4829743-4872089 GCF_000334495.1 Tupaia belangeri chinensis
GTATATATTAAGTGGGGACATACAATGTCTCTCCTTCATAGCCTAGGTTTCTTCACTCAGCAGTAAATCTTCCATATTTTTCCACTTCCTGTCAAAAGTCAGGGTGTTGTTTTTTATGGCTGAATAGTATTCCATAGAGTATATGTGACGGTTTTTCTATTCATTCATCCGTTTGTGGGTATTTGGGGTGGTTCCATGACTTAACAATTGTGAATAGTGCCACAATAAACATTGATGTGCAAGCACTTTTCCGATGAAGTATTCTTCTGTCCTTTGAGTAGATACCAAGGAGTGGGATTGCTGGATCATATGGTAGTTCTATTTGTAGATTTTTGAGGAATCTCCAAATTGTTCTCCACAGTGGCTGGACCAATTTACATTCCCACCAGCAGTTTCCCTTCACCACATCCGCCAGGATTTATCATTTTTTGTGTTTTTTTTTGTTTGTTTGGTTTTTTTTTTATCTTAGTTTTTCTGA
Source organism: Tupaia belangeri chinensis (assembly GCF_000334495.1). Lineage (NCBI taxonomy): Eukaryota > Metazoa > Chordata > Mammalia > Scandentia > Tupaiidae > Tupaia > Tupaia belangeri. The sequence goes on from NW_006159811.1 coordinate 4,830,222, forward strand.
TTGAGAGTTAGGTGGTATCTCATTGTTGTTTTGATCTGCATTTCCCTTACAATGAGGGATGTTGAGCATTTTTTCATATGCCTTTTAGCTATTAGTATGTCATCTTTAGAGAGTGGTTTTTTCAACTCATTCTCCCATCTTTTAATAGGACTGATCATCTTTTTTTTTGGAACAGCTGCTTGAGTTCCTTGTGAATTCTGGTTATAAGTCCCTTGCTTTTCAGAAAGTTAATGTGTAGTAACTGCTTTAACACTTATAAAAACTTTATATAAAAGATATCATAAATATCCCCATTAAACAATTAAATCCAATGAGAAAAGAAAAGTTACTAAATGTGCCCCAAATCAAATGCAGAATAAGTGACCAAAGCAGGATTCAAACCCCAAGAAATCCATTCACACCATGCTATACTGCCTGACTTAAGAAAGTGGAATGAAGCCTAGCCGCTGGTGGTACCTGCTGCTAAGATGCTGCAATAAGAGGCTGGGACCACATTCAAAGATTGGGTTCAGTTCCTGGCCCAATCTTTTTTTTGGAGAGTTTTTTCCTATAGGGTACATGCGCTTGCCAGAGAGACAGAGAGAAACAGAGAGACAGAAAGTGAGAAATCACCCCCCAGAGGGGATGGCCATGCCATAATCCCTTCTCCTCCACTCTCCACTCAGGATCTTGGGCACACACACACACACACACGTGCCTGGTGTGAGTTTAGGTCACCAGGTCTGGGATTCGAACTGCGGTCGACCTCATGGGAGTCCAGTAACATAGCCATTACTCCAATCCCTGGTCCCAAGTTCCTGGCCCAATCTAAACAGGATGAATGTGTTGGGATATGCCTGTGGTCCTAGCTAATTAGGAAGCTGGGGCAAAAGGACATTGACCTTATGTGGTATTGTCAAAAAAAATAAAGTATAAATTTTTATGTATAAATATTGGGCTGTCAGAAAAGTCCTGATGCATTTTTGCATAGAAAAACAAAAAAAAAGTCATGACTTTTTCGGCAACCCAACATATAAATGTATATACATAAATGCATTTTTATATGTACATAGTATATGCAATGGAAAGAAAATGAAGCACATCTCCGAGTATGTTTATCAATTCTTTTTCCCAAGGTCAGTCAACAAAAGAACTTGTTTTAGAAAAGATGCAATGTGAGGTTAAGAGATAAAGGACAAAGACGTCATGTCTGCCACATGGAAGACTTTATTGCTGGTAAAATTTGTCTTTTAACCTGGATTGACTAAAACCCTCACATTATTTTTATTTCATTCAAGGCTACCCACAAGTGAGCATTTCTTATCACTCTAGTTTCACAGTTGAGAAAGCTGTCTCCGGGGTAAATATTAAGGGGCAACATAAAGGAAGCAATGAAGAAGGCTGTTTCGTGAAGAGGTTAAACACTACTTTCATAGTGTAGACACAACAAGCATCAATATGTATACTTCTTTTTTAAACAGGTTCTAGTTCTCCCCTACTGGTTTTCCTAAGTCTTGCTCTGCCACATGTAACATTCTCTCAAACTGCTGACAGGGCAACAATCCTTCGTTGACCTCTAGACAACAAAGAGCTCCCTCTAGTCACCTCAGATCAGAGCTGTAAACAATGATTAGAGGTTTACCAGATAGTCAAGACAATACATTCAAATAGCTTAACCCAGAAGTATACCCAATTCTGATCCACTGTAGAGACTCAACCAACGTTTGTCCCTTCTTCACCTCTATACCCTTCTGCCTTCTAGTAATGTTGCTATTCTTTTCATGTAGCATTTTAGACATTGTTTTTACAAAAAAAAGTTAATGTATTTTAAAAACCTTTAAATATAATTCTGCTTTTCTAATTAGGTCATATTAATTGTTCTTAAGAAAGCAGCTAAATGTTTCTGTTGGTTTACTTTTTAAAAAAAATTATTATTCTATTTTTTTTTTTATTGCCAGAGGGCATGGGTGCTCACTACAGAGACACAGAGAGACAGGAAGCACCCCCACTGGGGCATGGTCACACCATAATCCCTTCTCAATTTCTTCATCTCGTCAAGATTTCAGACATGTACACGTGCCTGGCATGTTTTTCAAGAAACAGGGGCTGGGACTCAAACTGTGGTCAGCCATATGGGATTTGACTCCCTATCCACTGCGCTCACCCACTGTACTATGGGCCAGCTGTGTAGACCTATTTTTAACTGTTACCATGGTTCTCTCATCTCCCAACTTTGAGCCCATCTTTTACTCTCCACATTTAATAAGTCCTGCCCTTATTTATCTATGTGTTTTTTAGGTTATTCTTTTTCTAATCTGACCACAGTAAATGAGGCTTACTTTCTCATCTTTTGTCACTAGTTTGACTCTAGATTTATCAATCTCTATTCCCAGGGTGTTAATTCTTACATTTTGTAAATCAAGTTCAATTAGCATCATATCCATCAAACTTGTATTTTCTAGTCCTTATTGAACTTTTCTGTCAGTAGGACACAGCATACTGTTGATCTTGCCCTCCTGGTAAAGACCTCTTGACTTTGGTCCTACCATATGGCCCAAGTTTTTCCTTCTTTCTCTCTTTCATCCTCATCTCTGCGTTCTTTGCAAACTCATCCTCTTCTGTACCGTTATTGGTTGTTGGTGATACCTAAATTTTAATTCTAAACTTTCTTCTCCTCTCACTTTATTTTCTTCCTAAAGGGTTTTCACTCTAAGAGTTCAATAACATAATTAACTGCCAATTATACCTCATACCACTAGCAGCCTACTTGACATCTCCCTTCGCATGTTTCAAAGACATCTTAAACTCAACTCATGCAAAAAAACAAACTCATTAATTTTCTCCCACTCCCCCAAAAGGAAAAAAAAAAACAAACTAAAACCTGGGGCTGGCAAGTGGCATGGTGGTTAAGGCAATGAACTCCCACATGGCCAACCACAGTTCAAATCTCAGACCTGGTGGCGTCCTTTCTTATTTTTTCTTTCTCTCTCTCTCTCTCTAGTTAAATTGAAAATAATAATAATATAAACACAATTAAATAACTAATTATTTTTTTAAATCCTAAAACCTGACCCATTTGCTGAGAATGGCAGCACTATCTCATTCTCAAGTTAGAAATCTGTCTGTTATCTTTGATACCTTCTTTTCCTCACTCCTCCCAACAAGACATCACACCAGGAACCTTAAGAATTAACTTCTAAATATTTTTTGAAATCTTATTTTTTCTCTCTGCATTCCCACCTAGTCATCACTACTCTAATGTAACTACTATACTACCTCCTAACTCATCATTCTACATCTCTTCTATTTCTGTTTTGTTTTGTTTTTATAAGAGTGTTTTTTTGCTATAGGGTGTGTGCACTCACCAGAAAGACAGAGAGAGACAGAGAAACAGAGAGCAAGAAAACACCCTCCAGGGTGGGTGGCCATGCAGCAATCCCTTCTCCTCCATTCTTCTCTTGGGCATGCATGCACACTCACCCAGTGTGAGTTGAAGTTGCTGGGTCTGGGACTCAAACCACAGTCAATTACATAGGAGTCCAGTGATGTAACCATTATACCATCTGCTGGTTCCCATCTCTTTTAGCTTATGTCCAATTCATCTGTCACAGACACAAGGATCTTTTCAATGATCATGGCACTATCCTGCTTAAAACTCTTTAATGGCTTTCCATTACTCTTAAATAAAGGCAAAAATCCTTAAATAGTGCCAAAAAGGTCCCACATGATCTGTTTTCTCCAGTTTCACTTTTTTTCCCATTGTTTCCTCTACCAGAAAGTCTCTCCTTTGCAGTTCGTTCTGTTAGAGTGCTCTGGTAGCTCCCTATCCCCACAGCAATCTGAATCATAACTTTCTGAGAAGCCTTTCCTACTATATACTAGCACATCTCTTTTCATTTAACAAAGCTGTAAGTTACATTTATTTGTAATTCTAGTAAGGGCAGAAAATGTCTTTTCCCCATCTCTTTACTTATAAATGTAACCCTGAGTCTGGCTATAACATGTATTTAATAAATATTTTTCACTTAATGAGGTACAGACACTCTAATCTCAAAGCCCATTCAACTGAACTCATCTTGCCTCTTGGATTTTAGTTCTCAATATTCCCTATGGTAGACTCTCTAATCAAGCAAGTACTGTATTACTTCTTTTCCTCCTGCCTCTCATCTTAACTATGTTTCTAGAACATTTACCTAAGTCCTTAATAACCAGCAGAGCACCTGGCCTAAAGGAAGCACTCAACATTATTTGTTGATCAAAAAGGCAGGCTGGGGACCAGCAGTTAGCGTAATGGCTATGTGGCTGGACTCCCACGTAGTCGACCGTGGTTCGAGTCCCGGACCCGGTGGCTTAAACTCATGCCGGGCGCGTGTGCGTGAGTGCCCAAGATCCCAAGAGGAGAATGGAGGAGAAGGGATTGCGGCGTGGCCATCCCCCCTGGGGGGTGATTTCCTGCTTTCTGTCTCTGTCTGTCTGGCAAGTGCACGCGCCCTATAGCAAAAACCTCTCAAAAAAAAAAAAAAAAAAAAAAGGCAGGCTGTCTTTCAGAACTACTCCTTATTAAACTCTAAACTTATTTTCTTCTCAATTCCTCTATTACTATCTTCTGTATTCCTACAATCTAGTATGTAATTGTACATTGTTACAATTATTATCTTTTTTTAAGAGGTTTTCACCTTAGGGTGCAGAGAAAGTGAGAGGGAAAGTGAGAAATCACCCCCCGGGGGGATGGCCATGACTCGATCCTTTCTCCTCCATTTTCCTCCTGGGTTCTTGGGCATGCACATACATGTGCCTGGTGTAATTTTCAAGCCAGCAGGTATGGAACTCAAACACGGTCAGCCATGTGGGTGTCCAGTGATGTAACCACTATGTTATCTGCTGGCTCCTTAATTATTATTTTCTAACTTGTTCTTTGTGCCTAACTGCTCTCTACATAGATTGAACTTATTGAGGGTGGCTATTACACTTTCCATAAAGAATCGAGAATTGTGCTATTTATTAAATAGGGACATAATTTGTTGATCAAGGGTATCTACTAAAAGATGTCATTTCATCCAAATTCTCCAGTATCTTATTAATAAGAGAAACATATTTATGTTTCACTTCTGCCTTTCTTTCCCTTCCCATCAATCATCACTTGAGAAAGTTGTCAATGAGTAGAGATACATTTAAATAATAGGCAGAAAGAAAGGAAGACAGAACCAAAGGCTAGGATGATTGACTTCTGGAGTGATATCCCCTGAATTTCAGAAACTTAACCATCTGAAAAGATCTCATTCATCAGTAGCAAAAAGTAATGAGATTACTTAATATTATATATTAGATAGTAGAAATAAAAGAACCTTGCATTATTTAAAATAACAAACTAAGCTCTTTAGTGAAGGATCTTTATTTTCTATCAAACTACAGATAATTTAAATGTTTCCTAATACAATAAGCCTCAGCTACTCAGATCATTGGGGACTGGAGAGCCATTGGCTAATTTAATTTTCTGGTTTGCTGAGGGTGAACTGAAAACCCTCTTTGTGTGTCAACCTTGTTACTGACAGTCTTTATAAAATGTTTGAGTCTACTTTTCAGTCTTAGTAAGTACAATATGATTAACATGATTGAATCTTCCTCTGATGACTGAAGCTACTTTAATGTGTCAAGATCAATTCTGATAGAATTAACTCTGAGCAGTTGACACACTCTATGCTAAGCCCAAGGCACAGGCTGAGAGTTGCCTTTTTGAGTAAGTTCCTGACTTTTTTTTTTTTTTTTTTTTTTTTTTTTTTTTTTTTTTTTGAGTTTGGAGAGGTTTTGCTAGAGGGCGTGTGCACTTGCCAGAAAGACAGAGAGAGACAGAGCGATAGAAAGCGAGAAATCATCCCCCAGGGGGGATGGCTGCACAGCAATTCTTCTCCTCCATTCTCCTCTCGGGATCTTGGGCATGCATGCACACACGCCTGGCATGAGTTTAAGCCACCAGTTCCGGTACTCGAACTGTGGGCACTTACATGGGAGTCCAGCAACATAGCCATTACACTAACTGCTGGTCCCAGTAAGTTCCTGATTTTAACTTATGCATGCATTTTTTTCTGTAAAGGTTTAAAAATGTAGAAAACAAAAACTCTGTTATTTCTTCTTCTTAAAAAGGATTAGAAAAACAAATCTAGTTGATTGATTGATACTTATTCACTCATTGAAAAATGGATTGTGGAGCCTGGGGCTGCGTGAAGGCCCAGGTCAACATTTATGTGGGGCAGCTAATGTGGGTAGGTCTGTGGGTAGGTCACCGGTGGTTACTGTGAGTTGAGCCCAAGAATGAAGGGTGGATCAAGGACTCCAGCTACTTGCCGTGACACAGAAATATGCTCTAAGCCATGACCCTGGTGGCCATGGCTGGGCACTGCTTCACTCATAGGGCCTAGGCACTAGCCTTATAATTGCTGTCAAGATATGCCCAGGATCAGGATTTGCACGCACATAAATGATCCTACATTAGGATCCAGAGTTTCTAGACCGCATGGCTTCCATGATTAGCTCTGAATTCTCAGCACTCAGAGTGAATGTGGCCCGTGGCCCTGCTGCTCCCCTCTGCATTCTGGTCTTACCTCCCAGGTCTGACTTGGGGAAATCTACTTAGATCTATGGCTCCAATGTTGATTTTCTAGACATTCCATATTGTTGATGAGGTGTCTGAAGCATAAAAAGTGATCACCATGCACCCTGCAAGATCTCTGCCAAGCCACGCCCACACTACATCTTTTCACCTGGTCAATGCCTGGAGGCTAGGACAGTGGGATCACCTGATTCACCAAACTCAGCTCCCACTTTATTTCAGGGAACCAACTTGGACTAATACTCTATCACTTCTTTACTGGAGACTTTCATGCATGATCTGGAAAGCTGCCTTAAAAAAAAAAAAAACCAAAAAACTTCAATATATGACTACCAGGCAGGTCTGCAGACTTAGGCCATCTTTATAGTTGCCATATTCCTTTTCGGACCTGACTTTATTTATTTATTTTTTTTTTAAGATATTTTTTCTAGGGCACATGTGCTCTCTGGAGAGACCAAAAGAGAGAGAGAGAGACAAAAAGTGAGAAATCATCCCCCAGGGCAGATGACCATGCTACAATCCCTTCTCCCCTACTCTCCTTCTGGGATTCTGGGGATGCATACACTCACACCCAGTGTGAGTTTCAAGCTGCCAGGTCTGGGACTTGAACTTTGGTTGGCCATGTGGGAGTCCAGAGCCTTAACCAACATGCTGCCTGCTGGCGCCCAGAGACTGTGACTTTCAAGCCTCAAGTTAAATGTGCAAAAACCTTTAGTTTGTAAACTATGCCTCAGATAAGGGACTGATAACCAGAATATACAGGGAACTCAAGCAGCTTACTTGAAAAAAAATTAATCAATCCAATTAAAATATGGGCACATGAGCTCAACAAACAACTCTCTAAGAAAGAATACAACAGCTAAAAAGTATATGAAAAAATACTCAACATTTCTTGTCATATGGGAAATGCAAATTAAAACCAGTTGATATACCACCCAACCTCAGTCAGAATGACTTGGATTAAAAAAAAATAAAGAATGGTAAGTGACGGTGAAGGTGTAATGAAAGAGAACTCTCCTACGCTGTTGGTGAGAAGGTAAGTTAGTTTAGCTACTGTGGAAAATGATATGGAGGTTCGTCAAGAACCTACAAATAGAACTACCGTATGATCCAGTAGTTCTACTTCTGGGTATCTACTCAAAGGATAGGAATATACTAAGTTGGGAAATCACATGCACACTTCTGTTTACTGCAGCTTTATTTACAACTGCTAAGATATGGAAACAACCCAACTGTAAGAACAGATGAATGGATTAAAAAATGTTGAATATACAGTACTATTAGTCATAAAAAACAATGAGATCTTGGCATTTGATATGAAGTGGATGAATATAGATTTAATGTTACTTTTTATTATTTAACTTTATTTATTTATTTATTTATTTTTAATTTGACCAGAGAGGGACAGAGTGAGAGAGCGAGAGAGTGAGTGGGGCAGTGAGAAAGAAAGAAGTGAGAAAGAATTGTGGTTGGCCATATGGGAGTCCAACGCCCTTAATCAGCATGCCACCTACCGGCCCTGGAAGATTTTATATTAAGCAAAGCAAGTCAGAAAGAGAGGCATTGTATGTCCCCATTTAAAATATACCGAATGTCTGCACTCGAAGGCAGAAATGGAAAGACTGGAAGATATAGACGCATGGAGAGCAACTGTGGATACTAGGGACAGCGTGGGCAGAGGGTAGGCAATTGGGGAGAGTGGTGGGTGAGAGGGAATCAAGGGAAAAACAACGCAAAACATTTGATGGAACACAAAAATAAAAAACTGTCAATTATAATGTATATAGTAATATTTTTGACTGGACTAATATCAATGTATTCATGCTGGGAAAATTCATTTTGTATGCTGTAAAGATGTAAAGGGACTAAATGGAAAAAATAATAAGAAAATAAATGAAATTTTAAAAAGTCTGTAGTACAAATTTTGCCAGTCTTATTCTACCAATACTAATAATTTGTAATTTATTTGGGATACACACACACACACACACACACACACATTTAATATATAAAATCATACCAATTGAGACCTCAGAACAGAAACTTTTTAAAACAGAAAGGAAGTAGTATAACACATTTTAAGAAGATTCTCATTAATCAGAACCATAGAAATAACAAGGGACCAATTAAAAAAAAATCAAGAAACTATAAAAAAATTGATAAATTCATTGAAATAAGATGTAACACCTATGCATGATGAAAACACCTTCAGCTGAGTTCACAAACAAAGAGTGAACAAGAGAAAATACTTGTAACTCATAAACAAAAGGCTAACCTACCTTTGTGAAAACAGGTCTCAGAAATTGAATGCTAGGAAACAAAACAAAAAATGCACCCCGCAAGAATAATGGCAAAGAAAACAAAAATCGCATTACAGAAAAAAAGGAATATAAATGGCATTTAAAACACAAACATATGTTCAGCCTCGCATACACTAAGAAAAATGTATATTTAAACTATTCTGAGATACAATTTCTTACCTATCAGATTATAAAAACCTCAAAGTTTGAAAACACTCCCTCTGCCAAGGCCATTGGAGAAATAAGGACTCAAACAAGGACTTTGCATTCCTCATAGAAATGTGAAATAGAGGGAAATTGCAAATATTTACCAAAGTTACAGTTGCATTTATATCTGTCTCATCAATCCTACTTTTGAGAATTTATCTCACAAATAAATCTGTACTTTGTGAAATTGTGTGTGCATATTGCAGTATTGTTTGTAAAATATTGCAAGATATTTGGAAACATCTGTTAATGTAGTGGGCATGAATACACAAACCAGGGAATGATATAGAGCAGTTAAGAAGAATGAGAAAGCTTTCGATTTACTGATATGAAAAGAACTCCAACTGCAGAACCATGCTGTGTTTTGTTTAAAACAAAGAAGAAATTTAAAATATGTATTTCTCTGTCTTCATAGTTTCATAAACACTAAAAGATATAAAAGCAATGCAACATAAAAAAATTGATAAATAAAATTAGTCACCAGTAAATGTTCCAAAATGTTTTGTTTATTATATTACTGGGACTTAAGAGCTGAAAAATAGTCACTACTTATAGGGATACTTTGTGTTACTATTTTAAACTCAGAAAACACATTTTCACCTTGACAAGGAGAGAGAAACCTCAGTCATCTGTCTTCATATTTTAAGCAATATAAGAGAAAGAGGATGGGTAAAGGTAGTCAAAATACGTTCTATAGTTTTTAAAAATACACTTACTTTAATTGCTGAATATAGGGAATAGCCATAATGCTTCTTGAACTCTGCTCGAATGTCCAAAAGATCTATTTCTGATCTGGAAACCATTATTCGGTTCAGAGTAAATTCGTCAGTTCCAGCACCCTGTTAAGAAATGCAGACGCTCACAAGACAAATCTCACTGGTCACAAAACAACATGTAGGCCTATAAGAAATACTGGGTTGGTGGAAAATTCATAAAGCATTTTTGATGGAAAAACAGAAAATATACATCATGACTTTTCTGACAACCCAACAGATAGTGGTGCACATAATGTTCAGCCACAGTGATTCTTTTCTACTGGTTTTCCACCAAATTTCATCATTCATTTATTTAAGAACTATTTATTAAGCACCTATTCAGTGCCAGCACCTTGCTAAATGCCAAAAAACAAAGTGAGATATCCTTGTTAGACTTCCACTTTTGTAAAGAATACTGACAACAAAACAAAAACCCCAGAAAATAAAAACAAACAAACAAAAACAGACCATTTCAAGATAGTCTGACATACAGGGAATATCAGGTACTATATATGTGAGCATATGTTAGGAAGGCTGTTATGGTTTGGACAAAGGTTCTTCCCCCACTGTTTCATGCTTTGAAATTTGGTCTTGGTAGGTGGTGATTGGACACCTCCTAGATATTCTATATTGGGACTTAATTGAATTGATTGCATTGTACAGGTATGTTCATGAGAATGTAATTCCTTCATGTTGTTCCCAGCTAGTCTTTGGGTGTGATAAGGTCATTAGGGCAGGGCCCCTGTGATGTGTTTATAAGGGAGAGGAGATCTAAATAGGCAGAAACTTATGGACAGCCAATCTGCTCAAAATTCTGTCCTTGGCTATTTTGTGATACCTTACGATCTTGCACAGGGCCAGATTCATAAGTGAAATAAACCTCTATTGCTTTAAAATAATCTAGTTTCAGATATATCTGAAAATAATGCACAGACTAAGACATATTTTAAATAATCAGACAGTGAAAGAAAGGGTGGATTCATTTAGACAGGAGAGAATGCTCCAATAGAGGAAATATATGGGTGAAGGTTTAAAAGTAAGAAAGAATTCTGTATTCAAGGATACATAAATAATGAAGAGTGATAGCAAGAGATGTGTCTGGAAAGGCCAGATCTGGTGAAATAAAATCTTATTTTCTGACTTTATCTGAAGTGAGAAGAACTATCAAAAAAATTTGTAAACAAGGAGTGTTGAGATCAGATCAGATTTATGGTTTTATAAGATCACTTTGACAGCAGTATGAGGAATGGGTTGCAGGTTGGGAGTAGGGTGAAGATGAAGGAATGAGATTAGAAGTTTTAGAGCTCACCTGGAAGCGATACGGTACTAAAAGAAAGGTATGATGATAGCAGTAGGGATGAAGAAAATGGCAAGATTTGAGAGATGTTTATATAAGTACACTGATAAAATGTGATGCTGTATCATTGAGGATAATGAAGGAGAGGGAGAGTGTAAAATTTCTAGCTGAGCAGTTAGGTGGAGGTTGATTCTATTCATTCATTCATTCACTCATTCATTCATTCATTCATACAACAAATACTTATTGAGCATCCACTATATTCCAGGCATTGTCCCATGTAATGTGCATATGGTAGTGAACAACCAAGATTATATCTCTGCTTTCATGGAGCTTTTGTTCTAGTAGATGGAGACAGACAATAAAGTAATTATTTAAGTAAATAGTAATTAAGAACTATGAAAAAACTAAGGCAGGAAAATGGAATAGAGAGTGACTAAAATGAAATTAACTGGTCTAGAGTAGCCAATGGAGATGTCTCTCAGGAGGAGACATTTGAATCAAGATCTAGAAGATAGGGCCAGGCCAGCCTATGGCTTCATGGTTATGTGAGCTGGATCACATATGACTGACTGCACAGCTCAAGTCCTATCCTAGACCTGGTGGCTTGAAAAACATATCAGATGCAGGTATGTGTGTGTACAAAATCCCAAAAGAAGGGAGAAATGGTGGAGAGAGACTGTGTTGTGACCATTCCATGGGGATGCTTTCTTTCATTCCACCTCTCTCTCTCCAGTGAGCACATATGCCATTTAGCAAAATAAAAAAAAAAAAAAAAAAAAAAAAAGGAGGGGAGTCAACCTTGTAGTCTATTGGTTAAGGGAGCTGGACTCCACATGGCTAATTGCAATTCAAATCTCAACCCCAGTGGCTTGAAAAACATGCCAGGCGTGTGTGTCCAAGACCATGACAGAATGAAGAAATGGGAAAGAGACTGTGGTGTGACAATACCCATGGGAGGGGGGTGATTTCTCCCTCTTTCTCTGTTTTCTCCGTCTCTTACACTTAGGTGAGTACATGTGTCCTCTTGTGATTAAAAATAAGAACAAAACAAACAAACAAAAAAGACCTGAAGGATGAGAAAGAACCAATCGTAGACAGATCTGGAGGGGAGGTATTCCTAGCAGAGAGGATAACAATGTATGAATTAATGTGGTATAGTCAAGGACCAAAAAGGAGACTGAGGTGGCTGAGACATAATGAACAAGGCTGGGGACAAACAGTACAAGCTCTGTGCACCGGGCAAGGACGATTCCTTTCACGACAAGCCACTGAGATGATTGAAGGAGGGCAGTTTGGGATGGGGCATGAGGTGAGTAAAATGATATGTTCACTTTGGATATTATATAAAGATACATGTGTGGTATGGCTGGGGAAATAATCTCCCAAAGTCTCATGTTCTGGAAGCTCAGTCCCGAGTATAATGGCTTTGGGAGGTAGAGAGGCCTTTCAGAGGTGGGGCCTAATCGGAAGGTATCATTCAATAGGCTGTGGGTATGGGAAGGACAAACAGGAAGTGGGAAATTCTGCCTCCTCTAAGCATGTGTCCTCCCTCCTCTCAGCTTCTGCCAGCCATGTTGGGATGTAGTATCGGGCTGGCCTGATATTGGCCCTACACCTTTGGACTTTCCAGCCACCAGCACTGTGAGCCAAATATACCTCTATTGTTTATTAATCACCCAGTCTCAGATATTTTCTGTTAGCATCACAATAACTAAGTGACACAATGGGGAACCATAGGAATTGTCCAGTAAATAAATCAAAGCAAGCATTTTCTATATGTAAGGCTGTCCTAAGGGCTGAAGATACCCAAGAGCATATTCTCCTGGAGTTTACCATCTACCAACAAAGGCAGACAAGAAAACATGGGGTTATAATATTCTATCAAGGTTGCCAACTCGGCTCGGTTTATTTTAAGTAAGGCAGCTTGAGAGGTCACTGGGTACAGTGGATCATGTTAGAGGTTTGATATTCTAAAAGAACTTCTCTTACTGTGAAGTGGCAGAAATAATGCAGTCAACACTTTCCTGTAGCTAGTTCTATATTGAATAGAACACTCTCTATTAACCTAAGAGACAAATTAGCTACAAAAGAGAACTTATCAAAGTAGAAAAGAAATATGACATTCCATCAATATGAAGCAATATTTTTACATTCGCCTTGAGGCATACTAAAATCGCATATGAAATTTCCAGACTAACCTTCAAAGCTTGATGCAGTCTTCGGGCTAAAAAGGCAGGCGTGTTCCTCACACAATGAACTGTTATTTAAAAAAAAAACAAGGTTTGGCTTCATTTAATAGAAAGTGGGTTAATCTATAGTGATATGTTTTAAAAAATAATAAAAGATTCTTTGGGCTGTCATTCCATTTTACTCCCTCCCTTCTCCACTACTGGCTTTTATTTAGGATGAAAGAAAGGCTGCTTAACCTGAATTTTAAACCTTTCTAACGTCATCTTTGCACGTAACTTTAGCACAGTAATTATCTTCAGCCATGGGGAAAATAAAATTACCTGCCAAATAAACTCCCACAGTGTGTGACTCATCTCTGGATCCCAGACACACCAAACACCTACGCTTACATTGATAACTCCCCAGGGAGTACCAGCGCTCAATTTTTAACATCTTTGGCTACTGATGAATAACCTGGGCCTGACAACTGATGTTGCTCCAAATAACTCATTAGGTAGAAGGGGCACTGGAGTTCAACTGAAAATTGTTTCCAAAGGAAAGATTTTTTTCTTCCTTTTTTCTTTGCTATAGGGTACGTGTGCTTTCTGGAGACAGAGACAGAGAGAAAGAGAGAGACAGATACACACACAGAGCGAGCGAGCAAGCAAGTGAGCGCGAGAGAGCACTTCCCTGGGGGATGGCCATCCCACAATCCCTTCTCCTCCATTCTCCTCTCAGGATTTTGGGCATGAACAGTTTGTTTTTTAAGCTGCTGGGTTTGGGACCAGAACCGCACAGCTGGCCATGTGGGATCCAGTTGCCTTAACACTAGGTCACCTGCAGGTGAAAGATTTTCTTTTCAGTGACTGGATTAGGATTTATAGGCTGGTTAGAGTAACTACATTAGAATCATCAGGTGTATTTTTTTTTAGTATTTTTTATTCTATTATTATTCAATTTGACCAGAGAGAGAGAGAAAGCAAACCACCAAGTCCAGGACTCAAACTGAGGTCCGCCATGTGGGAGTCCAGCACCTCAACCACCATCACCTGCCGGCCTGATTATGCGTATTCTTAATTCAGTCATTAAGATACATGAGACTTTCAATTCTTTATTTTAAAATAACAAGTACAGCAAAAATAAAAAAAGAGTAAGTTGACAAAAACATAAGTACATTTATTATTCTTTAAATAAAGTGAAAACAGTCCACATAAAAAAGTCTGTTTGGCATAAACCTATTATTGCAACATAGTTATTTTAAAAATCTTAAATCTAATCTGCAGGTAGGAAACTGAACAAAAGTTAAGGGATTTCAAAATGAATTTTGGTGTCCAGAACAAGAATAAGTAGCTTACCCATATTCTTAAGGAAAGCTAAAAGATTTCCCTGGTTTGTGAAAGTGATGGAAGGTGAAGTGTATTAGAAACCCACGCATGGAAATCTGGGACAATCTATGAAAACTCTTAGATATGAAGCTGTCTGAACAAGGAAACCAACCACTTAATTTGGTACTCCCTAATTTTTCTCAAACTTGTATTAAGTTAGTCTTAATAATCTGATAAAAAAAAATCGGTATGTCCTCTTCCATGCTGAGCTTTTCGATCACCCCTCAACTAGATTTTTATTATAATTTTTTAAGTTGCCAAAGGATACGTGTGTGTGCCAGAGAAGAGACAGACATACGGGGGTGGGGGGGAGAGAGAGAGAGCGCACATCCCCACAGGGGGATGGCCACGTCACAATCCCTTCTCCATTTCTCCATCCTATGGGTATCTGGGACATGCATGTGCATGTGTCTGGTATTGTTTTCTAGCCATTGGGGCCAAGATTTGAACTGGAGTTGGCCATGTGGGATACAGCTCCCTTAACCACTTGGTCACAGAATCAGCCCTATATTTTTAGAATCTTTTCTTTTTCATAATCTTTCTTTCCTTTTTGTTTTCCTTCTGCTTTACATCCTTGACTACAGCTGCTCCTCAACTCACAATGGTGTTTCATCCACACAAACTTATCAAAAAGTTGAAAAAATTGTTAAGTTAAAAATGGGAGTTCTGTGGGGCCAGCAGATGGCATGGTGGTTAAGGCACTGGACTGGACTCCCACGTGGCAGTTCAAGTTCTGAACCTGGCAGCTTGCTTTCTCACTTTCTCTCTCTCTCTCTCTCTTTGTCTCTCTCTGATGAGTGCATGTGCCCTAAACCAAATTGAGTAATAATGATAAATAAAATTTAAAAAAATGAGAGTTTCTGTGGGCATGATAGAATGCAAAAACATAAAGCACATACACTAGCCTAGGAAAAAGTAAAAATTTGGAATATGGTTTCTATCAAATGCATATTGATTTAGCTCCATTGTAAAGTTAAAAAAAAAAATCATAAGCCAAGCCACCTCAGTCAGGGGCTGGTGTGTTCTGGCCATACATGTCTGAAAACTGGGGAGGTAGCAGAACTGTTTCAGTGGTAAGGAACTGTGCTTTTGCACCCAATATAACAGGTAAGGAAACTCAGGGAATCCATTAGTTAATTATTTGGTCGTCAGAAAAGTCGTAACATGCTTTTCTATGTTTTTCCACCAAGAACACGTCATGACTTTTCCAACAACTCAATACATGACCAGGCATTCACAACCACTCATTTCTTACCCTCTGCACAGCATTGATCACACTTTGGTAGTCTCTCTCCTCCCCACAAGCCTCTGAACTCTGTCTTGGCCTGGAGCCTGAGCAAGCACGAACATGTAGAACATGATATGCCTCCCCCATCCGGCTGGCCTTATCAGCTTATCCTGAGGATCCAGCTGACGACAGTGAGGCACATTTCCTGTCAAATCCCAAACATCTGAGCCCTTTTTCGTCCAACTTCTCCTTAAGAGTTTCTATAAGTTCTGCCTACCCCTCAGTATAAAAAGACAGACTTTGATTTTGAAACACTTGCACATTTCTGACATCAAAGTGTTTTTCTGATTGGAAGTCTTTTTGAATCAAGCTTCTCCTTATCTAACTGTAGATTTTTTTTTTTTTATTTGACGAGTGTGTTCTTATTTGACAATTTCAAGATAATACAGCTCGGGTTTTCCATGTCAAAAAGTGTGTGTTGACATATTTAATTCCTTGTGTAGGACATCGAGAAAGCAATTCTACAAAGGCAGAAAGGAAAGCAACGATTGCCAGGGGCTGGGGAGAAGGTAGGAATGGAGATCAAAGGCCAGTGGGTCCAGGGCTTCTTAGGGGGTTGATGAAAATGGCCTAAACTTAGACTGTGATGAGGACCGCGAACACTGTGAATGCATGAAAAAGCACTGAAGTATACACTTTGGGTAGATCCTGTGGCATATGAGTTATATCTCAGTGAAGATGTCTTTGTAAAAAGCTGTTTTATTGCAATGATAGGCTGAAATAGAAAAATGAAAGTGTGATATCTTTTAGAATAGTTGAATTCTAAAATCTTTACTTGATAAAAAACATACAGTACAGCCCAAATTTAATGCAGAATGTGTATTTCCAAGAATGTGTCTCAACTCGATGAGTTTGAGTTTATATATGTCTAAAAAGTTCTTCAAATAGCACAGCTTACTTAGCAAGAGCAGGTACGTAAAAAAACAAACAAACAAACAAAAACCCAGCAGAATTTATGCAAAAATGAATATGAAATGGAAAAAACTTTTAACTGGTTATATTGTTGCCACTGGAACAGTCACAAACCTCATCCAATTCTTTTTTTTTTTTTTTTAACTGAAAAAGTTTTGTTTTGTTTTTTTTTCTTCCTTTCTTGGCCTAACATTTAGCAAATTCAGTCAGTGTCGACAGTTTTTTTTTTTTTTTTAATCAGTATTTGGATAAAGAACCTATTTGGCTCAGAAGTCAGAAGCTAAGTGAAATAACATGTGGAGAAAGCCCTTTGAATAGTGCCTGGAATGCAGAGGGTGCATATTCTTTGGTCTACTTTCTGTAACTTAATTAAAAATGTGTTAGCGTGGACTGTGTTTCAGTCTATGTCTACACTGCAGTGCATCAGAGTGGTAGGTAATCTCACAGACCATGAAGGCCAACTGCTTGAGGTAAAGTCCCAGTTCAACCACGTACTCCCTGAGGAACCCAGGAAGTAACTCAACCTCTTTGCATCTCAGGTTTACCTTCTCTACCAATATTATATTATTATTGTGGCCAGTAGGTGGCGTAGTGGTTAAGGCATTGGACTCCCACATGGTCATTCCTGGTTTGGGACAAAATGGTTTGAAATTTGCTGGGCACAAGTGAATGAATGCCTCAAATCTCAAGAGGAGAATGGAGTAGAAGAGATTGTGGTATGTCTATCCCTCTCTGGGGGATGATTTCTCACTTTCTCTGTCTCTTTTTGTCTCTCCGGCAAGCACACATGCCCTATAGCAAAATCTTTCTCTCTAAAAAAAACTGTATCATCCTTCTAATCTTATTATTATCCCTGTCTTCATAATATTGTTATGAGGCTTAATTGTAAAGAGTTTAGCACAGTGTTGCCCACATGGAAGTGCCAGAGAAGTGTTTATATAAAAATAGAATCTGAAGTACCCTAACTGAGAGTTCCCCTTCCATAGGTGGTAATTAAGATTTGAATAATGAATCAGAGACTCCATTCCAGAGGAGGTTACCCTGAGGCATCAGCTATCTTTATCTAACCAGAGGTTCTATTAATTGCCATGATGGATGTTATAATAGAAATGACTTCCTTGGTGAAATGAGAAGTTGGGTGGGGTAGAGCTCTTCCTACCTTGGCATTAATGGAGACATAGGTAGAAGGCCCAATAACCACCCTAACTCAATGAAGAATCCTGTATCTACACAAGCACTTAACAAATTTTGTCTGACTTTTGACTAGAAGGGTCAAGAGTCCCATCTTAGAATAATGTTTTCATCCCTTTGAATGCTCCTTTCTTGCAAGGTGCTCTCCTGGGCCTAAGTACAAAGATGGCTGAGACTCCACTGGGAAACCGATCAGCTTGTACAACCATATCTTTAACTGCTAGTTAATGCATCTGTCTATGTAAAAATGGATTCAGCCAGAAACTTTCTTTTTGACCTATTCCTAGCTCGCTTGACCAATAGTGCCAACCTTGGCTTAACACTGCGAGGCAACTGACATCTTCCAAAAATAACCAAATACAATGAATTACCAAATTGGCTTAGGCTTCAGTTTTCACCAAGACTCAATAAAAATTCCAGCAGAAATGTAATATTTCAGTCCTCAAGAAGTCTGTATTATAAACAAGGTGACAGGCCAAATACAAATTTAAAAGGCAAAGTAAGACCTAAAACGATAACTTCTCTATGTATCCATTTATGGATGCAGTTGTGAACCTGTTTTGTGGATAGTGCACTCTGCTGGGGGCTGCAGGGAGTATAAAGATGCACCAGTCAGGATTCTTACAGAGAGAACCTACCTTGACACTGATTTATTAGCACTCCAGCACTTACCGATGGCTAGCAGTAAGTCTTCAAAATGGCCAGACAACTCTCCTTTTATGCTGTCCTCAATGTCCTTCTGGCAGATATTTCTGTATTCATCAAATGCTAAAAAGCAGCACCAACAAAAATATTTAAAGCATCCCAGTTGACCACACTTGAATATATTCCAGTTTTTCATTTGATATGCAGCAGATGAAACAGCAAGCTCAAAAACTCCTTTAAATCATCAAAATTTGGGTACAGGCCCAACTGCAATGACACCGATGGTGGGGCACTGATCTGCGATACTGGAGCCATACCAGAGGCTCTGAGTTCAGATCCCGGGGTTAGCCTATCACAGGTGCACCTGCAGGTGTGCCCACGGTCCTGGCTGGCTGGAAGGGTGTGATAAAACCCTGTTGAAGGTGCCAATCCTCCCTCCTCCCCTCCCTCTTTCTCTTCTTTTTCTGTCTCTCATATAAAGAAAATGAAATTTTTAAAAATTTGAGCACATTAGCTTTTGTTTTTCTTTTTGTTTCTTTTAAAGAAAACCATCTATAATACAACCTTAAATTTATAAGTGATTTTATTCAATGATCTCTTTCTTCCCTTCTCCCAGATTGTAAGCATTTAAAATACCCTGAAAGGATAAATACTTTATCTAGTAAGGTGGGCTATTTTTAAAATCATAGCAGCACCTGGAAAATAATGCTGTGGTCATTAGTCAACTATGTTTTACCTGCTAAAGAAACCTTAACTATGAAGATGTCTTTGTGCTGAATAAATCATTCCCTAAGGCAGCATGGCCTACTTCACACCTCCCAGAAGGCATTTGAATTTCTCCATCAGTATTTGCCTCAAGCAAAACCCGTACACATGTCACCAAATATACAGGCATGTTATGTAAACTAACTAAATTGATTCAAAGTATATTTAAAAAAAAACAAAAAAAAAACCTTTGGTGAGATCTAGTATTGTTTGGTTTTTAGTTTTCAAACAAAGACATTAATGCAGCAACTACATTTTTACCATTATTTTATAAAATATATGTAATTTTAGTGTCCCAATTAAGGAAGGACAATTTCACAATTAAAAAGTCATGGTAGGGCTACCATGTAGCACAGCAATTAAATGCTGTACAGAGGGAGCTGGGTCCCACATGGCTGGCCATGGTTTGTATCTCGGCCCTGGTGGCTTGAAAGTCTGAAATCTGAGTATATGTGATACTAAACACATATGATACTAAGTTGTGATTTGGTGGGACTTACATAACAGCTTTCCACTGTCTTCAGTGGTACTTGATATTCTCTTAAGGAACATTTGCCTACACATTTAAGGCTCATATACCATTGGAAAAACTTTTCAAAGAATCACGACACATGGTTCTTTAGGTTTTTTGGTATATA
Source organism: Tupaia belangeri chinensis (assembly GCF_000334495.1). Classification (NCBI taxonomy): domain Eukaryota; kingdom Metazoa; phylum Chordata; class Mammalia; order Scandentia; family Tupaiidae; genus Tupaia; species Tupaia belangeri. Next base: position 4,850,363 of record NW_006159811.1, read on the forward strand.
CATTAAGAGTTGTGTACAAATTGAAATGTCTACACTGATCCTCAACATAACCAGTACATCTCAATTACCAAAGGGCAGGAAGATGTGCTGGGCATGTGTGCCCGTGTGCCTAGGATCCTGACGAAATGCGGAACCAGGAAAAAGGTCTTTAGCATGCCCAGGCCTCATGCGGTGGGGGGTGCTTTCTCTCTCTGTCTGCCCACCATGTACAAATAGAATTAAAAAAAAAAAAAGTCAGAGTAATATCCTTACGGTTCTTCATTTTTCCATCAGCTCAGCATAAGCTTAGTCATGCTCTGAGGTTGTTCTCTGAACTAACACTTAGAAGGCACACTCAGACGGTCACAGTAAACAGAGGTCCAGACTCTGGAGTTTTACTTCCGGAAGGCTCAGGGAGAGGTGGGAGTGAGAGGGGTTTGCTCAGCAGCTCCATTGTAGCAGATGGTCTGACAGAAAAGGGAGCAGTTTCTCCCTATTCCCCAGTTACCTTCATTTCAGAAAGAGCTGCATGTTAATCAGCACTGATGCATCAGAGAAGCTCACCCGTGGTGCCTGGGTTTTCTGGCTTTAAGATTAAAGTAATCTGTCCAAATACATAAAGTGTGCGAGCAGCATGAGATTCTAGCTGTTTGGTTCTAAAGCTCTGCCCTGGTTTCCTACTCTCTACTGCCTCCAGTGGAGGTATGTGATCACATCCACATGCACAGACAGATGCACACTTTATTAACACGGTCATGCATCACTGAACGACGGAGGTATGCTCTGAGAAATGTGTCAGGCGATTTCATCACTGTGCAAACATCTGAGTGCACTTACACACACCTAGAAAGTACAGCCTCCTGCACACGGCGGCAGTATGGTGTGGCATAGGATAATTTTGTGCAACTTAAAAATTTTTTTTAGTTTGCCAGAGGATGCGTGTTCACTGAAGACAGAAACAGGGAAAGTGAGAAAGCGCCCCTTATGGGCCATGGTCAGACCACAATCCCTTCTCCATTTCTCCCTCTATTGGGGATTTGGGGCATGCAAACATACATGCCTGGAATGTTTTTCAAGTCATCAGGTCCAGGATTTGAACCACATGGTTGGCCATCTGGAATCCAGCTACCTTAACCACCCCCATGGGCTGGCCTGGGGGGCCACATCTTACATGTGGTCTGCTGTTAACTGAAACATCATTATGTGGCACACGACTGTACACTCCTCTGAAAACGTGTTGCCCATTTCTTTTCCTAATATGCGTGTAGATGAGTTAGAACACAATTTACACATTTTAACTGCATTTTCCAGATATTGTGCATTAAACACCCTGAACGTTTGCAAAGCTGGCGTGAGATGACATGGATCGTAATGTGAATCCATACTTAGTTTCAGCTGAGGAAAGCTCCTCAAACACAGGATCTCCGTGAATTTATCTTCATCAGTGCCCCATTTGTTCTCGCCAGCCTGATAGAGAACCTGTTGACCAGGGAAGGAAGAAAAATGTTACTATAACCACAATTCTTTCTCTCTCTTCTCGAGGGGATGGAATGAAAAGAGTGTGAGCTTTATTTTAGAGGTCAGTGAGAGACTCTATTATGTCTGGCAGACTAGAATCTGAATGTTGGGGTGGCAGAAGTCAGGAGAATGATAACCACCACTGGGAAAAGCGGAGTTACCACTGGATGACTCTCAGTCTTCAAGAATCTTCTTCAGACAAAAGAAGGGAGAACAGTCCCTGTGGGTACCATCTTTCTCTGTTTACCCAGAACTGCAAGGTCACTGCGGGGGGAGTTAGAAAAAGATGTTCTCTTTGCTCTGTTACTGACCTGGGCATCTTTTTTGGCCAGATGCTCATCCACCTTCAGGCTTTCATCTCTTCTTCCCTAAACAGGATTGACAAAAGCAAGGGCAAACCTTTTAAATTCAGAAAACTTTATATTAGTACACCAACCAGAAGGCATCTTCGTGGTTTTTCTCCAATGGAAGCTACATAGCACAGAGGAATCAGAAATCCAAATGGACTCCAGTCCTGGTTCTACTGTGACTAGGCATAAAATAAGTAGCAAATCACACAATTTGGGGGGCCTCAGTTACCTCCTCTGAAAATTCAAAGGTCTCGAGAGGATGAACATATAATACAAGCCACAGGCTAGTAGAAAATACTTGTAAAATGTACGTGGTAAAAGACTTATATCTAAATACATAAAGAACTTTCAAAAATCAGTAAGATGGGGACCAGCAGTTGGCACAATGGCTGTGTCTCTGGACTCCCATGTAGTGGACTGTGGTTCTAGCCCTGGACCTGGTGGCTTAAACTCACGTTGGGCGCATGTGCGTGTGTGTGCCCAAGATTCTGAGAGGAGAATGGAGGATAAGGGACTGCGGCATGGCCATCCCCCCTGGGGGGGATTTTTCGCTTTCTGTCTCTCCGTCTCTGTATTTCTGGTGAGCACGTGTGCCCTATAGCAAAAACCTCTCAAAAAAAAATCAGTAAGATGATAACAAACTTTATTTAAAAATGGGCAAAACAACTGCACACCTCACTAAACAAAATATACAAACGCCAAGACAGCACATGAAAAGATGCACAACACCATATCACCAGGAAGTCACAAATTAAAATTAAAAGATGCAACTACACACTTATTAAAATGGCTACAATTTCCAACACTGACGATGCCAAATACTAGTGAGAATATGGAGGAACAAGAATTCACATTAATTGGTGGTTTGAATGTAAAATGGGATAGTCAAGATGGAAGACAGTTTTGCAGTTTCCTAAAAAGCTACATATATTCTAATCCTAGAATAAAGCAATTGTACTGCCTGGTATTTATCGAAATGAATTGAAAACTGATGTCCACACAAAAACTCACACATGCATGTTCACACAAGTTTTATTCATATGTGATAAAACTTAGAGGTAACCAAGATGCCCTTCAATAGGTGAAACAAATATTCCATAAAATGGAATATTATTCAGCAATCAAAAAAATGAGCTATGAAGAAGCCATGAAAAGTTATGAAGGAATCTTTTTTTTTTTTCTTTTTTAAGAGAGATACTTTGCTATAGGGCACGTGTGCACGTGTGCTCACTGGAGAGACAGAGACAGACAGAAAGTGAGAAATCAACTCCCAGGGGGATGGCCACATCACAATCCCTTCACCTCCCTTTTCCTCTCAAGATCTTGGGCATGGACGCACACTTGCCTGGCATGAGTTTTAAGTTGCTAGATCCAGGTCTCAAACTATAGCTAACTACATGGGAGTCCAGGGATGTAACCATCACGCCATCTGCTGGTCTCATGGAGGAATCTTAAAAGCATATATTCCCAATAGCTAAGGGAAAGCAACCAGTCTGAAAAGGTTACATATTAAATTATTCCAATTATATGACATTCTAGAAAATGAAAACTAAAGTGACAGTGAAAAGATCAGTGCTTGCCAGGGGTAAAGGAGGAGAGAGGTGTGAATAGGCAAAATATAGAGGATTTCTAGAGCAGTAAAACTACTCCATATGATACTGTAATGGAAGACCTATGACATTACACATTTGAGAAAACTCCTAGAACTGTACAAAGAGTGAACCCTAACCCTAATGTAAACTATATACTTGAGTTAACAATAATGTATGAGTATTTACTCATCAGCTCAATAAATATACCACACTAAAGCAAGATAAGATGTTAACAGCAGGGGAAACAGAGTGGGGAGAAGGGGCATAAGGAAGCTCACTGTACTTTTTGCTCAGTTTTTCTGTAGATGTAAAACTGCTCTATAAAGTCCATTAAGAAAAAACAATCTCAATATCCCCTCACCAGTTCTAATGTTTAAGACTCTGGGTTATACATGCAATGCTCTAGGTAGATGAGAGAGAGAAAGGGAAAACAGGGGCTGGCCCTATAGCCTAGTGGTCAGGGAAGCTGAATCCCAAAAGGCCAACTGAGGTTCAAATTCTGGCCCCTACAGCATGAAAAATATGTCTGGGTGCTCATTCATGTGTGCTTCAAATCTACACAGAAAGAAGCAGTGAAGGAGAAGGAATGAGAGATTTTTTGCTATAGGACGTGTGCACCCACAGAGAGACAGAAAGCGAGAAATCATCCCCCAGATGGGATGGTCACACCACAATCCCTACTCCATTCTCCTCTTGGCATTTTGGGCATATGTGCACACATGTCCAGTGTGAGTTTTAAGCCACCAGGTCCAGGACTCCAATGTGGAAGTCCAGTTCCGTAACCACTGTGCCACCTGCTAGTCCTTCTCTTAATCTTTACATCACTCGGTGCCAGCAGGTGGCATGGTGGTTAAGGTGTTGGACTCCCACATGGCTAACCACGGTTTGCATCCCAGACTTGGCAGCTTGCTTTCTCACTTTCCCTTTCTCTCCCTCTCTGTTTATATTAATAACAACAACAATAATAATAATAATGATAATGATAACAAATAAAATTAAATAAAGAAAATAATTCTACAAAAAATCATTACAACACTCTATGAGGTTTGTAATGTAATTAAAAACTAATTTGTTTGGGTCAGTATGTGGCTTAAAAGTGTTACGATTAGGTTCCCAACACAGGAGAAACCTGGAGTACTTTCTAAAAGTACTTTCAGTACTTTCATTTTACAGATTGAAAACTAGTGCTTTAAGGCTTAAAGTGACTTGTCAAATACACAGAGCTAGAGGGCAGTGTGAGATTTCAGCTATGATTTTAGAACCCTGCCCTGGTTCCCTCCTCTGTACTGCCTCCTGCGGGTGTATGTGTGCAACCTGACCTAAGAGGAGTACAGTCGCAAGTTGCTGAAAGACAGGGAAATGTGTCACTGTGCGAGCATCGTGGAGAGTACCTACCCCAAACTAGGCATGGATAGCCTATTTTATTTATTTATTTATTTTATTTTATTTTATTTATTTATTATTTTTTTTTTTGGAGAGGTTTTTGCTATAGGGCACGTGCGCTCGCCAGACAGAGAGACATTAGAGACAGAAAGCGAGAAATCACCCCCCCCCCCAGAGGGGATGGTCACGCTGCAATCCCTTCTCCTTCATTCTCCTCTTGGGATCTTGGGCACACACGCACACACGCACACACGCCCGGTGTGAGTTTTAAGCCACCGGGTCCGAGACACGAACCACGGTCGACTATGTGGGAATCCAGTGACATAGCCATTACGCTAACTGCTGGTTCCCAGCATGGATAGCCTATTAAAATCTCATGGGACCACTGTCCTATTGTGGTCCAGCCACATCATTATCTAGAGTACTGAGAGCACATGGTCCAACAATGTGTCATGTCTTTGTGTTTGAGTTCAACTCTCATAAGGTTTTTAACCATTCAAAACAACTGAAACCATCAGGATAAATTGTTTCCTGGTGGCCTAATACCTCACTTTGACAAGGGGTGTTCCAACCCTCAGGCTGAGACCACTGTTGGGACTTTGTCACACATTAGGAGCTATGTAAATTAGCTGGAAGAAGTTGATGAAATGTGGCTTAAATCACTTCCTCGCTTACATCTATGAATACACCTCATTCTTCGACCTCAGCACCTTTGTTATCAAAATCATGAGCCTACCAGAAAGAAAGACTAAGTGTGGCTCATGGTCAGATGGTGATTCATGGTTTAGCAGCTCTTCCAAGGAGGCAACGAAAAAGTTGCAACACGTTATTTTTTTAAATCCTGAAAGTGATCCTCATCTCTGAGTTGTATGTCCATCTCCAAAGATAATTCTTCTGTATTATGCTTCCTACATAATTAAAAAGGCAAAAATGAGAAATATATATATGCTTTGGAGTCCAGAAGAAAATAAGAACACTGTAGAGGCCAGCAAGTGGTATGTTGGCTAAGGCACTGGACTCCTACATGGCCAAATGCAGTTCGAGTCCTGGACCTGGCAGGGCCTGTTTTCTCACTTTCCCCTCTCTCTGTCTCTCTCTGGTGAATGTGCATGCCCTATAGCAAATTAAAAATAGTAATAATAATAAATAATTCTTGAAAAATAAGAATATTCTGAAAAATGAAGACTCTTAGAATGGAAATGAACTTTATTTTTTTAAGTTCTCGCTACAGGTGTGTGGGCTTACCAGAGACAGAGAGAGGGGGCTAGAGAATGAGAAATCACTCCCTAGGGGGGATGGCCACACTGCAACCCCTTCTCCTCTGTTTTCCTTTTGGAATTTTGGGCATGCACACACAAGCACCCAGCATGACTTTCAAGCTTCTGGGTCCAGGACCTCATGTAGTCAAGCCATGTGAGAATCCAGTACCTTAACCACCATGCCACCTGCTGCCCACACCCCCATAATTATCCTATATCTACTGATTTATCAGAATATTTTCTAACGTATTGGAATCCCAGTCAAAACACTTTTATTCTGACCCAAACAAACTTGTTTTGTTTTTAGAGAGATTTTTGCTATAGGGCACCTGTGCTCACCACAGAGAAAGAGAGACAAAAAGTAAGAAATTACTCCCCAGGAAGGATGGCCACACAGCAATCCCTTCTCTTTCATTCTCCTAACAGGATTTTGGGCATGCACACACATGTGCCTGGCATGACTTTCAAGCCTCTGGGTCTGAGACTTAACCTGTGGTCAGCCATGTGGGAGTCCAGCGACATAACCGTTTCGCCATCTGCTGGTCCCACAAATTTGTTTTCAATTATATCATTAAGTGAATTTTCATGACCTTGGTTAAACATTATATTGCTTGGAAGCAATGCAAATGTAAAATGAACAAATCATTTCATAAGGTAAACTAATTTCATTTTCTTAATTTGGTATATTTTAAAGCCCCTTAAAATTATTACTAAGAAAAAAAAATTATTACTAAGCATGAAACCTATTGGAGAGTTACAAAACAAAAATAAAACCTTACATCTGCCAAAGTCAAGAGAGCTTTCCGGAAGTCACCAGATGTTTCAGAACTAATGTCATCACCAAGACTCTTCTTATATACTGAAACCAAATAAGAATGAAATTAAGTCTTAACAAACTCAAAAATACTATAAAACAGAAGAAAGGTTAAATATCAGTGCTGGCAAGGAATAAGTATCTGATACAATAAACCTTGTCTTTTTATGTAACTTGCTGGTGCTCCTCTGATGTGAAATGGATAGTCTTATATCTATTTATTATACTGTGTATTTTCGTAGACGAAAAAAAAAAAAAAAAAGAGTTGCCATTCTGGATCAAATCATTGCTCATTTCATCTGACAAGGGCACTAAAGGTGTACTGGGAAAGCTACTGTGGGTTAGTTGCTAATTTGTCTTCCAACTTCCATTTTCTTCTTCTTCCATAGTAACGGAACCATAACCTTCAGTAAGAGTAACATACACAACTTAAGATCTATATCTCAGCTTTCTTCTTAGCTAGGTACATCTCCATGACTAAATTCTCAATGAAATGAGGGCAGGGACTAGTAGGTGATATGTTGGTTGAGGTGCTGGACCCACATGGCTGACCACAGTTTGAATCCTGGACCTGGACTTAAAAAATCATACCAGGCATGTGTGCGTGCATGCCCAAAATCCCAAGAGGATAATGGGAGAAAAGGGATTGAGATGTGGACATCACCCATGAGAGGTGATTTCTCCCTTTTCTTTGTGTCACTCTGTCGGTTGGTCGGTCGGTCTCTCTCTCTCTCTCTCTCTCTCTCTCTCCAGCAAACACAATGAGGACAGACATATGTGACTTTGCTGGGAAATCTCCTTAAAGGAATGAACCACACCCAATTTGGTCCCTTCTTCTGCCTGAAGCCTAGTATATGGAGTTATGTCTGGAGCTCTGGCAGCCATCTTAGACCATGAAGATAAGGACTGCACCTTAGCAATGGTATAAAAGTAATCAAAAAGAGCCCTGAGTTTCTAAAAATTTGAGAAACTATAATACCAGTACCAGAATTGCCCATCTCAAGACTTCAACATATGAGACTTGCTAATTTCATAAGCCATTTTAAAGCTGAGATGTGTCCTGGCCTGTTCAAGAAAGCTATACTCTAAACTCCATTTCTAGACTCTCAAAATATTCAGACAAGAAGCTGTTGTAAAGCTGAAGTGTGTCCTGGCCTGTTCAGAGAAGCTATGCTCTAAACTCCATATCTAGACTTCCAAAATATTCAGACAAGTGGAAGAGAGATTTTGTCACAGAATAAGCAGAAACCACCACAGAGGCACAAGAAACATGAGAAACCAAGAAAAAAAATCTTTCCCCTAAGGGAAAAGAACAAGCCCTCATCATCCACAGACAATACAGTAGAACTTGTGGAAATGTCTGACAGAGAATTCAGAATATTTGTAGTGACAAACTAAGCAAGATTCAAGAGCTGAGAGATCATGAACTCCAGAAGATCCAGGAGAAAAGAGACAATGAGTTCCAGGAGGTGTTAAAGTTCTTTCATGATCTGAAAGAGGAAATACACACCATAAAAAAAGAATCAAATGGAGCTATTAGAGATGAAGGCTGCTATTCAGGAAATCAAAACCTGCCTCAAAAGCCCACACACCACCCAAAAAAAAAAAAAAAAAGAGAAAGAGAGAGAGAGAGAAAATAACCCCCCAAAATGAGGATACTATACGAAAAATACTAGACAGCATTAAGCACCCAAACATCTGGATAATCAGTATCCCAGAAAGTGAGGAAACTAATAAGGGCATTGGCAATCTATTCCATGAAATCTTGGAAGAAAACTTTCCAAATCTAGAGATGCATTCAAATATCCAGACCCAAGAAATACAAAGGACCCCTAATAAAATCAACCCAAGAAGATCTTCTCCAAGGCCCATCATAACAAGACTGGCCAAATCTACCGACAAAGACAAGATACTAAAATTGGCAAGAGGGAAACATCAGGTTACTTATAAAGGTTATCCAATCACGCTAACCTCTGACCTCTCAACAAAAACAAAGTAAGCAAGGAAATAATGGGAAAAAATATTAAAAGTGTTAAGTGAAAAACAGTTTCAACCAAGAATACTATACCCAGCAAGATTATCTTTCATATGGAAAGAAAGGATAAAAACATTCTCAGATAAATGAGACTTGAAAGAATTTGTCAATAGCAGACCCACTCTTCAAGAAGTTCTGAAAAGAGTGCTCTACCAGGAAAACTAAAGACACATACAGAAATAAGAGAACAAGAGCCAAACAAGAAAATGACCAACTTAATGCTAGGGACAAGAAATATCAATAGTAACATTGAACATTAACTTCCAGGATTTAAATGGAAAGATTGAACTACAGTAACACTGTATATTCAACAGAAGAGAGTTTGAACATAAGACTGAACTGGTGAAATAAAATTTTATGACTTTTGAGTAAAACATTACTTTTTTTTTTTCACTATGCTTTGTTTTCCCAATTTAAGTATTTTACTTTCTTCTGAGTTGTTGACAGGTTCAGCAATTTGTTAAAATATTTTTGTTTCTTTCAATGGAAACATAAATGTTTGTTCCTTCCTGATCCCTCCAGAATTGGAAAATATTTGGGAATATTCTTATCTTGTAGCAGAAGGGTTATTTGTATAAATTCAATAATGCTTGTTGCATTGAATCAGAAATTGGAAATACTCATTATTGGATAGGGCTTTGACTGGAATGTCATATCTGAAGATTAATCAGGAAACTATGGAACTAAGGTGGATCTCAAGTAAGCCAACAGAAGCTCTTGGAAAGATGGCCTGGCACCATAAATAGTTCTGCCTGGCAGAGAGGATTAGAGAAGATATATAAAATAATTTATAACATAAAATAACCTGGACTTTTCCAGCCCAGCATTGTAATCAGTAGACATTGCAAAAGAGCAACCGCACACCAGAGGATTATCTTGAGAAAGATGTTGAAGGAAGAAAAAGAGACTGATCTTTGCTAGCAGATGGTATATCACAGAATATCTGGTAGGCAGGGCTGAACTGAGAAGGTTTATGTGTGACTTATGTGCTGGGCATTTGCTTTTCAACAATCTGAGTAGCTGACATGTAAATTTTTAAAACCATACTGTCTTGTTGTTATAGAGTCACAAACAAAATTATACAAAATTATCAGAAATATTTTGAACATTATCTTTAAAATTCAGTATTTTGAAATTTTGAAAGTTGTTTATTAACTGTCAAGAACTATGGAGTATGAGTAAAAATGTTTTGATATGTAAAGTAAATGTGGAAAAATGTCAAAATTAAAAGAAAAAAAGACTTCAACATATGATAGAAACTTCTATCTTATTTAAGCTGCTGTTACTTTTCAGTTTTATTGAACCTAATTCTCTTAATGAATATAGCTGTATTGTATCATTTGATATTTCTCAGAAGAATCATATGCTAAGACATACTCTTTTCCTTAACAAATGCCCACTATGTGTTCACATATTTCAATACCATCTAGTTGCAGCTCTGTGTGCATGGCCTGTGATCTGCAGTGTCCATCCATTTTCCTCAAAAGTAGAATTGAGGTAAGTAAGGTCTCCGTCTAGGCAGACAGGGTTAAGAGTCCACAGAATGGAGAGTACCAAACAAGATGGAGTCACTATAGTCAAGCCTTTACAACAAATCATTTGCGGCTCTCACTAGAAATCAATTATTAGCACTCACTGCTTGTTTACACAAAAAGCCTCTTGCAGGCTGCCTGAGATAATGAAAGCTACAGCCAACACTTTTCCGATCATTTCTGCATTCCAAACCAGGAGCGTGGTCTCTCCCGGTCTGGAGTAGAGGAGAGGGAAGGACTTTGAACAATATACTCTTCTTTCATATTTCAAACTTTATGACTACTTGCTGACTAGGCTAGAAATAGATTAACAATAGTCCCCAAATTACTGTCCAACTCAAGGACAATTAGCCGAAAACTCCCCAGCAGCACAAGAGGTCTGCACTGGCATCTCTTAAAAGAGAGACTTTTTTCCTCTTCTCAGAAGTCTTTTCTGCCTATCTCCTTAAACAAAAATAATTTACATATAATTTTTGTTCTTTTTTCTTTGTTAGGGTCTATATAACTGCACTGCTCCTACCCCTAGTGGGTGACCCATTCAGGATCCCCTTCCACTTAGCTAGAAGCTTTGACTCTTTCCTAATACATTTTTCTTACTATCCTCTCCACTTGTCTGCATCTCTAATTCCTCGTGAGTGTGAGAAAAAGAACCCAGTCTTCTCATGGTCCTGAATTCTACCCTGGTGTTGAGCCTGCTCACCCTAACCCTCTGCATCAGAACTTCATATTTAAAGTTAGTTTGTGTACATATTTACGTGTGTGTGTGTGTGTGTGTGTGTGTGTGAGAGAGAGAGAGAGAGAGAGAGAGGATCATCCCCAAACCAGGACAGTCACACCCTTTCCACCAGTTCTTCATCCCATCCTGGCTACATGCACACATGCTCAGTATGCTTTTCAAGCCCTCCTATTTGGAACTCAAACCCTGAACAGCCATGTGGGATGGATTCCTCTGTGTAGCACTTCACTGCTCTATAAGAAGGGCAGCCCAAGGGAGATACAGTTTATTTTCGACAGTCTTCCTATGTTGGAGACATTGTCCCACCTAGGACTGCAAGCACATGCCACTGTGCTTGGCCCATTTAGGTTGGGCCAGGAACAAACCCAGGTCTCCCACGTGGCCTCAGCCTCTGTGCAGCATCATCTCAGTAGCAAAAGCCACTGTGGTTCAACCTTTCATCAACTTGTAAATCCCTGTTCTCCCCCATCCAAGGAGAAGTAACCCTTTCAGAGCATCCACATACTCGGATGTACGTGGTACCAGGGGTTTACCTGAGCACTACCTGCATCATTCTCTAGAACTCTAGAAATTAGTCATATGAATGTTTGTCCTTTTAGGTCAATAACAGACAGTTACAGGAAGTGATATAACGAAAACTTTCATAAGAACTGTGTTGAGATGGAAACTTCCTCGGTAAGGTTTTGGTAGTCTCTTTAAAAAAAAAAAAATCTAAAATTTTTCAAAGGAATTCATCTAAGGAAAATCTACTTATTTACCTAAGTGATAACATTTTTTGTTACACTGAATAGTCATGATATTTGTTAAACCTACCACTCACTCGAAGAAGGAAAAAACTTAATCCCCAAATATCAAGTTAAAGAATGAAATGTGGGGGGACCAGCAGTTAGTGTAATGGCTATGTCGCTGGACTCCCACATAGTCGACCACGGTTCACATCCTGGACCCGGTGGCTTAAAACTCACGCCAGGTGAGTGTGCGTGCGTGCCCAAGATCCAGAGAGGAGAATGGAGGAGAAGGGGTTGCGGCGTGGCCATCCACCCTGGGGGGTGATTTCTTGCTTTCTGTCTCTCTGTCTATCTCTGTCTATCTGGCGAGCGCACATGCTCTACAGCAAAAACCTCTCAAAAAAAAAAAAAAAAAGAAATGTGTGAAGGTATTTTGTAATTTTAGGATTATCTAGATGAAGCTTTATGGTCATCTCATTTATTTATTCCTTATATTTGTGCCTCTATTCATTCCAGATATTTTGCAGGAAATTAGACTTAAAAAAAAAAAAGAAAGAGAAAGAAAGATGTATTTCAACCCGAATTAACAACTACTCTATATACTTTAAGACAGAATAGAGTACAGAAAAACAGATATGCTATTTTAATAGTCTAGGGGCCTGAACTAGAACTTGAGTTCCTGATCTCTGATTCAATATTCTCTTATACACCATTCACTTAAGAGTATTGGAAAAGTTCAGAATTTGGCTCTCTACTTGTTTAGACTCTTTTGTATCTATTAGCCATCCAAGGTGCCTGGTCCCTTTGTGAGGGACCCTGGTCTCTTTGTTCATGGCCTCTTTTAATGGGTTCACATGCATGGTTCACCATTTTGCATTATCTGATATCACTGTTCCTGCCACAGCTGATTAAAACAGGGTTGGTACTTGAGTATGGACAACCAGCCACCTTAAAGTTGACCTGGTAGGACGATTTTGCCTAAAATAATGCTCTCTATTAGACAGCAACTTCCTGAGCCAATGTAAATGTAATCATCTCTGTTAGGCAATAGGCTACACAGGGAAAGAAACAGACATTAGAGTAACAAAGAAATGAAAGGCTCCCACCCCCACCAGGAATAAAGGAGGAAATAAGGAAGCCAAGAATAATTTTTTTTTTTTTTTTTTTTTTTTTTTTTATAAGAAAAGGACAAACATTGAGTTGTCAGAAATGTCATGATGCATTTTTTGCATAGAAAAACATGTCATGACTTTTCTGATGACCCACTATAAGCCTTGGGTAGGCAACACCATGTGGGAAGAAAGAGAAGAGAGGACACTTGGTGATACCAAGAACAGTAGAAGAGATGAGGGAGAGGAACAGAGATTCTAGGTAAGGAAGGCACATTAGCAAAGGAGCCAGGGGTGCCTGATGCTGCAGGAGTGGCAAGAGAGTTAGGTACCCAGTCTAGCTGCTATATCCTGAATTTCTGCAAAACTTGGCTACACATGATTGCAGCTCTTTCCTTCTTGATCTTCTTAAGTATCATCAAGCTGCAGTAACCAAGGTAACATAGACACAGTTCTATTACTTGCAGCTTTAGAGAGCTTTATCCACTAGAATCTGAGGCTTGATCAATTCAGGCTATTATGATTTGTCATATTCACAAAAACATAGTCCTAAATGCTGGAGCTTTCGTTTAGCTCTTTGCCCTTAATCTCAATCTTGAGGGCATTTTATTCAATAAATATTTGTGTGTATCTCTTCCACTTTTCAGGGCTCTGGGGACATGGCAATGGGTAAAAGAGACAAGACCCCACCCTCACTGAGCTTACATTCTAGTGAGCCACTGCACCCGATGAGAACAGTGGAAAGCCCTGAATTTGTGGTCAGTTGGTTGGAAATGTACATGTCCTAAAAACACCTGAAACTTGTGGATGGTGTGGGAAGTGAGGGTGGTCTTATGGGGACTATGATCTTAATCTGTGATGTCACGCTTACCCTGGGGAATTAGAATCAAATTGCATTTCAGGGATTTTCTAATTTTTACATAGTTAACTGACTATTAGGACTTTAGCTAGTTATATTGAATCCACATGCTCAACATATTCTAAATGGCTCATCTAACATCCCACACCAAAAATCAAGAGTTGAATCTGAGTGGTTTCTAACACATAATAATAATATACAATGATTTTGAGACTCTTACATTGATGAAAATGGCTGATTTAATTAAACAATAATTGCTCAGAGCAAAATCCATTGCAGCTGAAATATTATAAATGCAAAACAATAATGCCATTGTTATGTAGCAGTTTCTGGCTCAGATCACATTCTCGTTTTCTCTGAAAACCTACAGCCTAGAGCTCACTTTAGAATGTATTCTCCTTTCTAGAAGTTTCACTTTCTCAAAATGTCTTGTAAAGAGGGAAGGTGAGGCCACCCAGTGACATGGTGGTTAAGGTGACTGAATGACATGGCCAGCTCTGTGGTTCAAAATCCTGGTCCTGGTGGTTTGAGAACTATGCCAGGTGCATATGTACACATGTCCAAAATCCCAAAAGGAAATAGAAAATGGAGGAGAAGGGAAAGTAGCATGACCATTCTCATGGGGTGCTTCCTTGCTTTCTCTCTTTCTCTCTGTGGCACCTGCACATACCCTTTGGAAATATTTATTTAAAAAAAAAATCTGATTAGTAGAATTCTGGGAAAAGCAACATTGGCTCACACATGTACTAACAGTGATGAAAATAAGCAAAAAATAAGATGACCTGTATAATAAGCTTGAGAGATCTCCCTCATCTGCCTGCTTGTCCTGGTGGTTAAGATTTCAATCAAGGCATCTTCATTTGTCCCAGTGCCCTAAAAAGGAAAAGGAAATGTAAGTTTTAGCACATTAAAGAAACTTCAATGTTAGGCCTTGCACTCTTTACATCTTGTTTTATACAGATGAAAGAACAGTTTTGAGTAAATAAATGTCCTATATTACTCTAAGACAATTGTCTAACTTTCTATATAGTTCAGTGTTAAACTAACATGAATTATCTGGAATAAACTGACATAAAATTTTTAAAGGAAATTTCCCACTCTAGTGTAAAAATCAATTGAACAGTTCTAGGAAGAAATAGTACAAAGGGAAAAGCCCCTGACATTCAAGATCAGGAGTGACAGACTAACAGGATTAACCCCACTGAGCATTCAAACAAGCCCCTGTGTTTAGAAAGGGCTGACAGTTCTTTTGATTGAGTTCATCCTTGCATCACTGAACTGGGCTGGTCAGCATGTATCATCCTCTCCAGACAGGGAGGTTTTTGAATCCTTGCTAAAGTGTGTCAAGGGCCTGGCTAGCCTGGGGACTAGTTACCCCTCAGCCTTTTTCATATTGAGGTCACTGAATCACACTGTGACTCTAAGGAAAGTCATTTACATTAGAACTTGATTAAATAAGGCCAATGAACCATATGAATGGAGACAGAAATCTTCCCCAGATTCCTAGTTGCCCCATTATCCCTTTGTCTTTTTTGATTAGTAATAGAACCCCCGATTTTTTTAATTGCCAGAGGCATGTACACTCACCAGAGAAACAGAGAGAGAGGGGAGAAAGCATCTTCCAATGAGATGTGGCCCCATCATGATCTCTCCTCCCCTATCTTTCCATCCCATCAGTAATTTAGGCATGCACACATGCGTAGCATGTTTTTCAAGTCATGGCCTGGGATTCAAACTGTTGTCAGTCATGTGGGATCTGGGTCCCTTAACAATTAAGCTATGAATTCTCAATTTTTAAATTGACACATAGCTACCCAAATAAAGGTCATGTCTCAATTTCCTTTATAGTGATTTTTTTCTTCATATTTTTGCTATGGGGAGTTTGCACTTGCCAGAGAGAGACAGTAAGGGAAAAGGTGAGAAATCACACCGCCCTACCCCCACCCGCCATGGGAATGACCACACAACAATCCCTTCTTTTCCATTCTCCCTCCTGGGACTCTGGGTACCCATACACACACATCCAGATTGAGTTTCAACATACTGGATCTGAGACTCAAGCAGTGGTCAGCCATGTGGGAGTCCAGCCCCTTAACCACTATGCCACCTGCTGGCCCCTATAACTTAATTCTGACTAATGGCACATACATAGAAATATTATGTGCACATATTGGGGAATGCCCTTAAAGAAGGAGCAATTTTCCTTGTCCTTCCTTATTTTTAGTTGACTGGAATGAAGATGTAAGTGCTGAATCTTGAGCTATCATCTTCAACCAAGTAATAGAAACAATGAGCTGAAGATGGCAGAGCTTCAAGACTATAGGAGACAGAGTCTCTGATAATGGTGGTGCGGCCACACCCAGCTCTAGACTGCTTACTATGGGTTTCTTTTGTGTAAAGAGAGATTTTTAAAAATCTTTGTTGGTACATCTAACTCTACTGTGCCTGATAATCCTCCCCATGTGGTAGCCATAGAGGCTCACTGCTCAGATTTCACTTGAGAGACTGTTGCAGAGCATGGTGTTGGCTAATAGCCTCCAATTGATACCTC
Organism: Tupaia belangeri chinensis; assembly: GCF_000334495.1. NCBI lineage: Eukaryota > Metazoa > Chordata > Mammalia > Scandentia > Tupaiidae > Tupaia > Tupaia belangeri. The sequence continues at coordinate 4,866,808 of NW_006159811.1, forward strand.
TTTGGATATGGTACAGAGTTCACACTGAGGTCATGCTCTTTCCAGTCAGAGACTGAGCACAGCAGGGTACTGGAGCTGGGTCCTTTCTGCCCAACATAGGACAATTGACTAAAGGACAATCTTTCCTCAGGGGCTTGTCTTCAGCCCAATACAGCTGTCTCAGAGCTGTACTATACACTAAGGCTCTCTCTGCCCAAGCTCACTTCCCTCCTCCTTTCCTTTTGCAGGAGTCACTCCTGCATCGCAGTCTGAAGGTTCACACACCAATCCTGCTCTGTCTCTTCCTCCTTCCCAGGCATTTCCTACAATAAATCTCTTGTACATCACATCCTATGTTGTCCTCTGCTTCTTAGATGTCCACACCTCTTCCACAGAAAAGGAAACTACTCCTACCCTAGTGGGAGGGCAAAATATAGCTACGGCTCTGACTTAGTCTCCCTTCTTTTTCCTCCTTCCTATCAATAAATATGTCGACCACCGACTTCATGTCAGGCTTAACTCTAGGAAGATACAGACCAAGGCCAGTGAGGTTTCCTGCCACACTGGAGATTTGCCTTTTAGTTAGGTGGAAAAGGATAATACAGAGAAGGACAAAAATACAGACAAAATCATTTTAGATTGTAATAGGTACAATTAAGAAAATAACACTGGGTAAATTAATAGAAAATGTCAGGAGAAAAGACATTCCAGATCTTCATATATAAAGATCCTCAAATAGGAATAAGCTTACAATGTTCTACGAAAAAGCTAGTGTAGCCATATTATTAAATGTGGAGTGAGGGGGGTATGATGATCAGTTTTATAGGCCAAGCTGGTCAGGGTATAGTCCCCAGTTATTCAATCAAATACCAATCATGGTGTTGCCATGAAGGTATTTTGTAGATATAATAAAGTTCAGGGCTACCTCCGAGTTACAGTGGTTAGGGAGTAGGCACAGGATACTGAGTCCCACGTGGCTGACCAGAGTTCAGATCCCTGCCCTGCTGGTTCGATCATGCATGGCTTACACTAGCATGCCCAGAATCTTGACTGAAGAATCAGAGGAATGACAATGGTGGTGTGACCAGGCCCAATGTGAGGTGTGTGTGCTCACTCCTTCTCACCCATGTTCTCTACCATGAATAAATGAAAAAAAAAAAGCCTATTATCAATTGACTGTGAATAAGCCAGGTTGTCTTGACAATCCTAGGTGGGCTGATGCCATCAGTTGAAAGGCCTGAAAAGCAAGGCTGAAGCTTTGCTGATGAGGAGGAGATTCTGCATATGCTGGGGGCTCCAGCCTCCCCTTCCTGACAGCCTGTCCCACAGATTTCAACTCATTTCACTAGTCCCCTCATCCCATAACCAATTCCTTGTAAAAAGAATTGTTACTTATATATGTTCTGCCTACTGGTTCTGCTTCTCGGGTGAATTCTGACTGAAAATTTATGCAGGTAAATAGCATAGTATGATTTAAAAAATAACTTTTTGGGACCAGCAGATGGTGTAATGGTTAAGTTGCTAGATTCCCACATGGCTGACTGCAGTCTAAGTCCTGGACCTGGTGGCTTGAAAATCATGCTGGGTGCAAGTGAATGACGTGTCCAAGATCCTAGGAAGAAGGGATTGCAGTGTAGCCATCCTCCCAGGAGATGATTTCTCACTTGCCTTCTCACCATGTCTCTCTCTCTCTCTCTGGAAAGCACATACACTCTAAGGCAAAAATCTCTTAAAAAATAATAATTTTTGGCTATTTTGTGAAGAACAGCCTTGAGATGGGCATAAGTAGAGGTAAAGAGACCAGTTAGGAGGCTACTGATAAGGTCTGATCAAGAAATGATGGTGGTTGGCCCAGAATGGTAGCAATAGCTTTTTTAAAAATAATTATTTCATTTAATTTGATTCATCATCATTGTTATTATTATTTTCACTTGAACAGAGACAGAGAGAAAGTGAGAAAGCAAGTCACCAGGTCTGGGACTCAAACGGTGGTCAGCCACGTGAGAGTCCACTGCCTTAACCACCCTGCCACCTGTCAGCCCCACAATGGCTTTTGAGAGGAGACATATATTTGCAATAGATTTTGGAGTAGAGATAATGAACTTGCTAGCAGATCTGAGAGCTCTGTAGGGAGAGCAAAAGTAAGGGGCCAAAGATACTATAATACCTATACTACTAGGTTTCTGGACTAAGTACTGGGGTCGATGGTAGTGTCGCTTACTTCCAATGACAGCAAAGTAGAGAATTTGACTACTTGTGTCAAAAAAAAAAAACAAAATAAGAATATGATGACATTTTTTCAGCACAGGAACATTTGGATTTAGGGTTCTACGACTGTTTCCTATTTCAGAGTCACTCCACCACTTGGAAGCACAGACCAACACAGGATCCAATCCACTCAAGTCTCAAGAGTGCACTGCTAAAGAAGCAACAACAGTTGATGACACAGTCAACGCCTGGGCAGACGTGGCTTATGTAGGGCTCATACCTTCATGGATTTCTTCAGCTGTTTTGCATCGAACACTGCTGGTGGAGTCACGAGGGCCACCATAAGACATTTAAAGTGGCCAGAAAGATCACCCTTCAAGTCATCTTTCAGCTCCTAAAACAAACAAAACCGAGAAGGAAAGCATGAAGTATTTTACCTTTGTCCCTCTGTAAAGTCATCTAGTGAAAGATGAACACATGTGACAGAATCAGAGGAAAACATGCCCCTCCACAGGGCATAAGAAATGTTGAAAATATTTCTACGCAGATTAATCTGCATTTTATGAGTGCTTCTAAACAGCCTGTTTTATAGAGGCTTTTTCAAGGACAGCCAAGGAGAAGGATTATATGAGCCAAAGTCAGCACTGTGTATTCAGATCCTGGGTCCCTGGTGCTTTCAGTTCTTGAGTCAGAGTGAGGCAAGAGGAGGAGCCCTTACAAATTCACACCAGGGGCTGGCAGGTGGCATGATGGATGGGGGCACTGGACTCCCACATGGCTGTCCCTGGTTTGTGTCCCAGACCTGGCAGCTTGCATTCTCACTTTCCTTTTCTTTTTCTGTCTCTGGTCAAATTAAAAAAGAACAATGACAAGTGGAATTAAATAAATAATTCTTAAAATATAAATAAATAAATTCACACCAGCTTCATTGGTAGATGCTCTATTCCTGGGCAGCTTGCTTCTCAGTGACTGCTAAGGAATTTCGAAGAAAAAAGTAAAGTTGGGACCAACAGTTGGCGTAATGGTTATGTCACTGGACTCCCATGTAGTCAACAGCAATTCGAGTCCCAGACCCAGTGGCTTAAACTCACACTGGGCGCGTGTGCATGCGTGCCCAAGATCTCGAGAGGAGAATGGAGGAGAAGGGATTGTGGCATGGTCATCCCCCAGGGGGTGATTTTTCACTTTCTGTCTCTCTGTCTCTGTCTGCCTGGTGAGCACATGTGCCCTATAGCAAAAACCTCTCCAAAAAAATAGAGTAAGGTTAGATGGTAGTTGGGTATTTGCCTGTGGTAAGAATGTGGAACCAGTGGCAACACAAGTAGTTTTCTGGCAACAGCTGCAAAGGGGAAGCCTATGCGTGGTAATGGGGTGGACGCCATTTACTGACGTCATCCTTTGGCACTATTTTCCTACATTACATGGGTATGGTCCATCTCTTCTGCTTAAAGACAGGTAACATGGTTTATAGTTTCAACCTTGAGAAGAATGGCATTGAATATTATCCCCTGCTCCTCTTTCCAGCTCTGCCATGGAGGCGGGCAGTGTTCCAGACTGCCGCGATGATGTGGGTACAGACCAGCTCATACACTGCCAGGGCACCCATGAGAGAGCATGTTCATGCAGGAACAAATGGGATGAAGCCAAATGCCACTAGTTTGGCTTTAACTGCCACCAAGTTTATCTTTCTTTTTCTCTTTTCTTCTCTAAATGCTAAATTCCACCTCTACCTGGCCTCAACCCAAGACTTTGCAACTGAATCTCATTTCACATGCCCTCATTCTATTCCGCTGGAGACATGGGCGCTGTCCTGCCTCCACATTTGGGAAATACTGAAAGGCCAACCATCACTCATGTTTCCTCTGTGTACAACTGTGTCGTCTTGCCCAGAGGCGTGGCAATTCACTTAATTCGGCAGAGTTTTACTGGGCTCCTGCTTTCAGCTTGGCATTTACCAAGAAGTTAGACAAAACCCTTATCCCTAGGAGATTATGCCTTCATAGGAAAAACAGAAATATTTAAAGATGAAATTTTGCCAACCAGGTGGCATGGAGGCTAAGGTGGCTGGATCCCATATGGCCAACTGTGTGGTTTGAGTCCTAGATCCAGTGGCTTGAAAAACAGGCTGGGCACGTGGGCATGCATTCTCAAGATCCAAGAGAAGAATGGAAGAAAAAGGAATGTGGTGTGACTATCCTTCCTAGGGGGTAATTTCTCACTTTCTCTTTTTTTCTGACTGTCTCTTTCAACAAGTACATATATATACCCTACAGCAAACTAAAAAAAGGGGGGGGGGAATCTGATATAAGAGGTGAAGTATCTGTTTTAGGAAGCTCAGAGAAATGTGTTTAATGGGGTCTGGTGGTCTGCAGAACAGGTAATATCTGTCTGAACTGCCTTTGCATGGTCACTACACACACTTGATAGTCCAACTAGTCTGACTCCAGCCATTCCCCTTCACAGTTCACTATCCACAACAGCTGAAATAATCTCTTAAAAATAAAAGTTGAATCATCTTTCTGCTTACAAAATTCTAATAGTTCTATTTTGTTCTTGGAATAAAATCTAAACTCTCTCCCAAGACCTAAGGCCCGGTATGTTCCAAGCCTCCCTCCAGCTTCCTCTGTCCTTTTGCCTCCCTTTGCTTTGCACCTTCCTGCCAAATTAGAATTCTTTTCGTTTCTCAAATATTCTCAGCTTGTTTCTGCTTTAAAGCTTTTGCATATACTGTGCCTTCTGCTTGAAATGCTCCTCCCCCAAGCCAGTCATGGACTGGTGGTTAAGGTGGCTGGATCCATGTGGATCCCACATAGTTAAGTGCACAGTTCTAATCCCAGACCCAGTAGCTTGAAAACCATGCGGGGCACATGTGCGTGCCCAAAACCCCAAAAGAAGGGAGAAATGGAAAAAAGGGGGTATAGTGTGACCATCCTATAGGGATTCTCATCCTACTCCCTTCTCCAGTGAGTGCACATGTCCTTTGGCAAATTAAAAAAAAAAAGGTGGCCGGTGCCCCCCCCACTCCCGGGGGCGGGGGGGGGGCACGCGGCCGGGGGCTCCCGCCCCCCAGCGCACGCAAGCACCCCCCCCTGCCC
>NW_006159811.1:4873455-4913519 GCF_000334495.1 Tupaia belangeri chinensis
AAAAAAAAAAAAGAAAGAAAAGAAAAGGAAAAAAATGCTCCTCAGTCATCAAACAGGGCAGAACCCTTAGTACTGTTTTAGTCTTGGCTGAGAGTAAGGTAACCCCCTCATACCGGCATTTGTTCACTACCCTAGCTAAAGGAGTCACTTGCCAGTCACTGCCCATCATATAACCGCACTTTACTCTTTTGGTAGTGCTTACCAATTTCTGAACTTATTTTATTTGCTCATTATTTTTCTAGCAGGACATTAACTCCATGAAAGAAGGGGGTATGTGCTTGTTACACCAGGGTCTCTCCAGTGTCTAGGATATCTGCTGACACACAGTAGTACTCAATAAATAGATGCTGAATAGGCATCTATTGGCAAAGACCAAGTCCTACTTTTTTTTTTCTTTTTTAAATTTGCTATAGGGTACATGCACTCTCCAGAGAGAGACAGAGACAGGGAGAGAAAGTGAGAACACAACCTCCCCCACCCCAAGAGTGGTGGCCATGCCACAATCCCTTCTCCCCTATTCTCCTCTCGGGATTTTGTCTACACAAAGACATATGCTCAGCATGTTTTACAAGCCACCAGGTCAGGCACTTGAACCACACAGTCAGTCATGTGGGACCAGCCATCTTCACCACCATGCCAATGGCTGGCCCACTACTTGTTCACATATAGTTTCTTAAACTTAGTATGTTTTCATTTGCTGAATGAATTAAACTTACATTTACATTGATTATTTTAATATTTTAAAGTTAGAAGAAATATTAGATCACCCGGGACAGGACAGTCAGATAGTTGGTCAGATAATCTTCTGTTGCAGGGGTTGTCCTGTGCCTAGCAGGATGTTCAGAAGCACCTGTGACCTCTGTCCACGGGTGCCAGAAGCATCCTCTGATTCCTATCCCATCTGTAATCATTACAGTATCTCCACGTGTGCCAGCTGTCCTCTGGGGTGCAAAATCACTCCTGGTTTCGAACCACTGATCTAAGGCAATTCTTGTTAGGCTACAGGTGAAGAGATTAAGGCCCAGATCAATCAAGTAAGGGCCAAGGCCACTCAGCCAGTGAAATGCAAAACCACAATTGGGGTTCCAGGCTGAATGCATGCCCAGGGCACCTTCTGTTACACTCGACCTGAAAAGATCTGCGGATGAAATCATGCGGGAGCAACCACGGGATGTCAGTCACGCTGATCGGTCGTACCTCTCCATATGCCGCTTCGTATGCCTCGGCGATCAGCCGCCGCTGTATGCTCGACCTCTCGGCCAGGATGCTGATGAGCATGTGCTCGTCGGTCCCTAAACAAAACAGAAGTGATTTTCCCCACCATCAACCTGGACACGCTCAGGGTCTGTCCTGAACAAAAGAAACATGATCAATGGCCTGAAACAAAAGGAGACGGCAATAAGCCATTTTCATTTTTCATTTCCAGCTGCTAACCAGGTTGAATTGCCCCCCCACACACACTAGTATGTTTGCCTAGCTTTTGGGAAAGTTAACTTCATTTGGAGGCGAGAGGAAGAAAACAATTGTTGTCTACATACTCCCATCTACAGCTTTTTCACCTTCATGAGGTTAGTTACCATCTTACCATCTTTCATTTCTCATCTCCATACTTGATATCCAGTTCCTTTTTTCCTCTAGAGCTCAGGAACGGACACTTATTAAGGACCTCCCGTGTACCAGGCATCGTCATAGTAAATATTTACAGGGGCTCTGCACAGTAGGACTTAGATGTCCCTCAAATGAAGACACTTATCTCACTTGCCAAAGTCACACAGCTTCTAAGTGGTACAACGGAGAACTGGGCCCAAGTCTCTGACTCCAAAACATAACATTCTCTCTGGCCCTCATCTCTCTCATGTGCCATATACTTATTTTTTTAAAAAAGAATTATTTAGTTTTATTTATTGTTATTATTTTTTAATATGCTATAGGGCGTGTGTACTCACCAGAGAGAGAGAGAGAGAAAGTGAGAAAGCAAGCCTCCAGTCTGGGACTCAAACTGTGGATGGCCATGTGGGAATCCAGCACCTTAATCACCATGCCACCTGCTGGTCCCATGCATGTATCATTGGGATATCACCAATTGTCTGTAAATAAAACATCAGGCCAGGGCTGATGCTGTCAGCCCAAGAATGACCTCGTGGTCACTATTTTCTTGGTAATTATAGTTTTAGGATCAAGGTGGGAAGTTGTGAGCACTTCATTTGCTGTAGAGGACTACACTTGGCTCAGGAGTGAGTTGGCTTGTAGGCCTTGCTGTGCATCACTGTATCACTAGATTGGTATGAAAGACCAATTAGAACTCAACTTCTCTATGGTGAAGTGACTCCACCCCTGTCTACATGGTCCGTGGCAGTGGTAAACAATCTATGTTGATGATGGGGCAAAAGAACCTGTGCACTCAGTGGTTGGGTCTCCCAGTGTAAGATGCTGTCATTCCATATCTTTGGTCTTGTGTTCTTCTATATCTTAAGAAGATGTATTAATAACTGTAGAATTAAAGCCTGTCTGTGCTCTGAGTATGACCATCTCCTTGTACCCCAAACAGCCCCTCTGTCAGTCATACTACTAGATACCTCCAACTGCACGATCATCTCAAGCTCCGCAAGCCCCAGTCGAATCCCCTGAATTTCCTCTCACTTGCCTTTCATTCTATGTTCCTAATCAATGACACGACCACGCCTAGTCACTCAACCAAAAATCCTGCGAATAACTCTAGACTCCTTTCTTTTCCTACTCCCTATACTGTAGCAATCATTTGCATCTCTCGAATTTGTCCTCTCCTCTGCAGGTTCTTAAATTTCCCCCTTACTTGACCCCCATAAAATCATCCTGTATGCTGCTACCTATCTTTCTTGCTATATATTTTTTTTTGGGGGGGTGAGGATTTTGCTATAGGGTGTGTGCCCTCGCCAAAAAGACAGAGAAAGACAGAGACACAGTAAGCCAGAAATTACCCCCTAGGGGGGATGGCCACACTGCAATCCCTTCTCCTCCATTCTCACGGGATCTTGGGCAAGCATGCACATGTGCCTGGCATGAGTTTAAACCGCCAGGTCCAGGACTCGAACCACAGTCAACTATATGGGAGTCCAGTGACATAGCCATTATGCTAACTGCTGGTCTCCTTCTTATCTTTTTTTAAGCAATCTAATTATGTTATTCCTTGGCTAAAATCCCAATGTCTCTCTGTAACCTTTGGAATTAAGTTTAAGCACCTTGACTCATATACTAGTTCACTGTCTCTGGTTTCATTCTCCATCCCATCCCTGTGTCTTTATGCCCTATGCACTTAGATTCCAAATACACCTACCTACGCACAATGTACTTGGTATCCCTGGCAGTTTTTCAATTCCTAACTTTGCAGATGCTCAATACTAACAACCAAAGCAAACTGCCTGGTGATTCAGAGGCTGGATCTGACATGCTCCCTAATGCAAATCCATTATGCAATCTGGTTCTGGACTCAAAACATGTCAGAACAAGCAAAAAATCTCCTTTTCAAGATGGGAGTGCAAGCCAAAATGAAAAATTTATGAAGAAACAAAATGTCAAGAAAGATAGGCAATAGAATTTAAAGAGCATTCATTTCTTCCATTTGATGCTAACCTCAGAATAGTCTATTCAACACTGGGTTTAAGTGGAGCAATCAAAGAGATTAAAGAAGAAATACCTCTCATTTTAAAGTGGAAAAAAATATAAACCCCAAACAGGCAGAAAATATTACACTAACATGACGTACTAATAGTATAGTTAATAGAACTTGATCCTGAAATTCAGAGAGGAGAGCAAAGAGCCAAGACCCTCGCCCTACTAGACATGAAGTGTCATGATAAAATTATAACAGTTGTGACAATATAATATTGGGATAACAGGAGGCAAATAGACAAGTGGAACAGCACAGAGATCGGCATCATAAGTGAGAACAATATGCAGGAAATCCTAGACATGCAAAGCAGAGGGCATTATAAATCAGTGTGGAAAGAATGAGCTCTTAAATAAAGTATACTGGGACAATTAAATACCCCCTCGAGACCACATAAAGTTAGATACTTTAAAATACTATATACAAAATTCATTCTATGTAGATTAGAGATCACAGTGCGAAAAATAAAAGACTTAGGGGAAAAATGAAGGATAATATCTTAATGATCTCATTATGGAAAAGATACAGTAAGCAGAAATCCTAGAGAAAAATAATGGTAAACTTGATTCACGAAAATGAAAAAATCCTATTCAATAAAAGATTCTATAACCAATATTAAAAGAAAATCATAGACTTGGAAGAAAACCTTTTTATGGCTGGAAATTTTTTAAATGATTTGTATTCAGATATCATTAAAAAAAAAGACTTTTGCTGTGGCCACATGGTGGCACACTAATAAAACACGATGCTCTGCAAGGATGACTGATACGGGAACGTCCCAGGTTTGCACCCAAAGTCCTCCCTGAGTGAACTGGGCATATGCATCCCCATGATCAAGCGCTGGCAAAGGCTAGGGGCAGATGGCAGTGTCAAGAACCTCTTGGGGGAACTATCTTTTTCTCTGTCTCTCTCACTCATAGAAAAATAAACAAACTTTACAAAACCAACTTTTGCCAACCACAAAGAAGACAATATACTTGAAAAATAGATAAGATATATAAAGAAGTAACATGGAAGAGGAAGCAAATAACAAAGGAAAATTGCTTGACTACATCAATACTGAGGGGTAGAGAGAAGAGAGGAAACGCATACACAACAGAATGAGATGCAATTTTAGACCCACTCAATTGGGAAATCTGCGCAGTGTTACTGTAGCCAGTGCTTGACTACACAGAGCAACAGGAAGTCTTACACATCACTGGAAAGAATGCTACTCTCTATATTCATTTTGCAAGATTTCTAGTAAGTTTGAAGATAGGCATCCCCTTTAACCTAGAAATCCCAATTCTCGTCATATTATAGAGAAATGCTAGCAAATGTACACAATGAGACATAAGCAGGAATATTCACTGCGGTATTTTTATATGGTAATAGAAAAGAATTGTAGGCAATGTAAATGTCCCATCAATTTTCCCATTTTATGATAAAGTGATGCAATAGACTACTGCAGTTAAAATTAACGAACTAGAGCTAAACATGTCGACATGGATAAATCTCAAGAACATAACATAAACTGCAGAAGAATGTATACAGGATGATTCCATTTTGCTTTATTCTTTTTGAGATCATGCAAAACAATATGTACACACCCATGTAGTCATGGTATTAAAAGTTCCCTGACAATAAGTTCCAATTGAGGATGGTGTTTCTATCTAGAGAATAGAGTGAAAATGAAATCCAGGAAGAATTGACAGGGATTGTATTTGCAATGACTTATTAATATGATTGTTACAACTGATGCTGTTGGCAGCAATGGTGATGGTACTTATTTATTTAATTTAATTTACTATTGTTTTTTAATTTGCTATAGGCACATGTGCTCACCAGAGAGAGACAGAGAGAGGGAAAGTGAGAAAGTAAGCTGCCTAGTCCAGGACTCAAACTGCAGTCAGCCATGTGGGAGTCCAGCGCCTTAGCCACCACATCATCTGCTGGCCCTGTTGGTACTTTCTAATACTAAGCAAATGTGGCAAATGTTAAGATTTAATAAGACATGTTTCTCTGTACTTTTCCAATGTTTCCCAATTTTTAAAAATCCCTAACAATTTCTCTAATTGAATAAGCCAGCTGGACAAACTGAACTGGGCATTTTTTGACCATAACTTTCCTATCTGCTTGAACCTTAAGAATGGAATTGTAGGGGCCAGCAGGTGGCAGAGGTGGTTAAGGTGCTGAATTCCCACATGGTTGACTGTGATGTGGATCCTGGGCTTGGCAGCTTGAAAAATCACACTGGGTACATGTGCATGAGTGTCCAAAATCCCAAGAGGAGAATTGGGGGGGGGGGCCGAGATCTCTCTCTTTTATTTGTCTTTGGCAAGTACATGCAACCTATGGGGAAAAAAAATCTTAAAAAAAAAAAAAGGACTGGAAGAGTAAAGCATCACGTACCAATTCCTTTGATTGCCTTATGGATAGCCTCAGCATCTATCGACGGGCTAAATCCTGGATAATCTCTCACCGTTCCTCGGTTCCCAACCTAGGAGAAAATATTTGAATGTCTTACTAGTTCAAAATGACAACTTCGTTTCTATTATCTGAGTTCTTAGTCTATTTTGTGCTGTTATCACCGAGTAGCTGAGACTAGGTAATTTATAAAGAACAGATTTCTTTCTTACAGTTCTGGAGGTGGAGGCGCCCACATTTGTAAGGGCTTTCTTGGAAATCATCCTATGGAAGAAGGTGGAAGGCAGAAGAACAATAGAGCATGTGTGAAAGAGAGAGGGAAGGGGCTGAACTAATTCTTTAATTGGGAACCTGCTTCCACAATAACTAACCCATTGCTGAGATAACAGCTCTGCCTTCATGAACTAATCACCTTTGAAAGGTCCCACATCCCAACACTATTGTACTCGGGATTCAGTTTCTAGCACATGAACTTCGATAATGCTATAGTATTATCATGCACATATAGGAAACTTATGAAAAATCTGTAGTTTGCATACCCTACTTTTTTAGAAGTGGTTCAAAAGAGAACCCCTTCCATAGACAAATAGACAATATGATACATAGCATATATGTAATACAGCTTGCTTTTTTCTCTTATGTAACAAACTACAAATATAAAATATGGGTTCATCCTGGGGACTGTGAAGAATATTTCCTTTAAAGTGGCATCTGCATGAAAGCAACAAAAGAGCTGAAATTCCCTACATCCTCTTTGCTTTCCAGTGACGATTCAAGGCTTTTCACTGCATTTCACACAGGAGTAGTTATGGTTTACAGACTTAGAGATATTTTAATTAATGTTGACCATTTCCTTAGGGAACCCTATATGAATGGATCCATAAATGAAAACCCCATTAGGACTGTCTATTCTTAAGCTTTGTTTAATGGATGGGCAATTGTGGCTAATAAATTCCCTTTGAAAGCTCCACTGACATCATAGGTCTTCAGGAATAGCATGAAAGTACAAAATGACATACTAATTATTTTAAGCACATAAATCTCAGTAAGCTGGGAAAGACCATACTACAGAAAAAATAAAACATTTTCAAACTGCTTAAGAGACTACCAAAGGCAGCCAGCAGGGACCAGCAGTTGGCTTAATGGCTATGTTGCTAGACTCACATGTAGTTGACCGTGGTTCCAGTCCCGGACTCAGTGGCTTAAACTCATGCCAGGCACATGTGCGTGCGTGCCCAAGATCCCGAGAGGAGAATGGAGGAGAAGGGATTGTGGGATTGTGGCATGGCCATCCCTCTTGGGGGGTGATTTCTTGCTTTCTGTCTCTCTGTCTTTCTGGTGAGTGTACGCGCCCTATAGCAAAAACCTCTTAAAAAAAAAAAAAGTGGGCTAGCAGGCAGTATGGTGGTTAAGGTGCTGGATCTCATATGGTCGACTACATGGTTAGCCTCGAACCTGGTGGCTTGAAAAACATGCCGGGCACGTGTGTGTGTGTGTGTGTGTGTGTGTGCGCGCCAAAAGCCCAAGAATGGAATGGAGAAGGGATTATGGCATTGCTATCCCCCCCTGGGGGTGATTTCTCACTTTTCCTCTCATTCTCTGTCTCTCTGGTAAACACACACACCCTATAACAAAAATCTTAGCAACAGAAAGAAAAGAGAGAGAAGATACCATCAAAGAAAACATGTACTTCCATGGTATTTCCTCACTTTCTGAATTAAAAAAAAAAATTCTGTCTTTATAATAATACTGTTTTCTGTTTATACAGCCATTTCTTGTAACTGAATACTACTGGCTCAGTTGTCTTATATTAATATGGCTTCATTTAGATTCTCCTGAAGTGCTTAAATCTTCATGAAAGGACATTATCTTGTCACACTAAAGTGAATGGAAAATTAATGTTCTGGCACCTTAAAAATGATAGGCTATTGATTCAATAGATTAGATTGAAAAATTTGTTTCACTACAATCAAACATGGTTTAATCGTAAGGCACCCAAAATAGAGTTTTGAATCTGAAGAAGTAATTATAATGAGTTAGAAACTAGTTGTGAATGTGAAGACCCCTGTAAGAAATCAGTCACCTTAACACAATCTTGGAGATTCTCTAAGGTTTAATGAATATTTTATGGATTCACAGAGCCTCTCTGCTTCATTTCAGTTCTATTCACCTATAAACTTCTATGTTTATCTTATCTGTCCACCTACCATGTCTGGCATTTTAGAAGAATCACCACAATATTTGAGCATTTTGGTACTTCACACCAAGTCCTATGCTAGGTACTTTGTAATACTATTATAATATTAACTATATCCTGCATTACAGCCCACATAAATGCCACCAAGAGATAAGACGAGAATTTGCTCAATTTCACAGAGCTAGACCCTGAATTTGAATGTAGTCTAGGCTGCTGCAGATCATTCCTGGTGTTTCCTGAAAAGCAGTCTCTGCACCACCTAGGGTGAAACTTCAAACTGCGTAGGACTAGGCCTCATGCATATACTAAATCATACTCTTTGGAGATGGACTGCTAGATTCTACATGTTAAAGAAGGTTCCCAGGTGCTTCTGTACCAAGCACAGATCCTGGCTACTTCTAAATACAAGACCCAATTGTGATCAGATACTAGTTGTTCATTAATTATGGAAACTCAGGGTTTACATTCTAGCTGGGAATTTTTCACTGCCCTCTATGTTAACATTCCAATGGGCAAAATCAGAGGAGGATGAAATTCCCAAACCATCATGCAACTCTCTACCTAGTAAGGATTACATGGGAGGAACAACTTGTTTAATTAAAAGCACAAAACACACACACACACACACACACACACACAACACTACATGTACATACCAGCTTGAAAAAGGACACGGGAATTCTGAAGTAGAATATTTGTGCAATATTTAAATTGTTTTGGTTACATAAATGAACAATACTATTTATTGGATAGACTTGGCTGTCCATCCAGATTATTCAGAAATATTCACTTGACTTACAAAAAATTACAATAAAAGAATATAATGCAATCTTTCAAAACTAATACATGATAGGCAGGGAACAAAGTACTTTACAATGATTTAACACTTACAGTGACATTAACGAGGTAAGTTTTATTATTTCCATTTAAAAATGGAAGAAAGTCCATCTTGAAGAGATTATCGATTTAACAGAACTCTATTAATAAGGAGAGCCCAGAATTTAAACCCAATTCCTAAGACCAAAATGCCCCATACTCTAAGCCACATCACAGTGGCTTGGGGGTTCTCCATCTGAGTGGTTCTCAAAGTGTGGTTCAGCATCAGAATCACCTGGGAATTTAGAAGCATAAACTCTCAGGCCTCATCTTACTGAATCAGCAACTGTGGTCTAAGACTCCAAATCTGTGGTTTTTCTTTTTGTTTCTGATTTTGGCCTTAGGGTGTGTGTGCTCAGAGGAAAGAGACAGAGAGGGGGAGAGGGAGAGAGAGAAAGAAAGAGAAAGGAAAGTGAGAAATTACCACCCACCCACTCACCCCCCACCCCCAGAGGGATAGCCATACTACAACCCTTCTCCTCCATTCTTCTCTTGGGATTTTGGGCATGTATGCACATCTGCCCGGCATGTTTTCAAGCCACTGGGTCCGGGACATGAACCGTGGAGTTGGCCATGTGGGATCTAGCCCTTTAACTACCACTCATGCACCACTTGGTGCCAGCCCCCCGAAACTGTTTTTTAACAAGCTCTTCAGATGATTTGAATGCACATTAAAGTTTGAGAACCACTGCTTTATTTCATTCTCAACTGCCTAGAAAGTCAAAGCAAAAATAAGCAAACCAGTTATGGGTGTGGAAGACAAAGAATCTGGTGATGAACTCACTGTTTCAGGAATGTTGGCATTATTACAGCCAAACGAAGCTGACTATAATTGCCTGCTTCACTGCAGGCTTAATTCCTTGACACTTAAGTAACTAATCAATACTTGCCTTAGGTTTTCCCAGCAACTAGTGCCCTAACAGAGGGTCACTGCTAGTGCAGGACACTGCATAAATACTTGTCGAAGTCCACTTAAAACAAAAGTCCTGCTTAATCAGATTTCCATCTCCATTCCATAAACACATTTGGTTGCTTTCCTTTTCTCAAACTTGACCTTCAGATGCCCCCAAAGGAAAATGATGATGAAACCAGTTGGAAAATAAATTAAAGCAAGAAATGTCTAAATAGAGAGGAAAATAACAATTGTTCTTTATAGTAAGAACAACTGCTACTACTTACCATGTGCCAAAAACCAAGCTAAGCACATTCCCCGCTAGCACATTCACTTCTTACAATAAACTTATAAACTAGATATAGTAAGTCCTATTCACAGATGATAAAACTGATGCTTATGTAACTTGTCTAAGTTCATACAGCCAGTAAGTGACCTTCTGTCTTTGCACCTGACTACTAGATTAGGTTGCATCTCACTTGAACCATCTTCTTCATGCCAATATAATTTTCACTGATCTTCAAAATTTATGCTGTGTAGAGAAGCCATAGTGCATACCTTGAAATTAACCAATATGGTCAACCTGGGCCTAGGGAGTTGTTTGCTACCACCCCCGGGGCAGTGGGGCAGTCTGTCCTTGCCTCACTAAGGTCAGTTGTACCTATTTCTTCATGCAAAGTGTACTAGGTTTGCAAGAAGTTAAATATTTATACTCAGAAGAATGAAAGTAAGAGAAAAACCTGAAATGCCAACCCTGCTGACATGAAACATATTCAGAGCTAAATGCTCCAGAGCAAGAATAGCAGCAGCTGCTGCAGGGACATTTTGAGGGTAAAGCAAAGCCAAATTCCTCACTTCAAAAAGCCCTTCGAAGGGGACCAGCAGTTTGCATAATGGTTATGTCGCTGAACTCCCATGTAGCCCACCACGGTTTGAGTCCCAGACCCAGTGGCTTAAACTCACACCAGGTACATGTGCATGCATGCCCAAGATCCCAAGAGGAGAATGGAGTAGAACGGATTATGGCATGGCCACCCCCCCTCAGGGGTGATTTCTCACTTTCTATCTCTCTGTCTTTCAGGTGAGTGCAGTGCATGCACCGTATAACAAAAAGCTCTCTCTCAAAAAAAAAGAAGCCCTTTGGAGGATGTATCCAAAAGCAAAGGCTTCATACCAAAACTTCCAATAAAACTCCAGAACTCAGGAGCTCTCAAGGAGCCAGGAAGAGGGCCAGCAGGTGGTGTAGTGGTTAAGGTGCTGCGCTACCATGTGGTTGATTGTGGTTCAAGTTCCACACCCTGTGGCCTGAAACTTGTATGTGCACGTGTGCCCAAAACCCTGGGAGGAGGAGGGATTGTGGCATGGCCATCCCCTCTGGGGGTTAGTTTCTCGGTTTCAGTCTATCTCTCTCTGTCTGTCTCTCTGGCAAGTGAAAGTGCCTTATCACCAAAAAAAGCCAAAAACAACAACAACAAAACAAAAAGACAAAAACAAAAACCAACTAAATTTCAAAAAGAAAAAAAAAAAGCCAGGGAGAAGTGATCACTCTCTATTCGACATCAAGACACTCTTGTTAGGTGATAAAGTTTTATGATACTAGGAAAAATAAAGCAAACCGCAGAAGGAAAAAAAAAAAAACACTGAAACTTGGAACATGTAAGACTTCATGCTTGATTTTTGCTTGATTTTTCAAATAGCAATTTTCAAAACCAAAGTAAGTTTACTGTCAAAGGCCCTGAAAAGTGAGGCAGGCAGATAATACAGATTCAGTTGTGTCCACCCTGAAAAGAAACGTGAAGTCCAACCCACACTGTCACAGACTGAGATATCTGGACACAGTTATTACAGATTATCATACTTACTGGGCCAGGAAAGTCATGACACATTTTTGCACAGAGAAATATGTCCTGACTTTCCCAGTGACCTAACAGATGAGATGAGGTCATGTTGGAAGATAGAGTTGGGCCCCTACTCCAAAATGATGCGTTCCTATAAGAAGACAGTCACATAATGATGCGGACCTACAGGAAGAATGTGACGATGAAGGGAGAGACTGTAGGTATGTAGCTGTAAGTCAAAGAACATGGAACACTGCTGACAGACCACTAGAGCTAGGAAGAGGCGAGGAAGGGGTTCCCTGCAGGTGGCAGTGGGTAGATGGACCTGCCTATGCCTTGATTTCGGACTTCTTCCATTTGAAACTGGGAAAGAACTGTTGTTGGGAGCCACCCAGTGTGACACTTTTCCCAGCAGCCTAGGAAGCTAATGCTGTACAGCAGGTAAGAAGCCCAAGAAAGGACTGCTAGCCACCCAGTTCCTATGCAGGGCAGGTACGAGGGGCGTTCCTTCTCCCACAGACCGGCAATGAGCCGGCCAAGGAATACGACAGGCAAACAAGGCTCCCATCGCCGCAGGCCATGCTGCAGCCCAGAGGCCAGTACAGAGAACAGGGGGTGGCAAGTCGGACTGCAGGGGAAGGGAGACTGGAAGGAGTGAGGCTGACAGCAGGGCATCACCGTCATGCACCCAGAAGTCTGAAAGAAAGGCTGGCACTTGTTCTTGTGCTTACTGAATGACAAGTGTTTATACTTTCTGTTTTTCTTTTTTCAAACACTGTGACTTCATCAGGGGCAGTCTCAGAGCAAGAGCATCGGAATGTGATAAGAGAGGAGGGTGTGGACTGGAGTTGAAAGATGGATGTGATCCAGAGATTAGGGAAGACAGGAACAAACAAGCAAGTTATGTTGTTTTTCATGAAACTGGGGTTACAACAAGGATAAGCCTTGACCCCTCTGAAGTGTGTGGCACTCCCAGTTAACCTATGCAGCACCTGCTTTCTTTTGGCTCCTGCGCCTCGCTGCCTAGTCTCCTGCCTCTCCAGCGTGCGTGTATTCTCCCTCGCCAGGTCCTCCCCTTTGCCTGAACTCTATAAAGGCCCTCCTTAAACTTAACTCCTTTACCCTTTTCTTTTTTTAAGAGAGATTTTTGCTGTAGGGTGCATGTGCTCGCCAGAGAGACAGAGAGATAGAAAGTGAGAAAGTTCCCCCCAGGGAGGATGGCCATGCCACGATCCCTTCCCCTTTCTCCTCTCAGGATTTTGGGAGTTCAGCAACATAACCATTATGACACCTGCTGGTCCCCACTTTTTTCTTTCCCTCTAATCCTGCTGTGGGTTATTTCCTCCACTCCTGGAGGCACACGCCATCCACCTTGACAACCCCAGCCTGCACTGGTCTTATGTGTTCATGGTCTGCTCCAGGGATGTTTCCATATCTCACATATCAACTCACTGGTTCCTCCAAAGCTGTTTCTTCCCCGTGTGACACTTATGGAGTACTTCCTGCACTTTCACACACCTGCTCATTTAATCCTCAAAATCACTGTATGACATAGGTACTGTAATGCCCCTACTTAGGGAGAAGACAGTGGCACAGAGAGGTTGAGAAGCTTGCCCAAGGTCACACAGTTTGTGGCACTGGCAGGATTTGAGCCCAGGTAATTTGGCTCCAGTCTCATTCCCACTTTGCTCTGTTTCCTCAAACTTCCACATCACTGCAAAAGGCACCTTAGTGACCAGGAGCCTGGGAGTCTCTTGATACCTTCTTCCTTTCCCCTCAAATCCAATCCGTCAGCAAGGCCAGTGGAGACTGCCAGAATAAAATAATTCCATGTGCCCACCTTCCCCAGATTTTTTGTGCTGCTGCCATTGTCCAAAGTGCAGTCGCAGCTCTCCTGGGTGGACAGCTGCAGCAGTCTCCCTCTCCGCTCCCTCCTGTCACTCATATCTAGCCATTTCCCACATCTGAGTCAGATCCCATCACCCTCCTACCTAACACCCTTCATTCGACACTGAAAAAGGTCAGACTCCTTGCTCTGGTCCATACGGCCCGGCACTGCTGGCCAACCTCTTTCTTTGCCGTCATCTGGAGTACTCTCTCCTTGCCCATCACGCTCCAGGTCTCTGAAAACCCAGCTGGTATTCAGTGAGTTTTTTCCCAACTCAATGCCTTTGCTCCTGCTGCTCCCTCTGTCTGGAATGTCGTCGTTAGTCTTCTCCTTAGTGATCATCTTCATTTCTGGTCTTTCCTGGCACTTGATCTGAGCAGGACCGCTCCTGTTATTCTCCATCCCAGGAGCCCTTTCCCTTTAGGGCACTTAACATTCAGTAGAATCACTCACTATTTATATCTGTTTTTTTTTTCTCTCTAAAATAAAAGGTCGAGACATTTTGTTTCACTTATGGCTTAGCTCCTAAATCAGGGCTAAATAAATAGCTGAATGAGTTTACTGGGAGCAGATGGGGGGATAATGCCATCACATCCCAAAGTATGAATTTCTCTAAAACCTGTACTGGACTGTTGGCTGCCTGATGAAGTGGCTTCTTCAAGTATCAATAGCCCAGAGATCAAAGTGACCTCTGCATCCTGGGAGGTTTGGGGGATGTTCCAGAAGCCAGGGGGTGCTGATATAAAGGAAGGACGTACACCAATGTGTCCAACGACTCCACTGTATCTTTCTTCCCGTCTCTTTGAGCACTCAGGGCTTCTCTGACAAAAGCTGCAAAACCAACTCTCTGGATTGTGCTCAAAACACTGAGTCCCCAGAAAGGCTTCATTAATATAAACAACTTCCTCAGAATAATTTCCATTTATCTGTTCAAGGCACATGATAAATAATTTATATTCATCTTCTTTTGAGTCCTCCAGCATGAGTTATCTGAGGATTATACTTTTCTTCCACAAAGCCAAGGCTGAATTTAGTTAAAAGTTCTTTAACCAAATTATCTTTTAGCCGCAGACCACAGGAATTGAAGACTACTTCTATTCTGGCTATTCTGGTCACATCTGCAATACTGTGCAAATCTAATTTCACCTTCTGGAGAAGACTTCTCTAAGGGCCCTCCAACCTAATAATGGAAGAAATGGGGGAATTTGGCTCACTCAAGTAGGGAATTTGGCATAATCCACATCTTCATCAACGGTCCTTGGCTGGACAGTGGCTGGCTATCTTATTCCAGGCTGCTACACCAAAACATCATCAACTGGGTAGCTTACACACAACAGAAATTTCTTTCTCACAGTCCTGGAGGCTAGAAAACCCAAGATCAAAAGCATTGGAAGATTAAGTGGGGGCCCACTTTCTGGTTCACAGAAAATACCTTCTTCTTGTGACCTCATGTGATGGAAGGGACTAGCTGGTTCTCTGGGATCTCTTTAACAGGGCCTAATCCTACTCTTTTGTTTTATTTTAGTTTTTTGCCATAGGGTGCATGCACTTGTCAGAGAGGCAAGAGGTAGAGAGAGGGAAAGTAAGAAATCACTCCCTGGGGGATAGCCATGCTGTAATCACTTCTCCTCCATTTTCCTGTCAAGATTTTGGGCACACACCCAGTGTGACTTTCAAGTTACCAGGTCTGGGACTCAAACCATGGTTGACTATATGGGAATCCAGTGCTTTAACTACCATGCCACCTTGTGTCCCACCCCCAGTCCTAATCTTTGGGGTTTCACCGAAAAAACCTAATCACCTCCCGAAAGGTTCCACCTTTCAACCATCACTCCTGAGATTAGATTTCAACATGTGAATTTTGGGGGGACACAAATAGTCAGACCATGATGTTGGCTTTTCAGCATCTGAGAACTGTAGTGGCAGCACCACTCCTCTCCTCATTTCTAAAGGGAAAGGAATCCACACATGAGAGACTAATATCAGGAATAACTATTAGACTGTAATATTCTGGGGAGAATTCTTTCTTTTTTCTTTTCCTTTTATAAGAGAGATTTTTGCTATAGGGTACACATGCTTGCTAGAGAGACAGAGACAAAAAATGAGAAATCATCCCCTTTCCCCCTTGGGGATGGCCACATTGCAATCCCTTCTCCTCCATTCTCCTCTTGGGATTTTGAGTACGCACACTTAGTATGAGTTTAAAGCGACCAGGTCAAGAACCTGAACCTCAGTCGACTATGTGGGAGTCCAGCAAACTAACCATTATGCCATCTGCTGGTCCCATGGGAAAAATATTTCTTGCAAAAGTGGCCAAGGTCGTTAATGTCCACATGACATGATGGCAAAATACACTTATTTTGGGGGTTATTTATGGTTCTGTAAAGTGACCATCCTAATAAGAAGTTGCTACAGATTTAAGACTATTTCCTATTATAAACTTAGAGAATGAACTTTTGACTGGTTCATGAGAAACTATTGGGACTCTTGGAGGATTCTAAGTATCATAAAAGGAATTGTAATACCTCCTCAAACTTCCTCTCCCCTCGTCTCCCTTCTATCACTTTGTGGGAATTCCCTTGCTCTTGAGTACACCTCACTGGCCCTCTGCCTCAGAGCTCACAGTTGCTGTTCCCTCTGCCTGAGGAGGTCCCCCAGCTCTGTCCCTCACTCCATGTTGACTTTTGCCCACACATTTGAGCAGGACAAAAACACTTGCCATTATTCCTTTTATCTTCCTTGGCTCTTCGCTAGAGCACTTCAAATTGATTTTAAATACCACAAGCTTATTTCTTCATGTATTGTCTGTCTTCTTTAATGAAATGTAGACTCCTGATCTCTTTTCTTTCTCTGCTGTTATCACTAAAGTCTATATCTAACATACAGAAAGTGTTTAGTAAATATCCATTGAATGAATAAGTGAATAAAAATGCTTCCTTGTCTGTGTCTTGCTCCTGTTGATAATTCTCAAATGCCATTTCCAGACTTTTCAGCGCTCTATGACAAATGTCAAATCCCACAAATGCATTCTTCACCTTTTATAAACTCTGTTCCCATGGGGCAGACACTACTGCTATTTAAATTGTCCCCATGAGGTATTTAATCAAACATAAACAGCTAAAAGTAGCAAAGAGCTGATAATGAGGGGATGGACAGATTTGAGAATTTTCCATTCTTTCGACTTATTTTCTTAAAATTCATGTGTGACCTGTGTATTAATCTTACTGGTCAGTATTTTAATTTTTTTAATGAATTTTTTTCTTTTAGGATTTTGTCATAGCATGTGAGCATTCACAGAGAGACAAGGACACAGAATGGGGGAAAGTGAGAAATCCCATCTCCATCCCTCAGAGGTGAGGGCATACCACAATCTCTTTTTCTCTCTTCTCCTCTCAGGATTTTGGGCATGCATGCACACGCACACACACCTGGTATGATTTTCAAGCCTCTGGGTCCAGGGCTCAAACAGCAAAATTGGTCATGTGGGATCCAGCCACCTTAACCTTCATGCCACCTGCTCGCCCAGCTGTTTAGTACTTGAAAATACTTTTTCCTAACTACTTTACATCTGTTAAACAACGGATGTCCAAGAGAATCAAATCACACCTTCTTCTCCCCTTTATATTCCTTGTTCTTTAATCTAAAATTTTTCCCTTTTTGTCTCTCTTTTATCAAGATGCAGAAATTATACTTTCATCATGATTAAATAGTTAAGAGGGACTCCCCCTCCGTCACAACTGAACTTAGATCAACAATGTCGAAAAACAGCTCTTTAAATTCATTCCTTTCACTCCTAAGAAGCCTCTCTCTTCTCATTCAGAATAAACAGTATTTCCTTCCACAGTTCATCCTGAAACAAAGCTTGAATGTTCAATTTGAAAGCCAGGTCCAACCTATTTTTTATTAACTTCCTGCAGAAGGTCAATGGTCTAAATGCCAATATTTACTTAAAGATGCTTCAGGGAAGGTGGTTTTAAACCACACTAGCAGAAAGTTGTAATTGTGTTGAAAAGTACCTAACCCAGGGACCAGCAGATAGCATAATGGTTACATTGCTGGACTCCCACGGAGTTGACAGTGGTTCAAGTCCTGGGCCTGGTGGCTTAAAACTCACACTGTGTGTGTGTGTGTGTGTGTGTGTGTGTGTGTGTATGTATGTATGTATGTACCCAAAGTCCCAAGGGAAGAATGGATTGGAGAGAGGGGATAGTGGTGTGGTCATCCCCCCTGGGAGGTGACTTCTCACTTTCTGTTTCTGTCTCTCTGGTGAGTACATATGCACGATAGCAAAAATCTGTCTAAAAAAATGTACCTAATCCAGAATGACGCCTGTTCTGCTTAGGACATGATGAGCCCATTCGTGAAAACAGTTACAAAGATGTGTCTTTCACTCCCGAGTTGTGGCGGGTAGGAAGAAGCCCAGAAGAAGAATTCAATACAATGAGATGCATGAACACAGGTGTTCCACATGTTTTGAATTTGTGTGGTCAGGAAGAACAAACACAGCAGGAAAGAAATATCTAGTGGGATGTCCCGGCTAAAGCAAGGATTGGAAACTACACCAAGTCCTAACAACTCCTTGAACCCAGCACCAATAGCATTGGTCCGAATGCCCAAGGCTAGTGTCATCCTTGGGACAGAATTTGAAAGGCATGACCTTCCCAAGACCCACTTGTCCTAGCACACTGCACCTGTCCTAAGAGCCCTTCCCTGTGTGAACACATGGAATGAGAACGTTCAGTCCTTCTATATCAAACTGCACCAATCCTGTTACCAGGAAAAAGAAGGAGGCTGGGGTGGAGAAGGGTGGCTATGCAAACTCTCACCATGAACACATTATCACCAATCAGTTTTTCCTATCTGCACTTTCTGTTTCCCATCAGCCTTCCCAAAATTTCCATCAAGGATCGCAATTTTCATTTCTTCTACATGGATTCCATGATTTTGAATGATCTTGTCTGCCAATCTGTACTTATGATGAAATGTCAAATTATAGTCCCATTTTTCCTCATTGAAGATGAAACTAACAATCAGAGCTCAGATCAGCATAAGATACCCAGTGCATTTGTGCTATGTAATTTTAGTCAAAAGCAGGGGACTGCGATGTTTTCAGAACTTTATGCCTTATATATATCGGTGTGGTATAATAAGAAAGATACTTGGTCTTTATCCTGGTTCCTGGCACAGAGGTTCAAAAATCCTTGGAATTTCCTGAGCGAGAGGAGTGCCTTTGTTTTGCTACTGAGGTGACTCATGGCATTCCCTGAGAGAACTTCAAGATTAACAGTTGGCCACTGAAAAGATGAACCCTATGATCAGGGTTGGAAGTGGGTAAATTCAAACCGAGGGGACTGGTGGGGGGAAAGGAGGGCTGCAGACTTAGTTCAATCACGTGGCAGATGACTTAATCACACCTACATCAGGGCATCCTGTTAACATTCAAGCCCTGGGGCTCAGAGGAGCTTCCCGGCTGGTGAACACACAGATGTACAGAGAAGGTGATGTGTCCCAACTCTGCAGGGGGAGGGCATGGACGCTCTGGATCCGAGCCCCTTCCTCTGTGTGTCCCTTGTCCTCTGTGTGTCCCTTGTAATAAATCTACAATTATACATAGAGCATTCTCCGTGAATTTGATGAATCATTCTAGAGAGCTATTGAATTTGAGGGGGTCCAGGAAACCCCCTCATTTATAGCCAGTCAGTCTGAAATGCAGGTGGTCCAGAGTCTTGTGACATGAAGTGAGTGCAGTCTGGGGGAGCAGCCTGGGGGAATGCTGAGCCCTTCCACCTGTGGACTCTGATGTTAACTCTGGGAAGTGTGAGATCTGGATCCAGTGGACCCACTTGGAGTAGAAATGGAACATTACATGTCTACTTTATGTGTTAAAAATACTATAGGATATTGAAAACAGAATTGGTCAGTAATCTATGTGGGTACATCCATCTGTTTCAGATAGCTCAGAGTGAACCACCACTGCAATGAGGAAGGGATGTTGTTGATTCATGATAAAACCAGGCCCAGGAAACAGGCAGAAGCCCTTTCACTAAGACAGTTATAGGATATTAGTTAGTAAGGAATATTTTTTTTTTCTAAAGAGAGATTGTTACTATAAGGTACGTGCTCTCACCAGAGAGACAAAAAGCAAAAAATCACCCCCCCCAAGGGAATTGGCATGCCACAATCCCTTCACCTCCTTTCTACTCTCAGGATTTGGGGCACACACACACACCTAGTGTGAATTTTAAGCCACCAGGTCCAGGACTTGAACTGTGGTCAACTACATGGGAGTCTAGTGACATAATCACTATGCCATCTGCTGGTTCCAAGAATACATTTTTTACAATAAAATTAATGCATTGAAATAGTAATGATTACAACTAACATCTATTGAATGCTAATGCTCATTTCATGCCAGGCACTGTTAATACATTTTATTTTAACTGGTTTAATGCTTATAAATCCTAAATGATGAAGGAACTATTGTTAAACCCATTTTACTGATAAAGACACTGACATAGAAATCAATTTGCCCAAGATCATATTCAAGAGCCTGTCTTTTAATTGGCTAGGGAGTTATGAAAAGAAAAATTGGGGTGGTGGCTGGACTGTCTTAATTTTGCCCCTATGAGAGCCCATTGCACTGGGTACTTGCTGCTTTGTTTACCTTTTGGATGAACTTCAAGACATAGTAGGTATATTATATATAGGTTTTTACACACACATGCACATGCGTGCACACACACACACACACATTTTAGTTTAGTTTTTGCTATAGTGGGTGTGTGCTTGCTAGAGAGAGAGAGAGAGTGAGAACTCATCCCCCAGGGGATGGGCCATGCCACAACCCTATATTCTCCTCTTGGGGTTTTGAACATGCACACATATGTGCCCCTGGTAAGCCCCCTCAAGCCTCCAGGTCTAGGACTTGAACCACAAAGCTAGCCATGAGAGATCCAGCCACCTTCACCTTAAGTTATATTTTTGTAAAACTTCTTGGTTCCATGTTTCCCTTCCTGATTTCATAAACTGGAGTTTGGTGTGGGAAAAGCAGAGTGGATAGTAAGTTCAGAGGCTAATAATAGCTCATGGTGATTACAGTGATGATGAGTTCACTTGGAAAAATTCTAGTAGTATACTAAAAAAATTCTAATTTGAGAGTTCAAATAAATAGGAATCACATTTATTATTCTGTAAAAGCAGGTTAGAAACTGACAACAGAGGAAAGAGCTCAGAATATTTGCATGAGAAAATCAGCACAGAAGAAGGGACACAGAGAAATACTGCTGCACTATTTTGATTTAAAAAAAAGTAATGTTCTAGGACCAGCAGGTGGCATAGTGGCTAAGGGTGCTGGACTCCCACATGGCTGAACGTGGTTTGTTTGAGTCTCGGACCTAGCGGCTTGCCTTCTCACTTTCTCTTTCATTCTGTCCCTTTCTGGTCAAATTAAAATAAATAAATAGAGTTGAATAAAATAATTATTGAGAAAAAAAGTAATGTTTTAAGACCTTTGATTTGTGGGCTTCCTGAGTTCTTATTATGGACCTAAAAGTAACATATGAAGAACCCTGAATCCAAGGAGTACACATTGTTAAATTATCAGGCCCTTTCATCAAGACTGAAGTAGCAGACCATATGCCTGGACAGAGGTATTTAAACTTTCCCAACAAAGGAAATGCTAATGCAATACAGACTTATTTTTAGCTACTCTAAAACAATGGTGGGGCTGTAAGGTCCCTAGACAAGATGTAAAAGGCCTAAGAAACCAGCCGTTCTTTCACCTTCAACGGTGATGTACTGAAATGGCAACTGAAGTCATCTCCCTTGATCATACCACTCTAACAACCTGATCCTGCACTGGTAACCACAAACCGATCAATAGCTTTGCAGAGATGCATGGATTCCATTGCTTGCTTGCATGTGGGTGCATCTGTGTTTGTATGTAAAAGAGAGAAAAAGAGAGCAGATAAAATTTAATTGTAATAATATCTACTATCGGAAGTTTGAGAATTTTCTGTGTGTGTGTTTTTAGTTTGGTATAGGCACATGTACCCACCAGAGACAGACAGAGGGAAAGTGAGAAATTATCCTCCAGTGGGGATGGCCAAGCTGCAATCCCTTCTCCTCTTTGGATTTTTGGGTATGCACGCACATGCACCTGGCATGTTTTTCAAGCCACAGGTCTGGGACTCAAATCCTGCAGTCAGTCACATGGGATCCAACCACCTTAACTTCCATGCCACCTGCTGGCCCATGTGTTATTATTTTTTAACCATTGTTAAAAAATCCGTAAAATTTCCATCTTAATAACATTAAAGCATACAGTTAAGTCAGGGTGAATATATTCTCATTGTTCTGAAACAGATCTCTTGGAAATTTTTGATGTGGAAATAAACCTCTATGCTCATTAAACAACAACTCTTTTCCTCCCTTTTCCTAGCTCCTGACAAACTTCATTCTACTTTCTGCTTCTATAAATTTAAGTACTTTAGACATTTCAAATAAGTGGAATCATACAGTATTTGTCTTTTTGCAAACAGCTTATTTCATTTAGCCAAACAAGCCCAAGGTTCATCCACGCTGTAGCATGTGACAGGATTTTCGTTTTAAGGCTGAATAATATTCCATTGTATGTGCATATAATTTGTTTATCCATACCTCTGGCAACAGAAACTGGGCTGCTTCCACCTCTTGGCTACTGCAAAGAATGCTGCTACAGACATGGGTATGCAGATATTGTTTCAAGACGCTGTCAGTTCTTCTGGATGTCTACCCAGAGTGACAGTGCTAGGTTATATGGTAGTCATGTATGTAATCCTTTGAGGAACTGCCATATTATTCTACACAGAGCTTCTGAGTTGTTCTTAATCTTTGCTCCTTGATATCTCACTCATAAATATTAGTTCTTTAATTTGGGAAGAGGAGAAAACAGGAGGGAGATAACTGGTGGCATGGGCCCCTCTCTAGCCAGCACCTCCTCCTTCAGTTGAAGGCCTACTCTCTTGCTCAGTAGAACTTTTCCTTTCTAGCCCGCTCCCCCACTTTTTTTTCCTGACACGTTACATTACCATCCCTAATGTGGCCATACCTCTAGCCCCTTGTGGTAGGTAGGACAGTGTCCCTCCTAAAATGTCCACACTGTAATCTTTGGAACGTAATCCTAGGACAAATAGGATTCTACAGATGTAAGGTTATTTAGACTCTTCCTCTGTTAATGTGTTTCTAACAGAGATACCCGAGCCTGGGTGACTTTATAAAGAATACAGAAGCTTATGTACAAACTCAGGGTTTGGGTAGCTGGAAAGTCCAAAGTCCTAGGCCTACAGCATGGCCTTTGGGAGCACAGAGGGTGACGGGTACATATAGAGAGATCCTGACTGCTCTCTCTTTTATAAACCAACCAGCTCTCATGAAAACTAACCACTTCTCATGAGAGCTGGGACTCACTGGGTCTTGTGAGACATCATTAATCTATTCATGAGAGTGTGGTCCCCATGATCAATCACCATGAACCAATCACTCATAAAACCCATCAGGCCTTATTCTGGGACACCATGAGGAATTAAGTTTCATTTAATACTTTACAATATAGATAATACAATCAAGTCCCAATACATGAAGTTCTGGGAGGATATAGTCCAACCATAGCATGGCCTTTTTATTTATTCATTTTTTAAGATATTTTTGCTATAGGATATGTGTGCTTACCAGAGAGATAGAGACAGAGAGACAAAGTGAGAAATCATCCACCAGGGGGGATGGTCATGCTGCAATCCCTTCTCCTCCATGCTCCTCTAGGGATTTTAGGCACGCACACACATGTGCCTGGCGTGATTTTAAAGCTACCCAGTCCAGACTCGAACTACCATCAGTTATGTAGGAGTCCAGCACCTAACCCACTACACCATCTGCTGATCCCACACTGTCTTTTAAGTAGGGAGATTACTGTGGATTATCCCAGTGAGTCCAATTTATTCACATGAGCTCTTAAAAGCAGAGAACTGTCTTTGGCTAGAGGAAGAAGAGGAACAAAAAAAGAGAGATGCTCCAGGAAGGAAAGGCAAAGAGATCCCATGCACGAGAAGGAGTCAACACTCCACTGCTGTTCTGAGTTGCAGGACAAATGAGAGGTCTAGGGGTTTCTAGGAGCTGAAGGCCAGCAAGAAGACAGAGACATCAGTCCTACAACCATGTGCAACTGAACTCTGCCAGCAACCTAATGAGCTCATGGGAAGAGTCTTTCCAAAGTCCACAGAAAATAACCTGTAGCCTTGCCAATTCCTTGATTTTAATGCCATGAGACCCATTTGGGAGCTTCTAGTATATAGGACTGTGACTTGTACATGAATTTTTTAAACTGCTAAATTCGCGGTACTTTGTTATGGGTGCAGTAGGAAATCGATATACTCCCTCTCACACTCATCTGGGTCTCTCCCAACCCTTCAGAGACATGCAATGACCTTGAGGGTGTCAGCTGCAGGGACAGACTAAGTAATTCCATGTCAATTTACCAAGGACAAGGACTAGAGGGAGACGGTAATTTGTTTAACACCAGCATTTTGGAGAGACTTTTTTTTCTAATTTGATTTTACTAGGTGTCGATAAAAGCAGCAGGGAATTCAGGTCCAGAAGGAGGAAGAGCAGCCTCCTGGCCATTTGTAAGAGATTAACTTGGCACCAAGCACACTCCACCCACACTGCCCATGCAGTCACATCGCTAGAGAGTGCTTTTCTTTAAGTTTCCTCAGACCCTTACTTATAAAATATAATACATTTATGGGTTAAATACATTTTTGCAAAGAAAAACATAGAAAAATACATCATGACTTTTCCGATGACCCAATACATACTGGAATTGGAATTATTAGGTAAAGGATACGTGAATTTAAACATCGATAGATATTGCTGAAACACCATCTAAACGTAAATCAAGTTCACCTTCCCGTGACACAGAGTATAAGACTACCTGTCTTGGGACCAGCAGTTAGCGTAATGGCTATGTCGCTGGACTCCCATGTAGTCAACCGCAGTTCAAGTCCCAGACCTGGTGGCTTAAACTCACGCCGGGCACGTGTGCATGCGTGTCCAAGAACCAGAGAGGAGAATGGAGGAGAAGGGATTGCAGCGTGGCCATCCCCTCTGAGGGGTGACTTCTCACGTTCTGTCTCTCTGTCTTTCTGGTGAGTGTATGTGTTCTATAGGAAAAAATCTCTAAAAAAAAAAAAAAAAGTACCTGTCTTGCCCTCTTGCCCACATTATCTATCACACTGATTTTACTATATATTTTCCTCACTTTACCAATTTCTTAAGTAAAAAAAGACTTCTCATTGTGTTATTCACATTTCTTCAATTCACAGTGAGGTACAGAATCAATTCATAAACTTATTGGACATTTATATAATTCTTTTCATGTCCTATTTGTGTCCCTTGCCAATTTTCCCAAATTCTTTATTGTTTTATTCAATGTACTTGTATGTTAAGGAAATAAGTTTTTTCATCTGATTTTCTGGAAATACGTTTCCCCTGTGGATTGTCTTTGGACTCTACTAACAGTATTGTTTGTTGTCATAATAATAAATTGATGTACGGTTAAACAGATCAATATTTTTCTTGCAGGTTTTTTGGTTTTGTGTCATAGCTGTAAGTGCTTACTCCAGTCCAGGACTATTTTTTAAAACCCAGCAATATATTACCTCCTCCATTTCTGTATTTTATCTATCAGAAATTTATTTAAATGTAAGAATGGAGAAGAAATACAAATTCGCTTTTCCCCCAAATAGCTAGGTTTTCTAACATTATGTAGTAAATAAGGCATCTTTTCCTCTCTGATATAAAATTTCATCTTCATCATATAATAAATCACCAAATTATGTACTAAATTTATTATCTGTTTTGACCTCTCTGTTTTGGTATTATCACAAATTATTTTAACTATATAACTTCATTTTTCTATATTTTATTATAAGTGACATTTTATAACATCTTGGCATGTACATGAAGGTCTTAGGTTATTTTTCTTGATATTGTGATTTTCCAAGGTTTGCTTTGACTCAGATGAGATGCTGAATCATGAGGATTTGATTTTGACTTACCCAGACAGATGCCATGATATCTTGCCTTTGCCTTGAGTTGAGATCACACTAACCTGTTAAAAGAAAAAAAAAGTTATTAAAGTGTATAAATCTGTTATTCAGAGGACAATATCAGTCCTACTCTTATTTTTTTAATTTTATATTTTAATTTTTAAAAATTTATCATTATTTGAGGAATTTTGGATATAAGACATGTGCACTCACTGGAGAGACAGAGAGAGGGAGAGTGAAAAATCAGCTCCTGGGGGAATGGTCATGGCACAATCCCCTCTCCTCCATTGTCCTCTCAGGATTTGGGGCACACATGCATACATGCCTGGCTTGAGTTTTAAGCAGCTGGGTCCAGGACTCAAACTGTGGTCAGCCATGTGGGAGTTTAGCACCTTAACCATCATGCTGGTCCCCAACCTTAATGTTAATCCAGAAAGCAGAAGTCAGCATTCAAAGGAAAACCTTCTCAGGAAGAGGATGTGTCTCCAATATCAGGTACTGATCTACTAAATAAACTTTTACACAAGGGACTGTGCTAGACCTGGGAGGGCTCCAGAGTAAGAGAGGAAAACTCTGCATTTAAAGGGCTTGCAGATATGCTTCCTTGGAAGCCAGTTTTTGACTTATTTAAAAAGAAATTGAGGAAAATAGAGGCAAGACATTTATGGGACACAGAAAATTATTATTAGCTGTGGATGATAATGTGTTTTGTATCCTCAACTGGACTGGTGTGAAGGTGTATTCATGCTGGGTAAATTCAACTTACAAACTAAGTGATGTGTAGTGATTAAGTGTATAAAATGAATAAATAAATAAAAAGTCCAATAGAGCAATGTTGATTGCCCACTTCTCTTGAGCAAGACACACTCCATCACAGGGAACACCACCACAATTGCTCCTTCCCACCAAACCAACACGCATTTTAGCTGATTTCAGTTTGGTTCCTATGCTTGACTATGGCACCTCCATGTCGGCTGTACACGGCTTCAAGAACAGCCCTGTTATAAACAAATATATCTGCTCTTTGAGGATGCAGTCCAGGCCTTGGTAGGGTACAGAGGTCAAAGGAGATGCTCTGTGATTGGGAACCCAGGCACACTTTTTATTTCTACGTAGACATTACTCAAACTATGGGCATATCTCCAGCCCTGATTTAGAAATGCAAGCTGCTCCCACCCATCTTGGGAACAACATATTCTAAAACTCCAACGATAGCCTGACAGCAAAGTTCAATGGGAAATGATACCATCAGTCCTTGGAAATATTTAGCCCTGGTTTTCTCATGCTCTCTGTAGCCTAGGGCAGTTAGCTCTCTAGTTAGAATCTAACATGACCTCCCTCCATATGTACACCACTAGTTCTGGTTTTACTTCTTTTTCTTTTTTTAAAGAGGGATTTTTTCTATAGGTTGCATGTGCTCACTGGAGAGACAGAGAGGGACAGAAAGCAAGAAATCACCCCACAGGGGGATGGCCACACCACAATCCCTTCTCCTCCATTTTCCTCTTGGGATTGGAGGCATGCACACACACATGTCCTGCCTGAGTTTCAAACCTCTGGGTCCAGGACTCAAACTATGGTTGACTACATGGGAGTCCAGTGACATAATCATTATGCTATCTACTGGCCCCTGGTTTTACCTCTTAAATACGGACATAATTTCTTTGAGCCTGTTTCCTCACCTGTAAAAAGGGACAGGAAGGTTATTGCCAGCAACGAACGGGATACTTAAGAGGACTTTCAAATGTTCACGGAAAAATTTAAGTACAAGGTTTTTGGGATGCAAACAAATTCAAATTCAAATTCATGTACAGTCTTTCCATAATATGTATTTTCCGTAAACCTGTCAAAGGCCACTTGAATGTACAGTACAAGGGGACTATTCCCAAACTGAAATACTGAAACGCTCCAGAATGGTGACTGATGTTTGAAACCCTGAATGGGACAGCCTGAGATATAGCAGGTATGTGTGTGAGTGCTCGGGAGCTGATAGGCTGGAAGAAAGGGATCATAGATTATTTTCTCTGTCTCTCTGTCTCTCTCTGTCTCTCCTCTCTCGAGCATACTTTATCATGAATAAAGAAAAAATTATAAAATAAAAATACAAGATGCTGCAAAGGAAAATTTCACACTTGACCTCATGTAACAGGTCACAGTCAAGGTGCTGTGATTCAAAAACATTTTATAAAATTACCTCTAGGCTATCTGTATGGGTGCAAATAAAACACAAATGAACTTGGGTCTCATCCCTAAGATATCTCACTCTATATATACAAATATTTGCAGATCCAAAATAATCTGAAATTTGAAACACTTGCAGCCACGGCATTTTAGATAAGAGATACTCGACTTGTACAATCAGTTAGTGTCTTGAATTCTCACTACTTGCCAGGTAATATAAAAGTACTAGAAAGTCAGGGCCAGCAGGTGGCATGGTAGTTAGGGTGTTGGATTCCCACATGGAGACCATGGTTTGAGTCCCAGACCCAGCAGTGTGAAAACCACATTGAGTATGTGTGCATGCATGCCCACAATTCCGAGAGGAGAATGGAAGAAAAGGTATTACAGTGTGGCGATATCCTCCTAGGGGATGATTTTTTATTTTCCATGTACCCTCTGGCAAAAACCTTTAAAAAAAAAAAAAAAAAGAAAAGAAAAGCGTACTAGAAGGTCAGTTCCACAAAGCTGGGGATTTCTGTTATGTTTGTTCACTGGGGCATAGTAAGTAAAGAACAAAACATTTACTGAATGAATGAATGATTTAATATAGCCTCGCAAACACCCAGTGAGTTAGATATCATTAATAACATCTCCATTTTGCATGTGAAAAAGGGCATGAGAACTATAACCTCCACAGTTGAGTCAGTAAGCGGGCCTGTATGCATGTAGGCAGCTAGACTCCAAAGGTGTTACCGTAACCCTTAGTTTCTGCCTCGCCCAAGTTCCTGGCCTATACCTGGCCAAAGCCAATATTCAATATGTGCTGATTCAGTATAATTCATACATTATTAAGAATTATTACTGATCTACCATTTTACTTTTAAGGTCTACAAAAATTACTTTACATTAGGGGGAATGGGGCAGCAGGTGACATGGTGGTTAAGGCACTAGATTGCCACATGGCTGGACTCCCACATGCAGTTCTAGTCCCAGAGCCGGCACCTTGGAAAAAAAAAAAATCACACCAGGCACGTGTGTGTGTGTGTGTGTGTGTCCCCAAAGTCCCAGGAGGACTGTGGTGGCCATCCCCCCTGGGGGTGATTTCTCACTTTCTCTCTCATTGTCTGTGTCTCTCCTACAAGCCCACGTGCCCTGTAGCAAAAACTGTAAGAAAAAAAAAAAAAAAAAAAAAGAAATTATAGTGGAGGCCGAATTATCTAAACAACAGATCTTTAAACACATTCTTCCTGAAAGGGATTACAACAGCTGCATCATTTCCTCCTCGCCCCTTGTTTAAACAGATTTTCCTACACAACCACACAGCTCTGGGAACAAGATTCTGGTTTTCTCTACATTTAAAAATCCCCTTTCTGATCAGTCTGTACTTTTCTGCTTTCATGAAAATCAACAGCAATACCTTCAAGAAACTATGTTTTCATTAGATACATTTTTTTATGATGTTGAGGAAAAGTAGTAAAGTGTAGTTTTCCCGAAGGGCAGTCTGGCTATCATGTTGAACACAAATCCTTGGAAAGAATTTAGCTCAGGCTGAGCAACTTAGCAGCAGCCAGAGAGGCCGCCGGTAATCCTGCCCCTGCCCCTGCCCCTGCCCCTGCCTGCTGGAAACCACAATGTCCTATTATGGTCATTTGCAATCACTGGCCAGGTCTCCCACCTGCTGACTCAAATGCCTGGGGAATGATTCAGGTGTAGCTAATCAGATTCTGTTGCAATCAAAGAAAATGGAGAGTCTTTTCAAGGCAAACCTTGGATTCCCAACGCACCATATCCAGATCTAGCTTTCCAAAAATTAAAAAAAAAAAGTTATATCAAGTAAAATAAAACAAATTGAAGAGAACGTGCCACAGGGCCAGGTGGGATCCGAATCCTCAAGACAGCCCACGACCATTCTGGGCCCAGACCATGCTGACTCTGCTGTCTGTCCCCAAGACCTCGGGGTTGGGAAGGCCCAGAAGGCTCCCTGGACCCCCACACGGCCAGCTGTGATGAGAAGTAGAGGGCTGAGGGGGCGCGGGCAGCTGCGTGTCGGCCTGGGCCCCGCCAAGACCACCGCCGGACGACCCTCCCAGGGAATGGCACCCTTTCTGCCCCGGGCCTTCTCCACCAATCTTAAACGCTGGACGTGGACACCTGCGGTCCCCCGCCCGCCCCGCGCCCGCTGCGCTGGTTGGAGCGGGCGTCCGCCCGCCCTGCCCGGGGTCGGAGCAGCGCTCGCGTTGGAACTGGGCAGGGCGCACACAGCTCGGAGCCCCCGGGGCTCGAGGCTGGGGGCCACGCGCGGAGAGGCGGCACTTACCCTCCACGCCGCGGAGTAACGGGTGTGCGGGGAACCGCGAGCGAAGGTGCACACAGAGCGCTGCAGGTCCGCTCCCAGTACCGCCGGCGACCGCGCCCCTTCCTCCGCCCCGCCCCTACCCCTGCTCCGGCCTCCCCGCTCCACCTGACCCTGCCCCAGGCCTCGGGAAAAGCAAGCCACGCCCCTCGGTCGCGGGGGCTCCCGCGCACGTGCGGCGCCCGCGAGCTTCAGTCCTCCAGGCTCTCTAAGTTTCCTTTCCCGGGTTCCCCCATCCGTATACCGAAATCTATCTCGGTTTTCACTTCTTACGTCGAGTTCTTTAGTTTATGCAATGCTTATTTTATTCTAGGCACTGCAGATTCAGAGACTGGGTCCCACTCCCAAGGAACTCGCCGCCTGGTACAGGTGTGCGACTTCTCAACCTAATAGTCATAATCATGATCTAGCCAGAGTACTCTGGTCTCAGGAGAAACAGGTTAACTTGAGCTGCATTGCTGGCGTTTGTCAGAAACTGACGTAAAAAAAAGGACAATACCCAGCTCCAGCCACCCCTGGCGTTCCACACGGAAAACAGAAATACAGAACCCCAGCCGCACCAGTTATCCTGAACCGCCCAGAAGCGGAAAGCCGAGCGCGGGTGGAGTTCTCGGAAGCCCTGGCACACAGAGAGGCTGAGATCACCATCCTAGCACTGTGGAATGCGTCTCCTCCACCACCACACCTTACCGGCGGCGTGCTCAGCTCCTATTACAACAGTTCCTTTTTATTGAGTACATCCTGTCTGGCAATCGAGAAAAAATTAGAAGACATAATAAAAGATAAAAAGCACAGTTTGAAGACACAGCAAGCATTAGAGTCTGATTCAGGTACACATGTATATGCACACACACATAATTAAATGTATATACACATGTATGTATACATATGTGCATATTTACATAAGCTACATAACTGGATATATGTCATTGCTACTATTCTGAACAAGTTTTTATCTGTTAGATCAATCAAGAGAACTGGGGACCAGCAGAAGGTGTAATGGTTATGACACTGAACTCCCACGTAGTTGACCAGGTTCAAGTGCCAGACCCAGCAGCTTTAAACACACCAGGCGCATGTGCATGGGTGCCCCAAATCTCCAGACGACAATGGAGGAGAGGGGATTCCTGCAGGGCCATCCCCACTGAGGGGTGATTTCTCGCTTTCTGTCTCTCCAGTGTATGTATGCATCCTATAGCAAAAGTGTCCCTAGAAAATAAAAATAAAATAAGAGGGCTGACCCATAGCCCAAAGGGTAGGGGAGCTGGATCCTACATGGCTGACAGCAGTTCAAAGCCCAGCCTGGCAATGTGTAAAATAGTCCAGGCATATATGTGTA
Organism: Tupaia belangeri chinensis; assembly: GCF_000334495.1. NCBI lineage: Eukaryota > Metazoa > Chordata > Mammalia > Scandentia > Tupaiidae > Tupaia > Tupaia belangeri. The sequence continues at coordinate 4,905,134 of NW_006159811.1, forward strand.
CACGTGTGCATGCATGCTCAAAATCCCGACAGGAAAGAAGAATGTAGGAAAAAGGATTGTGGCATGACCACATCTCATTTAAAGGGTGCTTGACCTCCCCCCCACACACACACTCTGTCTTTTGTAAGTGCATATGCCTTTTGGCAATAAAATTTTTTTAATAATTTTTTTATTTTACTTTTATTTTTTCTCCATTGCTCTTTAGTTATTTACAAATATATGTATACTTGTGTATATATGTATATACACATCTATTAGGTTGTCAGGAAAGCCATGACATGTTTTTCTATCTTTTTCTATGCAAAAACAAGAGACCAGAGGGGGGAGTTAGAATTATTTTGATAATGTATTTGTACTGTGAAACAGTATAGTGTTATTTAGGAGTGGACTTGAATTAATTGTAAATGTATATTGCAAATTCTAGGGCAACTGCTAAAAAAAAAAAAAAAAAAAAAAGTATTATGTTCCTGCACTCAAATAGAAAGTGAAAGTGATGGGGCTGGATTTATTATTTTTTGTAAGAGAGATTTTTGCCATCGGGCATGTGTGCCCACTGGACAGAGATAGACATAAAGTGAGAAATCACCCCAGCCTGGAGGGATGGCCACACCACAACCCCTTCTCCTCCATTCTTCTCTTGGAATTTTGGGCATACATGCACACACACCCAGCATGAGTTTTAAGCCACCGGGTTAGGGACTTGAATCGTGGTCAACTACTTGGGAGTCCAGTGATGTAACCATTAAGCCATCAGGGTTGGATTTATATTGAGAAGGAAGTAATGAGTGATGTTTACCTGTAGGATTTAAATTTTTTTTTTCCGAGAGGTTTTTGCTATAGAGCACGTGTGCTCGCCAGAAAGACAGAGAGAGACAGAGAGACAGAAAGCAAGAAATCACCCCCCCGAGGGGATGGCCACACTGCAGTTCCTGCTCCACCATTCTCCTCTCGGGATCTTGGGCACGCACTCACATGCACCCGGCGTGAGTTTTAAGCCACCGGGTCTAGGACTCGAACCATGGTTGACTACATGGGAATCCAGCGACATAGACATTACGCTAACTGCTGGTCCCTGTAGGATTTAAATTTTAATAGCTTCAGGTTCTGAGTTTAATTTCTCTGGTTTCAGGATGGCAACTTTAAAATGCACTGTTTAAAAGATTTGTTCTCTTGGGTTGTTGGAAAAATCAAGACATAGTCTTCCATGTTTTTCTATGCAAAAATGCATCATGACTTTTTTAATGACCCAATAGTTCTACAACTTTCCTAAGTGCCACCATTTAGACTAGGATCCTGCCACAGCATATAATAAAACAAATATGTTTCCCCAAAGGAGGAATTTTCTCAGAAGGAACTGTTAGATGATCATGTTAGGCTCTTGGAAACCAGTTTTATAGTCATTCAGAAGGAGAATTCAGAAAAGATTATTTGATAAAGTTTCCACTATTCTCAATACAGAAAAGTATTTTATAGTTTTATATGAAGGTAATTTCCTTGTGTTTCCTCTGCTCAACAGAACACTTTGGGAGTCAAATGCAAAGATTGAGAGCAAAATTACTAAGGTATATTAAAAATACATAGTAAAGCATGAGGGGAAAATGAATTGACTAAGAGGTTGTTGAATGTCAAATATATGTTTGCTCTCGGGGCCAAGCAGGTGGCATAAAGTGCTGGACTCCCACATGGCCAACAGCAGTTTGAGTCCCAAACCAAGAGGCTTGCAAATCATGCTGGGTAAGGATACATGCATGCCCAAAATTCTGAGAGGAGAATGGAGGAGAAGGGATTGTGATGTGGCCATCTTTCCTGGGGGGTGCTTTTTCATTTTTTGGTGCTATCTCTCTCTCTCTCTCTCTCTGGTAAGCACACACACCCTTATGGCATAAAACTAAAAAAAAGAAAAAAAAACATATATATATATGTTTTTTTTTCTTTTTTTTAGTTTTCTGCCATAAGGGTGTGTGTGCTTACGAGAGAGAGAGAGAGATAGCACCAAAAAATGAAAAAGCACCCCCCATGAAAGAGGGCCACATCACAATCCCTTCTCCTCCATTCTCCTCTCAGGATCTTGGGCACGCACGCACACGCACCCGGCGTGCGTTTTAAGCCACCGGGTCCGGGACGCGAACCACAGTCGACTACGTGGGAGTCCAGCGACATAGCCATTACGCTAACTGCTGGTCCCGTCTGTATCTGTTTTCTCTTACAGAGACATGCTGGAGCTGGCTTACACCATGTGGGAGAGCAGACTGCTGAATTTTCAGGAGTTTTACAAGCCAGTTGTTAAACACAGCTGTTACTAAAAATTGAATTAAATAAAAACCACCAACTTATGTGTGAAAGAAATTATATAAGTGCTCAAAATTAATCACTTCTTACTATTGGCTACTTTTTTGAATACTGATATTTGTGACGATCTATATAACTGTGCAGTGGAAATACTACATAAAGTTGTGCATCTCGTCCCAACTCCATACTTAGTCAAATTAGACTGGTAGGTTGAAATCAGCCATGGTGGCAGTATGCCAACTCAAAGTCCAGCAGAGTGAAAATCAGGCTCCTGTCCCCAAAGCCCATTGTTCAACATTTTTCTGATGTCGCTATTTATAATAAGGGGCAAGTTTAAAACTGAAACATGATTTGAGTTTGTGGGTTCAGTTGTTCATAATTTGTATTAGAAGACTGAAAAGAGATCCTATACTTGATCTTAGCCAAAAGGCCCAGCAGCAATGACATATCAGAAAACTATAACCAAATGGCACAGAATGTACAAGAGCTTGTGCAGTAAAGAGATGGTGTTCTCCAAAGGTTGGAATAAAGAGTTTAATAAGGGGCAGTGTGGGCAGGGGTAAGGCATCCAAAGGGGTGATGAAGTCTCTGAGGACTGGAAACAGAATGAAATTGTTACTACCTCGAGCCTTACATGGGACAGGCAAGGAAGGGTTTAGTCAGTAGCTGTGAGATCTGGAACTATGGAAGAGAGGCTGTCCAGGAGGAAATGCAGCCACGCCAGAACCACAGCAAAGCAGGAAGGAGCAGGGCGAAGGGTAGACACAGCACAGCTTCACTCCCATCATGGTTAGATCACTTGGCCAATCTCAACCAGAAACCAAGAGGCAAGGGAATCTTGGGACAGCCACTGAAAAAAGTCAGTTTCCTGGAGCATGGAGGAGGGCAGAGAGTCTGTGTGGGACACACAATCAGTGCATGGGGTGGTGGTGGTGGGGGCTTCGGGGAGTTAATGCCATGGCGCATTGGTTCATTTCTGAAATATTCCTTAGGTAGGTTTCTAAAGATGTTATCTTGAAACTGATTTTTAACAATTGATGGAAATTCTTGCAGATTGAAATTCTAATAAACTTTTAGAACTTGCTGACTAGTCTCGGAACTTGGCTTTAAACTGAAATGAACCTGAGGGGAAAATTCCACTAGTTCTGAAGGAAAGGGGTTGTAGCATGGCTCTATTTTGTTCTATCAATCAGGTGATGGGAGTTTTTCATGACATGCATTATCTTTGGGTTATAGGAGCTTGGGACCATTTTAAAACAACATCGAGTTGTGCTTTTGAAGGCTTTTAAGGATTTGGAATTCTGGTGCTCACATGGGACTTTCAAAGATAATTACCCAGGAAAACTTCCATAGGGTTGTTATAAGGACTTGATGAGAAAGAGACTATAAAGGAGGCTTTGCTCTTTTTGTTTTATTTTATTTATTTATTTCTCTGGAGAGAGAACCCCCAACAGGGTCCCTGTGCCACAATTTACCCCTAGTCTCTGCTGGCCTGACTCACAGGCACGTAGCATCCTGGTGTGCTTAGGAAGTTCCACGACATGAACTCGGGATCCTCCCCACGTGGGTCTAGTTGTGTTACTGCTTTGCCACTCCCTGGCCTCCTCTCATTTCCTTTTAAAAGTTTATTCCTTTCATGAGAGTGAGAGCTAGTGATAGAAAACCCCAGATTCTCATGCCACCATCTTTCTTGATCCTTCCCATACCTCCTCACAAGCTAGAATCCTGGGAACACCCAGTAAACAGAGGAACTGAACACAAGAATTTCAAAGTGGATTCGGCTTCACTTGAGCAGTGCGTTACCACTGCATCACGAAGTCAGCCCATCACTGCTCTTGACTGGAGCATGACCAGGGGTGTCCAATACAGCCCTAGAATTCCCCAGGGCTCTCAGTTACTCTCAGTGTGGCGTTCTAAAGGGCTCAGCTTTGAGTTCTCTTGAGACAGAATATTACACATTTGGTCGAGGCATATGAAACTACTGAAATGGGACTACTCATCACCTCCAAAATCAGCAACTCCGTGCATTCCAACCTAGTAACATAGCCTGAAAAACGTCTCCCTCCCTCCTGGGACATTTCTTTGAAACCCAAATCTATGATATCTTAAAATCTAAATGGGAACTCATTTTCTGCCAGCTCTTCCCAAGATTCCTAAAGTTTACGGCCATGAACTTTCACGTCTCAGAGTTATTTTCATAGATAGTCCTAACAATACACCGATTGGTTCCCGGTACAGCTTCTTCATGCACCCTAGAGAAATGCACTCCAGGGGTTAGAGCCTATTAGGAGAGTCTGCAAGGGACAGTCATAGGAAACCACGAGGATGTGACATTTACATTATGCCCAGGCAGCATCTCAGAAACTCCTGGGCCTTGGCTGTGGCATTCCTTCACCAGATTGGATGAAAACACTTTCTCCAGTCTTGCTGAGTGTGCAAATGGGCCAATGGAGCCCTGCTGGTCACTGTCATCAGCAGTTTGGGGTTTATGAAAGAGGAAAAGCACACACATGCACAGGCTTGCAGAATACTCAGACTGGACTCAGTTCCACGTGACTCTCACTTTCCTCCACAAGCCAACACACTCCTCTATGACGCTCTGGGCATCTGGAAGGCGAGTTATGGACACTCGACAAATCTTTGCATTTGCATCAAAGGACATAATCATCCTAGGACTGTATCAAGCTATACTAGAAAGGTTTCATAACTAGAGTGTAAATAATTATCTTGTTGTATTGCACTGGAAGATTTTAATTATTCCTCATTGTCCTGGGATGTCAACAGATTGTCAAAAAATAAAAACCTGTGATGATCTGGGGAGGTGTAATTTATTCAGCATCTTGCTCTTAATATGTATCTCAGATTCAACCTCACCAAAGGGATTTCCTCAGAAAAAGTGCCTCAAATTTCAGAAAGATTTTGCCATCTCAACGGCGATCTATGCTAATGAGATAAATAATAAACAAAAGGAGAAAAAATCAAAACAAAACAAAAAAGCAACCAAACACAAACCAGTCTGTCATTTATTAATACAAATGTATATAACGGCATATACTATTGGAGAAATCAGAAATTCATAACACACAAGTTCGTATTGGAAATACAAAAATCATGAGTCAAGAAATCAGGTTGACAGCACCACAAATGTTTGACTCAGTCTGAGCAGGTGTGTAATATCCAAGAATAACAAATAATTATAAAGAGACTGAGGCTGGATATCACAAGACTGTGTGAACACATTCTAACACTATTTCCCATTCAATGACAGGAATCGGCAGGAGTCCTCCAGGAGGCCTGGAGTACCATGTGAGGGCACCGCACACGGCAGAAACATCACGCATACATTCTTTCTTTTAACCTTCACAGCCAGCATATGACAGCAAGTAGCAACCCCTGAGGGGCGTTTGTTCTTTCTCACCTGAAGGCATGATATAAAAGATTAGTACAACGCACACAAGGCATTAGTGAACAGGTTAGAGAATTTGAAGATAGAGCTTGAAAATGGAAATAAAATCCACATCGGTCACCAAAGTACCTGATTCCTAAGATGAAGTACAAAACATAAGTGAAATGAACAGTTCTACATGAAAGAGTTAAATTTCAACTCTATGTCTCTTAACGTCTCTTTCTATGTAACAAGCGTGCATACACCAGAGAAGTAATGGCATTCAATAAAGTGTATGTTATGGGGTCAAGGGCAGAAAGAAAGGGAGATAGGCAGGAATATTGCAGGGCGTTCCTTTCACACGGGTTACTATGTCACAGGACAGGTCCTCACAGGAGGTGGTCCTTGTCCTTTTAGACCTTGTACATGGAAGCTGCTAGGGACACACTGGGAGCTCAGTCTCCATTCCTTCCCGCACTGGATTCATTAAGCCACCTGTCTGTATGCTTCCTAAGGATGCATCCTATTTGATAATAATGGATGGGGTGTGCAAGAAGATTTGAGCAAACGAAACGGTGCTACCTTCATGTGTAAGCATTGTGGCTTTCTTTTACAGTTACACATAATGGACCAGTGCTCTACAAATGATTGGCTCTCTGACCTTGCAGAATCACATTTACCCTCTAGGTTGTTCCAGAGAAGATTCTGATTCTGGCCGATCAGGTATCCCATCATGAGTACCATTTCTGGACACTTATGAGGCTGATAACAAGTTCTGCTCTGCATCACCCACGAGGATCTTCAGCTGTATCTGACTCGTCAGGAGTTTCAGACTCCAGACTCACCCCCAACTCATCTGAAAATGTTGCACTCATCTCAGAATGCACTTTTCTCTAAATCTCCTATTCTGGATGCCAAGTCTCAGCCTCATCTCCTGCTAATACCTGACTATGACTTTCCTGTCCATGCCTTCCTTACGACTTGTCAGCTCATGCATCCAGAGTCATGTCTACATAAAATGGTCTTTCTTTGCTCTCATGAGAAGATTCTTTCATAATCCAGGCAGAAGCAATCATTTTTTCCTCAGCTTACCCTTGCGATATTGCCACTATACTCTATCCCCACCCATTCCTAAATTAGTCCCCTGTCATTCACTGACCACATCATTAACTTGCTCACTCAGCAAACATTTCTGGAGTGCTTGTGATTGATGTTCAAGGCACTACTGAAGAATGAAAGGTGCAGCTCACAAAGGCCCTGCTCTCAAGGAGCTTGGAGTTTGGTAGAGTGGCTGAAAAATCCTTCCTGGTTCATTCTTCCTAGGTTTTCATACTAAAATGTTTCCAGTTTGGAATGTTCTAGAGCTTGAGTCATTCTAATGCAAATATTACACAATGTGAATGCTCTGTTATTTGACCAGCGATTATGGTGTGCCCTGCAGCAGAAAGGAAGAACGTCTTTTCCTGGCGAGTCATGGAATCGAGCCTCCAATGCAAACCAAGATGAAATGCATGCATATGTTTTTGCCAAGAAGGCAGAAACAACAAGGAAACAAAAGCAAACTGTGTGCACACTACACACTGAATAGTTAAGCGGATACTCGAACACTAGCTTAGTTTAAAGCCACGTGTTTATGGCCTTGTCATGTGCTGCTATGGTGAAAATAAATGCCTGAGCTACCAGCAAAGAACCCCCAAAAGAGAAATCTCTGAAATACTACACTAGGAACAGGGCATTTTTAAGTTTTTAATTTTTAAAACCTGCAGCAGAAAGGAAGAACGTCTTTTCCTGGCGAGTCATGGAATCGAGCCTCCAATGCAAACCAAGATGAAATGCATGCATATGTTTTTGCCAAGAAGGCAGAAACAACAAGGAAACAAAAGCAAACTGTGTGCACACTACACACTGAATAGTTAAGCGGATACTCGAACACTAGCTTAGTTTAAAGCCACGTGTTTATGGCCTTGTCATGTGCTGCTATGGTGAAAATAAATGCCTGAGCTACCAGCAAAGAACCCCCAAAAGAGAAATCTCTGAAATACTACACTAGGAACAGGGCATTTTTAAGTTTTTAATTTAAAAAATTTTTTTTGCTGTGTGCTATACAGCTAGGAGAACCAGCAGGCATCTCTTAACTGGTTTCACTCCAACTTGCGCTTTCTCTCAATTTGCTGTATTTGAACGAGTTACTTTTCTGAAAAGCTACCAAATTGAAACCCCACAGCTAGCAAAACACATAGCCTTGACTGTTACTGGACTGGGCAAAGCCTAGGATAACAAGGAGGTGTGGTGGGATTTTTTTATGCATCCAACAGCAATGTTGAATATAAAGGCCATGGCACACTGATCCTGTTTTGCAGCATTCTTGTCAGGTAGGCTGTCTCAGCACAGCATAAACCAGTCAGGAATAAGACCCTCTCCCTGGGCCTAGAGTGAAACTCTCACCAACATGCTGAGATGCTGGCTAGGCCCCTCCTTTACCCAGGTTTTAGTCTGCACCTCCTCTGTGCCTGAAGTCTGACAGAGGGTGCTCCCATGATTTGTAGAGTTTACTCTCCTCTAAAGCCTTGAAATCTTCAGGTACAAAGGGCTCTGGCAAAGCCAACTATAATTAGAGCCATGGAATACAGGCCTTCAAGTGGAATCCATGTGCAAATATGTACATGGTGCTGATGAGCAGAATTTTTCATGGAATCTGGGTGTCAGCATTTC
>NW_006159811.1:4913550-4929697 GCF_000334495.1 Tupaia belangeri chinensis
CCTAGAGGCCCAGGGAAAAACCGAGTAGGAGAAAACTGGGGGTGGCAGAGGAAACCGAAAGCCAGCACCGCCTCACTCTGTTAAAGATCCGCCATGGCACAGACCTCCGGCCTCTGCTGGCTAAGTTAACCGATCAACTCCCATCCTAATACTAAAGTACTTACTTTCTAAAACCGGCCTTACAGAGGAGCTCTATGAAGCTGTGGAGACTAGCAAAGGGATGCACAGAAACAACTCCTCTCCAGCTCTGGGGCCCCAGTGGTTCTTTGTGTAACGAGGTAGCTCAGTTGTGAGTTGATGCATGTGATGTGTGCTGTCTGCCACTCAAAGCTATAGTTTTCCCTTTTTCATCTGTGAGATTATAAAAATACCAGTATTTTGCCCGTTTTATAAAAATGATTTTAGAAAAAAATATACATGGGTCTCCACCATTAAACCTCTGTTCCATCTTGTAAATTGTTGTGAACTCGGACCTCTAGATTCAATTTTTTTACTTTAGCACCTTTGAACATATAAGCCCCCTCGGTCTCACTCAGTATGTTGACATTCCGCACGGTGCAGTATTGTCTGTTCACGTTCTTCTCTACCCGGTCTGGGTTCCTCTTGGACACATCCACCTTGGTATTCAGAGGGTATTCTTCCAAAAAGTCCTCTGTGGGCTGTTTCTTCCTCTGCTTCTGACATTTCCTAGTGATAAAACAAGCCACCAAAAAAACCAGAAGCAGAAGCATGATGGCGGCCAGTGCACTGCCAATAGATGCCCCAGTTTGAGACAGAGAAGCAGCTACCATTGGCTCTTGCATATCCAGACTCAAGGACTTCATATTGGTTCCATTCTTGACTTGATCCCCTTCATTGTCATAGATGAGGGAATCGTCAAGAGACAGCCAGCCACTGGGATCTACTAGGTCCCTTCGGTTGCGCTTCATTGGGGCTGTGAGAGAGCGCTGAACCCGGGGCCCTGACATGGTGTCAGGGCCAATGATGTAGATCACCTGGAGGTACCACTGGTGTCCTGCTTCTACCTGTAGGACAGGGAAACAGGGAGACAACCCCAAACATGTTATTGTTGCCCACAATCTTCCTCTGAAGAAAGGTAACAGAAAGATAATTGCCTTTGTATGTTTTGCTAGACAAAAGAAAAGCATTAGCTATGGCTGATGTCTACTGATATATGAAAAACTGATTTTTTTTTTAGCTCTTTTGCTAGAAGGCATGTGCACTCACTAAAGAGAGAGGGAAGGAAAGTAAGAAATCACCTTCCAGAGGGAATGGTCCTGCTGCAATCCCTTGTCCTCTATTCTCCTTTCAGGATCTTGGGCATACATGCACATATGCCTGGAGTGATTTTCAAGCTGCCAGGTTCAGGACCCAAACTGTACAACTGGCTATGTGGGATCCAGCACCTTAACCTTCATGCCATCTGCTGGCCTGAACTGAATGAACTCAATATTATGGGTTCTATTTTTTATTTCCAAATTAGGGTGAAAGTGGATCAGTGCTTCACATTCTTTTCTGTCCCCCTACTTGTGCATGGAATATCCCAAGAAATTATCTTTGATGGCATCCATAGCTAAGTGAATGTTTAGGATTTGTTGGTCTTTATTGATAGCAGTGACATAATAGTCTTAATAACCACATTTATTCCCATTGACATTTAATTGTTTGTTAAATTAATTACTATCTATGATTAACTTCTGCTGAAATGAGTTATTCAACAAATATTTACTAAATACCTACTCTGTGCATAATATACAGACAGCTGGCAAAACTTGCTAAATATAAGCACTTCCTGAACCATCTCTGGAAAGATTCAAACATTAAGTTATCTTATTTTCCTCTGTCTCCCCCCATTGAAACCCTCCGTGGTTTTAAAATAATTTCTGAAGAATAATAATAGTTCTGAAATCCAGGGTTATGACTTACTACATAGAGATAGAAAAAGTGGAATCTGATCTTGGAAGTTCATGTTTATTGTTAAGACTTAGGGTATTTTTGTTTATTAAACTCGAATAGTTCTTGCCATTCTAACTGCTGTTTGGAATTTACAATTTTGTTAAATGTTTTTCACATGCCTGTGAAAATAAGTTGACCCTGCACAGAACTAAAAAGTAGACAATATAAAAGAACTTAGGAAAAATGGAAGTATTGTATACTACAGTATACAAGTGACTACAGACAAATTAAAGAATTTTATCACTGCCTTGCTCTATTGGGGATAGGAGGTAAAATTCTGGGTGAAGGGCCAATAGGTGGTGTGGTGGTTAAAGTGCTGGATCCTCATATTGCTGATTGTGGTTTGAGTCCTGCACCTGGTAGCTTGAAAAAAATCACCAGACACAAGTGCATGTGTACTCAAAATCCTGAGAGGAGAATGGAGGAGAAGGGACTATGGCATGGCCATCCTTCTTGAGGGGTAATTTCTCACTTTCCCTCTCTGTCTCTGTCCATCTCTCTCTGACAAGTGCAAGGGCCCTATGGCAAAAACCTAAAAAAAAAAAAAAATTAAATAAAAATTTTTAAAAATTTTAAAAAATTAAAAAAGGAAAGAAAAAAAAGGGAAAATGTGTGAATAATAAACAATAATACAAAAGACCCACTTTCAAGAAAGCTATAAAAAGAAACTGACAGTCCAGAGATGATATAGCCTTCCTTTCTTTTTTTTTTTTTTTCTCAGAGAGGTTTTTGCTATACGGTACATGTACTCTCCAAAAAGACAGAGAGAGACAGAGATACAGAAAGCAAGAAATCACCCCCCCCTCCCCAGGGAGGATGGCCACTCCACAATCCCTTCTTCTCCATTCTCTTCTCGGGATCTTGGGCACACATGCACACGTGCCTGGCATGAGTTTAAGCCACGGGGTCTGGGACTCGAACCGCGGTCGACTACATGAGAGTTCAGCGACATAGTCATTATGCTAACTGCTAGTTCCTAGCCTTCCTTTCTTATAAGCTTTAAAGTGGACTTGGTCCGAAGTTTCTATTCTTCCCACCAAACTCACCTTATAGAGTGCGTCCACTTTCAGGGTAAATCCATCCACACCCGGCATGCTACTGACCACGTGGAAATCAGGCAACTCGGAGGCAAAGTGAGCCTCAAATGGCACATCATGGAAGTACTTGTCGGTTACCTCCGGCTGACTACGGTCCTAGAATTTCAGAAAGAAGAAACATCAGATTTAGAAAGATAGAACCTGTCTACAGGAAGGTGGCAGTCAGTTGGAGGTGAAAGGTCCTTCCCACTTCTGCTTTGGGTTGGGTCAAGAGAGTAATGGGACAGTCGTGAAGCCCTTCCTCTAGGCACCCACTGTCCTCTCCCAAGGAGGATATTGGTTGCTTCTGTGATCCCAAAATGCAAAACGTGGGATAGCCTCTCAATAATTCTCAAGCTACTTGGTCTCAGAACCCTTTACACACTTAAAAATCAAGTACCCCAAAGAATGTTTGTTTATATGGTTTCTTTTTATCAATATTTATTGTGCTAAAAATTAAACCTGAAAATTATTTATCTATTTATTGATTCACTTTAAAATGGCAATCGAAAATTCATTGCATGTTAACCGAAGTACTTTTTTTTTTTTTTAAGCAAAAATACTTATACTCACCCAGCTCCCCTCCCAAAAGAGAGATAGCATTGTTTTACATTTTTGGAACTCTCTGGAAAAGATTGGGATTTTCATAGCTACCTCTGTGTTCAATCAGTTGTGATATGATGTTTCAGCTGAAAGCTGTGAAGAAAATCTGGCCTCATACAGCTATGGCGTTTAAAGAAAAGAATGTGCGAAGAGCTTGTTAAAGAACTGGAGATGATTTTGGATACTAAATCAAAATGTGGTAAGCAGTATTATTAAAAAGATTAGTTATAGTATGGAATCGGAAATCATATTAATAAACCTTTCACACTCACTACATTGATGAGGAACTCAGTGTGAAAAAAGCAGGCATGATCATATTATCATGCCAGTAATTTTGACTTTGTGGACTCCCTGGAAAAGAATTAGAGACACAAAGGTTCTCTGGACCATACTTAAAGAAACCCTGGCCTAGAATTCTCTTTTTCTGGTTAATATTGGGTGGTTGGGAAAGTCATGACACATATTTACATAGAAAACATAGAAAAATATGTCATGACTTTTCCAACGACTCAATAGTTTGTCATGGTATCCACCATAACATTTGGTAATATGTACTGGTATTTAACCGACCAAAGAAAAATAACAAAAAATATAGATACTACAAAGAATGAGGTTCTATGTACTACAGGCAGAATTCATGGTGGAGGAAATCTTCTCAAGTGTCTGCTCTTTATTTCTTTAATTTATTGTTAGTATTTTTTTTGAAGGTTTTTGCCATAGGGTGTATGCATTCACCAGAGAGAGAGAGAGAGAGACAGTGAGAAAGAAAGTGAAAAATCACTCCCCTGGATGTGAATCACATCCCCTGGGGGGATGGCCACACCACAATTCCTTCTCTTCCATTCTCCTCCTGGGATTTTGGGTACACATGCACACATGCCTGGAGTGATTTTAGAGCTGCCAAGTACAGGACTTGAACTGCATTCAGCCATGTGGGAGTCTAGCACCTTAACCACCATGCCACCTGCTGACCCCCAAGTGTCTGCTCTTGAGCAGTTAGCTTACCAACAGCAGGGATCTGCATGTGTTTGAGGTGTTTGTTTGGCTGAATGCATCCATACTGTGGCCCCTCATTGTAGATTGTCCCCGTAGGATCAAAGAAAGGCACATAGCCATCCTTGCCAGTACAAAGATAGACTTTCTCCAGCTGGAGTTTGTAAGCAGAATTAAGGTTTTGTTCTGGATTCCAAAGAACTCGGCCATAAAGGATTTGACCTGAAAGATCGAAAGGCATTAATTAGGCAGGACTTTATGACTACAGAAAAAGAAGGTAGAAAGGATTGACACATTTCCTTAGAGTCAAAAGTACCTCTGTATGAAAAGCTTTGATTTCATGTGCTCCCAAAATATTAATTCAATCACTTACTGCTTAGTTTATTCTGTAGGCATTAACTAAGCATTTTCTTTTGAACAAAAGATTTTTGCTATAGGGCATGTGCACTTAATTGGAAAGAGACAGAGAAACATAAAGCGAGAAATCACTCCCCAGGGGGGTGGCCATGCAGCAATGCCTTCTCTTCCAGTCTCCTCTCAGGATTTTTGGTATGCATGCACACGCGCCCAGCGTGAGTTTTAAGCCAATGGGCCCAGGACTTGAACCACGTTGATTACATGGGAGTCCAGTCACGTAACCATTGCACATCTGCTGGTCCCTAACTAAGCATTTAACATGTGTCAAGTACTCTAATATGCAGAAGAGATACAAAGGTGAGTGAGACGTGAGGGAGAGGGTAGAACTAAAAGCAGAGGGATTAATAAAAATGGCCGACATTTATCAAACTCGGTCTTTTTGCCAGCTACTGTACTTAGTCCTTATGGAATAATTTGTATACTGTTCATGATCTTACAGAGGAGAAAACAGAGGCACTGTGTGGTTAAGTAACTTGTTGAAGGTCACAAACCTAGCATGTGGTGAGGGTGGTATTCAAAGTCAAGCTACTCTGGCTCTAAAACCAACCACCACAACACTCTGTTCACCATGACACTGTACTGCTATATACCGTAAGAGATAAAGGTACATCTTGTTAAATGAACACAAGGCCAAGCCCAAAAATTCGTCTGGGGAGAGGTATGAAAGGACTTAAAGAAGATGACGTTTGGTTGGTATCCTGAACCATGAATAGGCATTGGTCAGAGAGTAGCCGGGGTGGGAGAGAGGTAGGAGAGAAGATCCTAGGCAACACAGAGTCCATGTACCCACCACTGGGCTTGGCACAGGCAGTGTTTCCTTCGTGTTTGCTATAGTATCAAGCTCTTTTCTTACACCATCTTATTTGACCTTCCCAAGACCCCCAAACCAAGAAATGCTTCAGTTATTTTAACTTTAAGTAGAGAAGAAGGTAGAAAGGATTCATGTGCCTCTAAAATATTCATTCAATCACTTACTACTTAGTTTATTCAGTAAGCATTAACAAGCCTTTTTTTTTTTAAGGGAGACTTTTCATTTTAAGAAACTCATCCAAGGTTTCATAGCAACGATGTGGTAGGAGGAAGACTGGAGCACAATTCATTTGATTTCAAATTCATTTTGTTCCAAATTTGGGTGTTAAACACCCAAACATGCACTGTTTGGTGCTAAGTCAGTCAATGTGAAGGAGGTAAAGTAGGTGAGATGGAAACTTTGGCAGAAGACTCCTGGAATATAAACATGCCGAGGATGTTGGACTTGAACATATAAACAGGAAGAAACACTAAGGGTTTTTTTGTTTTTTGTTTTTTGTTTTTGGGGGGGTTGTTTGTTTTGGACAGTTTTTCCCATAAGGCACATGTACTTGCTGGAGGGATAAAGAGACAGTGAGAGGGAAAATGAGAAATCATCCCACCCAGGGGGATGGACATGCCACAGTTCCTTCTCCTTCCTTATCCTCCTGAGACTTTGAGCATGAATGCACATGTGCTTGGCAGAGTTTCAAGTCACTGGGTCTGGGACTTGAACCATGGTTGGCCATCTGGGAGTCCAGTGCCTTTAACCACCATGCTACCTGCTGGTCCTACTGATAAAAGTTTTTAAACAGGAATTTGGAAACATGGAGAGAGAAGCACAGAGACTTGAGTCACAGAGACCAGGGAGGGGGTTATTTTAATTCTCTAGTGAGAGACAGATGGCTAAGATAAAAATGCGAGGAGGGAGATGTCATCAAGAAATGCCTAGGAGTCAGATTCCATTCATCTTCCTGACAGATGGGTTGTGGGATGTGGAGAGGTTGAGAAATGCCCCGAGGTGTTTGGCCTAGAGTACCCTAGGTGATGCAGTCAATGGGGAGCAATGTGGCAGGGGCGTGTCTGGAAGGATGAGCCCAGTTCTAGACATTTCTAGGGGTTTGAAAGGCCTCCTGCCAGAGAGGTCCAGTAGTTCCAGATCTGCATGAGGACATGTAGAAATGATGCTCAGGAGAGCTCAGGGATGTGGGAAATGTTACGGAGTGGCTATGGAGTGTAGGAGAGTAGGAAGTTCAGATAAATGGACAGTTTAGGCCACGAGAGGCAGTTGCAGAGCAAGAACAGAATGAGCCCAGCAGGAAGCCTCAGGACACCACCACGGAAGGGGCAGAGGATGGAGATCTAGGGCAGGAGAGTGAGCTGTGATCTGCGAGGCAAAGGGGTGTCAGGTGAGGGTGACGCAAAGGAATCCAATGGAAAACAGGTGTCAAAACTCATGGATTTGGAGCCATCAACAAGAGAGAAATGGGATAGAATCCAGCTTCCAGCAAATGGAGGGTGGCGTGACAGGAAAGAGGGGCCATGGAGACGGTGTGTGCCCTCTGGCCTGTAGGAAGTTTTTCAGGGAAAGGAACAGAAAAAAATCAGGCTGAAGTTTGAGGGAGAAGCAGAGTCAAGGGAAGGTGCATTTCTATGATGAGTGGGGCTTAAACATGTCTTTCAGGTGAGAGAGAAGATTCAGATATGAGGTGATTAAAAGTAAAACAGAGACATGAGGGATAGTTAAGAGAAGAAAGGCAAGTAATTGGCTCATTTATTTATCTAACAACGATGTAAGAAGGACACAGGAACCACAGCTATGGTATGCAAGTTGATATTTCATCACTGTCTCTATTCTCATGGAACTTACAGTCTACTGGTGAAGATAGACAATGAAGTAAAGAAGTATATAATATGTATATTACATAATATACAAAAATTAGGGTAAATCTAATAAAAAGTAAACAGCTTTCTGTGAAAAATATGGAGGGCTATATTAAATTGTTTGGTATGGCCAGAGGAAGTTTATTTAAGAGGTTAAATTATTTTTTTAAAAGATACATTTTTTAAAGAATTATTCATTTAAATTTATTTACTTATTATTATTATTCAATTTGATCAGGGAGAGAGAGAAAGAGAGAAAGAGAGCGAGAGAGCAGGGTGTCATATCCAGAACTCAAACTGTGGCCCACCATGTGGGAGTCCAGTGTCTCAACCACCATGCCACCTGCTAGCCCCTTAAGGGGTTAAAATTGAATGGAGACAAGCAGGAGGTAGACTATTGGAAAGTCATGGTTCCCGTGTTTGGGCTGGGGAGGGGCAGAGACATCTACTTACAGATTTCTGAACGCTCTGGGAAGTAGTTTGGCAGCTTTTTTTCTTTTTAATTTGCTCTAGGGCAGAGACACCATGTCTAGCTGAGACACCTGATGGAGAACACTGCTTGGCATCGCTTGGAAAACAGGAGGCAGTGCAACAGTACTGCCACCTCGCAGAGCGCTTGAGAGAAAACCCAACTCACTTGATGTTAGATATTATTAGAATCTGGATGGCAACGCCATTCTCACCACCCAGAGCAGGGCTTTTCCATGGTATTACACTGCCAACCATAATAGTGCCATGTATGTGATGCTGTTTCAGAAAAACATAAGGAAGAACGTGGGTCTGTTTCTGGATTTAATGTTGGCTGCCCTGGAACCACTCCTGCGGGATCTTCACTGGGGAGTTGATTGAAAGCTGACTAACAGAGCTGCTAGTTTGGGGACTTACACAAAAACTTCTCATGTCCAGAGCCTCTTTCTGCAAGTGGAGGATGTAGCTTACCTTTGGAGAAGGCACCTTTATAATCCATTTCTGCCAGTGACATATCAGATGTGTTGGGGTCCATTAGGAACACCTTCTCGTTATTGCAGAGCTGAAACTCAGTATTGAGTGAATACACGACAGGTACTGGGCGGTTGGTCTGCTGGAACGCGATGGGTATCAGGAATCTAAATGCAGGAGAAACAAGAGTGGTTTAAGAACAGGGTTGACTTCGAGTACGCCACTTGAGCTGCCATCCCTCCTCCCACCCACCTCACACTGCACACAGAGCTTCGTTGGAGGCACTAAATGTTTGTGGAATAAGGAGATGGGTGTGGAAGAAGGAAAGTATTTGGTTATGAGGTTAAGCTGCTCTTTTTTTTTTTTAAGAGGAATTTTTTTGCTATAGGGTGAGTACACTCACCAGAGAGACAGAGAGGGACACAGAGAGAAAGTGAGAAATCACCCCCCAGGGGCGGGAGACATGCTGCAATCCCTTCTCTTCCACTATCCTCCTGGGATTTTTTGGCATGCACGCACATACACTGAGTATGAGTTTTAAGCTGCTCGGTCTGGGACTCAAACCGGGATCGGCCAAGTGGGAGTCTAGCAATGTAAACACTGCACCACCTGCTGGCCTCTAATCTGCTCTTTTGGACAGGAATAAAGTCTTGGTACCCTTTGCTTTTTCAGGTCCTTTCATTCTGAAAGTTGCTCTTTCATTGCTAAAGGGCTACTGCCCTGGTATCCTGGATAGACTTCTTCCCGGACCGTCACTTGACTTTTTTGACCTGACCAGAACTCATTTATTCGATGCTGTACTTTTTAGACTATTGCTAGACAAGGGTTTCTTTCCTTCTTTAAAATTTGTTAGTGAGTGTGTGTGTTCTTTAGAGAGAGACAGAGAGGGAAAGTGACAAAAACTCCCTATGGGGGATGGTCATGCCCTAATCTCTCCTCCTCCATTTCTCCTTTCGGGATTCTGGGCATGCACACATGCCGGACATGTTTCTCAAGCCACTGGGTCTGGGACTTGAACTATGGGTCAGCCCATGTAGGATCAGGCTGCCTTAACCACCAGGTCACAGAGCTGGCTCCACATAGGTTTGCTTCATATAGCTGAATATCTGAAGTATTTTATAATTTAAAAAAATTATCAAATGAAGAAATGTTCTCCAGCATCTTCCATCAGATCGTTTGCCCTGTATGCTTCCTCAGGGTGGACAACCACTGTCTTCCTGTCCCCTCCCTCTGCCCGTGGCGGCCATGGAGTCTAGCTGTGCTCCCCGCACTGATCTTGGTGATTTCAGCATCCAGGAATGAACCATCCTATGCCCCAGCCTCTCAGTTCCTTGGCTTCCTCACCTTCACAGAGCCTGTCCCTGTCACATGCAGCCACCTGCTCTTCATGACCCTACCATACACCACTGCCAAAATCTCCCTTTCAACCTGATTCTGCATCACCTCCTGTTTTTTCAGTTCACTTCTTTTATCCCTGCTCGTTAATTCTTCAACCACCTCAGGAGCTTCTTGACCCCCTTTTCCAGGATACAGAGGAACTTCAGCATGTGCACACTTGGGGTGGGCACACACACACCTAATTATAGATATATAAACACTCTGGGAGATACTTGGGCAGCTTCTTTTCCTTTTAATTTCCTCTAGTGTGTGTGCCCAAAGACAGAGTGGGGAGGGAATGAGAGAGCACCCCAAGGAGTGCTTTCTGGGGGGTTGGCCATGCTGCAGTCTTTTCTCCCCCATCTTCTTCTTGAGATTTTGGGCATGCACGCCCACACCCAGTGCATTTTCCAAGCCACTGGGTCTGGGACTCAAACCACAGAGATGGCCATGTGGAAGCCAGCTGCCTTGAGCATCATACTGCTAGCTAGCCTAGTTTGGCAGTTTCTAAAAAAGTTAAGAATATATCTATCATAATCTAGCCACTTCATTCCAAAGTATTTTTTAAATGAATTATTCAATCATTCACTTATTCATCTTAATTTGACCAGACACACACACACACACACACACACACACACACACACGCACACACACACACAGAGAGAGAGAGAGAGAGAGACAGAGAGAGAGAGAGAGAGAAAGTGCGAAAGCAAGCCACCAGATCTGGGACTCGAACTGTGGTCAGCCATATGGAAGTGTCCGGCACCTTAACCACCTTAACCACCATGCCACCTGCTGGTCCCCCCATTCCTAAGTATTTACACAGGAAAACAGGAAACATATGTCTATGTAAAGGCTTTTACATATATGCTCATAGCAGCTTTTCTTTTCTTCTCTTTTCTTTAAGGGGTTTTTCCCTCCCATAGGGTGTGTGTGATCAGAGAGACAGAGAGAGATGGTGACAGGGAAAGTGAGAAATCACCTCCCCAGGGGTGATCCTGCAATCCCTTCTCCTCCATTCTCCTTCTGAGATTTTGGGCATGCATACACATGCACTCGGTGTGTTTCAAACCACTGGGTCCAGGATTTGAACCATGCTAGGCCATGTGGGAGTCCAATGCCTTAATCACTATGCCACCTGCTGACCCTCACAGCAGCTTTCTTTACCATAGCCCTAAGTTGGAAACAACTCAAATGACCATCAATTGATGAAAAGATAAACAAAATATAGTACATCACATGAAATACAACTTGGCAAAAAGAGGAAAAGAAAAACAAACTACATACACACACACACTACATATATATGTATACAGTATAAATCAATATTATATATAGTAGATAGTTTATATTTATATAAAATATAGTATAAATATTATATATATATGTGTGTGTATATATACATATACATATATATATATATGTTTAATAGCAAAGAGGAATCAAAATAATCATGCTGAGTGAAATAAACCAGAGAGAAAGAACTGGTGTTGTGTGATATCATTTATATAACATTCTAGAAAACACAAACTGTGTACAGTGACAGAGAGCAGACTGTGAATAAATACCTGCAGGAGGAGCGGGGTGGAAGGGACCCCTTTCGGGTCCCTCTTGAAGAAATGCATGCATCGGGACCAGCAGTTAGCACAATGGCTATGTCGCTAGACTCCCACGTAGTCGACCGCGGTTCGCATCCTGGACCGGGTGGCTTAAAACTCACGCTGGGTGTGTGTGTGTGCGTGCCCAAGACCCGGAGAGGAGAATGGAGGAGAAGGGATTGCGGCGTGGCCATCCCCCCGGGGGGTGATTTCTCGCTTTCTGTCTCTCTGTCTCTGTCTGTCTGGTGAGCGCACACGCCCTATAGCGAAACCCGCCCCCTCCCCCCCAAAAAAAGAAATGCACACCCATGCTCTTGACTGTGGTGATGACTCACAAGTTCGTACATATACTGACATTTCTCAAATCCTGTACTTCAACGTGTGCATTTTATCTCAATCATATGCAACTTAAGAGACAATTCAAGGGGGCCTTCAGCCCTGTGGATCTGCCGCTAGCCAGACCCCTCTAGTAGACCGAGTTTCCACCCTCTGAGACACTGTCTCACTTCCTCCTCTCTTCTCAATCCCACATTCCTCACTTCCAGCGAAGGCCTGACTTCTCGTTTCACAGAGAAATAGAGTCAGTCAGATGTCCACTTTGTGATTCTCCTCTCTCAATCCACTCGTCCTCCTTCCTCTACATCCCCTGCCTCCACTCACTCTCCTTCAGTGGATGGACCCTCTGTGCTTCCAGCCCAGATCCTGGCTCTCTCCCCTCTCCCTGTGATGATGGAGCTCTGCGAATGTCCCCTCTCTCCCCTGCATCATCAAATTTTCCCTCTGCTGGATTATTCCAACCAGCATACAAACACCCTGAAGTATTTTCCACCCTAAAACACAAACAAATCGCCCGTTTTATTGGACTGCTTGTCTCTGTCCAGTTATCCCCCCTTTCTCTGATGTCCTTTATAGACAACTGCACAAACACTGCTTATCCCTGTGGGCTTCATTTTCACACCTCTCTCTCTGTCTGGAACTCACTCCAATCAAGTTTGTGTCCCCTTTGGTCCATCAGTCCTGCTCCTGGCCAAGGCCATCGTGACACAGTATCTCCAAATCCAATGGCCATTGCTCAGTCTTTCAATTTCAAAGGCAAATTTCAAATATTCTTCTCTTAATGTTAGACTCTGTCTTCCACATCTTATCTCAGGAATGTTTTCCATACACTTTGCTCAGCTGCTAGAAAGGTGGCACTATGCTATAACCACCTGAGAGTACAGGTTCCTTTTTTTTTTGGCCATAGGGTACATGTGCTTGCCAGGGAGACAGAGAAAGACACAGAGGAAGAGAAGTGAGAAATCACCCCTCACAAGGGAGATGGCCTTGCCACAATCCCTTATCTTCTAGTCTCCTCTTGAGACTTGGGCATGCATGCACATGCACCTAGAGTGATTTTCAAGCCATGCAGTTGGCTATGTGGGGTCCAGGGCCTTCAAAATCATGCCAACTGCTGGCCCAAGCACAGGTTAATTTTGTTATTGTTTTTTTTTAAGTTAGTTTTTTTTTTTTTTCTTGCTATGGGGCATGTGCAGTCACCCAAGAGAGACAGAGAGAGAGAGAGAAAGAAAGTGAGAAATCACTTCCTGGAGGAATAGCCACACTGTAGTCCCTTCTCCTCCACTCTCCTCTTGGAATTTTGGGCACACATGTACATGCACCAAGCATAATTTTCAAGCCATCAGGTCTGGGACTCAAACCGTGATTGACCATGAGGGAGTTTAGTGCCTTATCTACTACACCACCTTCTGGCCCCAGAACTGGTTAATTTTAATCCTGTGCTCTAAACTGGTGCTATAAGAAGAAAGCACAGGTCTAGTCAATTTGCATTATTCACAGTTGTCATGCTCCATAAAGTCTCCACAAACACTGACTTGGAAATTGAATCATTGATTCTGGGAAAATACAGGGTTATATTCCTATGACCGTCTCGTCACAATATTTTCATGAGCCGATCAATACATAATCTTTTTAAACATGTGTTTCTGTTTAAAAACCTCTTATTTAATATATACTGCTGGTTCATTTACACTGAGCTACAACTCATCCCGAATGAGGACTAGCAAACACTCCAGAAGACACATCATAGGCTTCTGTGCTTAAGAATCCTGGAGAGCCCTTCAGCATGAGGCTCGGGAGACGTATTAAATAGGGAAATCACCAACGAAAGGGATAAAAATGCAAAACACCATGGCACTAAGTAGATTGTGAAAAAGACTCATGTTTGTACCACAAGAGCTGAAATAAGGCAGAGTGTTGCTTTGTTTGACCTTTGCAGGGGATGGTGTGTAGGGTGACTCAAATTTTTTGCTACTCTGTATATTAGCAAATGAAGGTGAAAGTAACTGAGTATTGGTTTAGGAGTTACAAATAAATGTCAGTGAGCAGCAGAATTTGTAAATAAGCAATCACGATGAATGAAGATCGGCCTCATTTTCCTACCTTTCTGGGGCGTGTGCAGTGCAGGCCAAGGGCTTCTCTCCTGGGTCAGCCCACGGCTGTGTGGGCTGCACGGTGCATGGGATCAGGTAGATGGTGTACTCCCCTGAGTAGTCCTTCCTGGAACATGCAGAGCACACTCGTTAGGGGGACTCCGGGCGGATGATTTACTTACCCTGAAACACACTGACTTCATTCAACAGTCTTCACATGGTGTTACCCAGGATCTAAGAACCGGGCAAGTCTGCAAGCACCATTTTTTGGGAACGCATCTCTGATTATTCTAGCCTTCTGAGTATTATCCGGAGGTGTTAAATAGAGCTACCTTCATGTACTAAAGTCCGTGTTGAGAGGAAAGCTGAGAAAGGCACACCATCTATGAAAACCTAAAAGGCTCAGGTGATGATGAAACAGAATTGGCCATTTTCTTTAGATTTTGCAAGACTCGGTTGACAGTTTCTGTTTACTGTTTCTTGTTGACCAACACCCTTCTCCACACATCTTCACATGCAAAAGCTCTTATTTATTCACATATGACCATGTAAGGTGCTCTGAGAGAAGAGGTAACAGGTGCCTCAGGATCACAGAACTCCACTCCAGGGCATAACGGAAGCAGAACCTCCAGAATGGCCATGCCCATCTCACTAACACTCGATTTCGAGCTTGTCTTCCTAAGCTCTACAGCCTCATCCATGTAGAAAGCTGAACAAAATTACTTCTCACTGGAGAACACTTATTGAGAATCCCTGTTTATGGAGGGACAGGACGTTCTCTAGGTCATGGCACTGAAAGCACGGAGCTTCACTCTCCTCACTTCCTTCCCTTCCCACTCTGGTCTTTGGATAGCAGCTCTTGGCCTGACAGGTTGCCTGAAAGGCAGCCAAAATCCAGAAGCTTTAGGAAGATTCTTCAAGAGCCTTGGGAACTGCTGGCCATTGACTGACAAGGGCAGAGCTGGGAATGATGCGTGCACGAGGGTGTGGTGTCGTATAGATCAGGTTTGCTGATTGCAATCCTCTTGCCTTCAGCTCCTGAGGGGCTAGGACTTCAGGTGCACACCACCAAGTCTGGCTTTCTTTTATGGTTCTCTGATGAAAATTGAATCTGGGCCTCCCATGTGGCCTTAGCTGCTGAGCAGCAGAGTTTAGGGTGCACTCCCGGGGCTGGACGGTGCAAGTCTCAACGATAACTACGTGGGTGATCTCTGAACAGCTCTCACATTTGCTGTGTTCACTCTTTGACTCTTTCTTTTGTATTTATCTATTAGTAACGTCATAGTAAAGATTTGGTTAAAACAAAACAACACTGGCCAGCAGGCTGCATGGTGGTTAAGGTGCTGGATCCCACATGGCTGACTGCAGTTTGAGTCTTGGACCAGCAGCTCGAGAACCATGCCAGGTGCCTGTGCATACATACTAACAGGAATTATGGTGTGGCCATATTCCCCCAGGGGGGTGATTTCTCATTCTCTCTCTCTCTCTCTCTCTCTGGTAAGAACATGCTCCTTACAGCAAAAATCCAAAACAAACAAAGCACAACTTTTCTGACACACCCTGGGGTCAGCTGGGTATAAGGACACAGGCTGGACATGGGGGAAGTCAAACCCAGGCTTGGTGCTGCCACTGCCTTGGGTGTCCGATTTTTAGAAAAGCCATATGAATGTCTGGGGCCTTTGTTTGGAAGCGCCTTCCTGCTCTGACGTCTATATGTCCACAGTTTTCTTATGAGATCCCTCTCTTCCTCTGAAATTTGGACCAGGGAAAAATGAGCGCTTTCATACAGTATTTGAATTACATGAAAATAGACACTACAACACGAGCAGTAACCCTGACACAGTAGAAATTTTAAATTTGACAGAGAGATCCACGCCTGGCCCTTGCTTTCAAAGTCAGCCCAGAGCTTGTTGCTCTCTGCTAAACCCTGTAGGGGCTCCTGTTGCACTAAAGGAAAGGTGGAAGTCCACACCCTGGCTTAGAGGCCCCACAGCGGCCCTCTCCTTCCCCTCACTGCTTTGACCTTATCATCCATTCCCCTCTTCCTTGCTCACTTCACTCCAGACACATGGGCTATCTCAGG
>NW_006159811.1:4929728-4978743 GCF_000334495.1 Tupaia belangeri chinensis
GGACCTTGTTCCCCACGTGTCTGCATAGCCAGCTCCCCCAGTTCCTTCGAGTCTTTGCTCAGGTGTACCTTCTGGTGAAGTACACTGGGAAGGCCTAATTAAAATAATGTCCCCTCTTACTCTGCTCTAGACCTTCCGCTATTCCATAGCACTCATCGCCTTAGACGGAGTCTACTCTTGAGTCTGTTATCTTGTGTCTCCTTACTTTACTCTAAGTCCTATGATCAGGGATCTCTGTTTTGTTTACTGATGTATTCAAAGTGCTGAGACCTTCTCTGACACATAGTAAAAGATCAATAAATACCTGTTAAATGAATATAGCATAAATTCTATGGTCTCCCAAACCCTCAGTCTTTTTTTTTTTTTTCAAAAATTTTAAAACATTTATTTATCTATCTTTTTATTTTTTGTGATTTTCAAGCTGCAGGTCCAGGACTGAGACCATGGTTGACCATGTGGGACTCCAGTGCCTTACTCACCACACCACTCACTGGTTCCTTTCAGTCCTGTTTTCCCCCATTCCCAAATACTATCTGCATCAATTTCCTCCCTAAGCCTGCAGAGCTCAAACAGTCTTAGATGCATGTCTCCTCTCTAATCCTGTAGTTCTTCCCACTTGTTCTGTAAAATCTAAATATTTCCCACGTCCTAACAGGACACCCACCACCCAGGAAGCCTTGTATAGCTCCCAGCCTCCGCTGGGCACCTTTCTCTCTGGTCAGCTGTGGCCTCAATGTTCTGCACCTCTCACAGCACACCCGGCACAGAACGCTTGGTGGTGGTTTTCGTTTTGCCATTTACCTATTTTTTTTTTTTTTTGGAGAGATTTTCACTGTAGGGCGCGTGCGTTCGCCAGACAGACAGAGAGAGACATAGAGACAGAAAGCGAGAAATCGCCCCCCAGGGGGGATGGTCACGCTGCAATCCCTTCTCCTCCATTCTCCTCTCGGGATCTTGGGCACGCACGCACACGCGCCCGGCGTGAGTTTTAAGCCACCGGGTCCGGGACACGAACCACGGTCGACTACGTGGGAGTCCAGCGACATAGCCATTACGCTAACTGCTGGTTCCCGCCATTTACCTATGTTTTGAACTCCTTACCAAAAAGGTAAACTCCTAAAGGAGGCTTATTCAGGAACCACCACGTGCTAAAACCTGGGGTGCTAGGGATTCCGACAGACATGCCTTCCATCAAGGGGAAGCTCACAACCTCCTGAAAAACTGAGACTAGCAAACAGACCATCAGACAATGAGCTGCATTACAGAAACTGGAACCGAGTGGGAAGCAGGAGGAGAGGACTTCCAGCACTGTCTGGAAGCTGTCCCAGAGGGGTCAGGATGTGAGCTGGGTCTCAGAACAGTTGCAGGTTTGCACGAGGAAAGGAATTACAAAGACATGGAGGTATGGATGGGCTGGTGGGTTCGGGGATCAGTGAGGGAGTTAATGTAGTCAGAAGGCTAGGCTTAGCTGAGGCTAAGGGGTGGGTCTGGGCCTTGTGAGCTATGCCAGGAGTGTGCAAATGGGTGGGCATCAGGGGTCAGTAGAGGACTTAAAGGAGGACAAGTTCTCTGTCTATAAACTGGGCAATGCACATGAATCATCTCATGAGGGTCTAGAAACTACGGTCTTTGAAGTTTTCTAAATATTGATTTCAAAAGAATCACTAGACAATAACAAATAAAATCAAACTTTCATAGTTAAGGAAATATTTTTGAAAATTATTCTTAAGTTGATTTGCTATTTTCCTATAAACTGGAAGAAGATTTTCATGTTAAGCATAGCTCTTATTTTTGATCTATAAAGTGGGGATAGTAATAATTATGAGATTCCTGCTTGCCCTCTTATTCTTTTCATGGTAGTTTTAATTCATTTTCCAGTTTATTTGTAGCTCCCGAGAGAGAGAGAGAGAGAGAGAGAGAGAGAGAGAGAGCGCGAGCGCACCCCAAGGGGTTTATTCCATGAACTGCCCCCAGATTCAGTAAGCTTAAGTCATGGGCATGTGTCCTGCCTGTACAGGGAAGCTTTGGGATGTGAACCTGGGACCTTCTCTTGAGGGTCCAGCATCTTAAGAGTTGTGCCTCTGGCTGGTGCAAATTCTGTTTTTTCTGTTCTTTCCTTTTACAAATAGGATATTCTGTTGTATTACCCAACTCCCCCCCCCCATTTTTTTTAAATGCTAGAAAGTACATGTGAGAGAAGAGAGAAAGAGAGAGAGAGAGAGAGAGAAAGCAAGAAAGACCCCCCTCTCATCCTCCAAGGGAGAAGGCCCCCACAGGCTAACTGCAGTTCAATCCTGGCTCCTGAAGCTTGAAAAACATGCTGGGCACATGAGCACACCTTCCCAGAATCCTGACAGGATGGAGAAATGGAGGAGAAAAGACTATGGCATGGCCATGCCCCACTGGGGGTGGGGGGGGTGTTTTCTCCTACTCTGTTTCTTTGTCTCTCTCTGGAGAAGCCTATGCCCTCTAGCAAAAAGACAAAATGGCCCCCTAGGGGTGAGGCTGGTCATGCCATAATCACTTTTTCCTTCTATTTTCCATCCCATCTGGATCTCGGGCACATGCATACCCGGCATGTTTTTACAAGTTGCTGGGGCTGGGACTTGAACCCTGGTTGACCATGTGGGAGTTGGCTTCCACTGCTTAACCACTGGAGACAGCCTTATCCAATTGCTCTTCTACCTCTGTATTGGATATGGGATCTTGTAGATAATAGACAATCTTGTTAGCTATTTGTAAGACCATCAAGGGTGTCATCTAGACCTACGTACCAGAGAGCCTAGATTTTGCACTGGTTGTAATGATGGAAACAAAACTGCTTTATTAAACTGCATTTTAGTTGGACACATTTTCCAGCTTCCTTTTTGAGTATTTATGGGTAGGCATGCAGTGACTGAGTGCAGCCAATGAATGGAAGTGATGCGTGCACAGCCCTGTCCCCAGGATTTATTCTAGGAGTAAATGTGAGTATTTTCTGGTTTAAGAATCAGAAATTGATCTGAGTTCAATTTATTTCTGTCTCTATTTTTTAAGAGTTTGTTTCTATCTATCCCCTTTAGAAAATAGAAATCTAGCCTTCAAAGAAAAGTCCTATGTCCAACATGATGAAAGAAACCGAAGACCTTTCAGATCTACCTATGGAAGTCTCCGTCCCTGTATTTACCTGTTATAGGAGCTTGTGGCTCTCCAGAGTTGATAGGGAGAATCAAAAGTCTGAGCACTCCACAATAGCTGCAGGTCGAATTCAATGCCTCCTAGGTGGTCTGGAGTCAGGATGAAAGATTTCACATCTGGGAGAGTGTGGTGCTCCATCACAAACTGACCTATTTCAAGGGTAAACACACTCTTATTTGTGGGTTTTATTGTACTTGCAGTGAAAGCCCTATAAAAGTCTAAGAACTGAATTAATGTTCTTCTATCAAACAACTAAGGTTATACCCTTGTGGCCCTTAGACTATACTCTACACTGGTTGGAAAAGCACGGCATTGCCTACCGGCTTGTGATCCTACTTGTGATGGTCCCTATGGTTATAGAAACTTATAAACCATACAAATATGTTTTGTGGAAACAGTGGTGCATGGCATATACTTAGATCTCAATTCTTTTTTTTTTTTTTTTTGAAGAGGTTTTTGCCTTAGGGCGTGTGCACTTGCTGGAGAGAGAGAATCAGAGACAGTGAGAGGGAAAGTAAGAAATTACCCCCTTCCCAGGGGACGGCCATGCTGCAATCCCTTCTCCCCCTTTCTCTTCCTGGGATCTTGGGTCCAGGACTCGAACCGCGGTTAGCCATATGGGAGTCTAGTGAAATAACAGCTATGCTAGTCTCTTAGCTCTGAATTATACCCAACATATTTCTTGCAGATATAAAGGTCTCAGGTCTCAGATGTTTGTATAAAAGTATCAATGTTGGATAAAAATCACATTTGGGGCTATCCAAATGTTTGGTGGAGGGAAACAATTGTAAACATCATTTAAAAAAGTAATGAGTACTGGGCAAGACAACACCACTCTTTAAAACTGCAGTGATACAATGTTATGGATAAACAAAAGTAGGGGAGACTATTCTAGATTAAAAGAAATGAAAAGAGCTACAACAACCCACATGTAACATACAAATCATGATGGGATCCTCTTTCCTTTTATACAAAGAGACATAAAATAATATAAATAAACATGGAAACAGTGGAAAAGCCAAGTGTGGGACAGTAGAGGAAATATGAATAGGGGCTGGATACCTTGGACATGATAATGGTATCACAAAAGAATGGCCTTGTTCTTAGGAGAGGTCTACTGAAGTATTTAGGAAAGCAGGACATGAGGGCTGCAACTTGTTTGTAAATGATGTGATCCAAAAACAAAACAAATCAAAACAAAACAAAAGGTATCTATGCGTGTATATGTACATATACATAGTCAAATGTTAACAATTGTCTGGGACCAGCAGATGGCATAATGGTTACATCGCTGGACTCCCATGTAGTTGACCTTGGTTTGAATCCCAGACCTGGCAGCTTAAAATTCATGCTGGGCGTGTGTGTGTGTGTGTGTGTGTGTGTATGTGTGTGCCCAAGATCCTGAGAGGAGAATCCCCCCGGGGGCTGATTTCTTGCTTTCCGTCTCTCTGACAAGCACATGAGTCCTAAAGCAAAAATCTCTCTCAAAAACAAAACAAAACACAAAAACAAAAACAGTTTTTGACTTTGCTTTTTATTTTTCTCTTTTTTCAACTTTTCTGTGTGCTTACCACGTGTGTTATACAAAGCTGGGGAAAAGCAGCACTGGCATTACCTCTGAATTTGGCATGGGTCTTGAATTCAATGACGAGACGGCCGTCCTCTCGAATGTAGATCCTTATTATCTGAAGCCTTGCGGAGAGCACGCTGTCCGTCTGGATTCCTGGGGAGGCAACAACACACAAAGCTCCCAAGTTAGGGCATGGGGGGACCCCCCCAGGCAGTGACCTACAGGTAGTTCCCAGGGCCATCTCTAACTAGAGCTGTACACCTATTCAACGGTAACTTAGCAGAAACTTTCTATATTCACATGAGCACCAACTCCATAGACACATTTGCCAATTACAATGGTGTGACAGCTCATTCCCCTTGGCCCCTTTTTATAGGTGTGCTGTCTTTGACACAGACTTTACATACTTGTTAGGACCACTCGGTACAGATACCCATAGTTCAGAAACAAAATGGTTCTTAAAAAACATATTATTATGTTTTCACATAGTCCACCCTTGCTTCATACTGCACTTTCTCTTCCTTCCAGGATACCTTCCAGGACTTAGCCCTAAACAAAGTTCTGGTGGCTACATTTAGTACTCAAGCCAATGGAGAACTGAAGGGAAGCTCGTCTCGGAAGGCCGGCTATACATGGCATACCGTGAGTAAGCGTGACTTTAATAAAGGTGAGTGCAGTCATGATCCCAGTGAGGTCAGAATGATCAAAGACTAAAGGGTAATCAAAGGAGGAGAAAAAAAAAGTTTGAAAGACAAAATGAACCAGAAACCAAAACTTGAATTGACCCAGGGTGGGTAAACTTCCTTAACTTCCCTTCCTATGAGAAATATAAAGCAAATAAATGATTTGAGCTTAAGCCATTTAATAGCAGAAAGGACTACTTTCAATAGTTAGATATGAAGCCCTGTCTAAAGAAAATTCCTGTAGCTTTTCTGTGTCTCTGTGTCAGATAAAGCACATCCCCAGAAAGGGAAAAAAGGGAGGGAAGCAGTAGAAATAAGTGAGCGGCGACCACCAGATGGCGCAGTGGTTACATCACTGGACTCCCACATGGCCAACCATGGTTTAAGTCTCAAACCTGTTAGCTTGAAACTCACGCCAGGTGCGCATGCATGCCCAAAATCCCAAGAGGAGAATGTGGAGAAGGGATTGCAGCAAGGCCATCCCCCCAAGGGGTGACTTCTTGTTTTCTGTCTCGCTGGTGAACACATGTACCCTATGGCAAAATTCTCTCTCTAAAAAAAGAAGTAAAGGAGAGGGGTTGTGGATAATGTTTGATGTATAAGACACTGAAAATGGTAGAAAATAAGCAAAGTACAACAGAAATAACCGAGACTAACTGGAGTGAATGAAGGAAAGAATCAGAGAGTTTAAAGGGACATCTATACCCATTCTGATGGGTAGAAAATAAGCAAAGTACAACAGAAATAACTGAGACTCACTGGAATGAATGAAGGAAAGAATCAGTGGGAGAAGCTGGGGGGCATGGGGTAGGAGTGGGGTGTGTGCTCCCAGCTGAGGAACTGCCTTCAGTCCAGTTGCTGGGGCCACTCTCAAAGAGGGTAGGAATGGAGACAAGCCTTAGGGAGATCATTTTCAAAATTTAGCATTATAGGGACCAGCAGTTAATGTAATGGCTATGTCGCTGGACTCCCACGTAGTCAGCCGCCGTTTGTGACCCGGGCCCAGTAGCTTAAACTCACACCTGGGGCGTGTGGCTGCGTGCCCAAGAGGAGAATAGAGAAGGGATTGCGGTGTGGCCATCCCCCCTAGGGGGTGATTTCTCGCTTTCTGTCTGTCTCTGTCTGTCTGACGAGAGCACGCGCCCTATAGCAAAAACCTCTAAAAAAAAAAAAATTAGTATTACAGTTTGTGAGGTTCCAAAGGTTAAAAAAAAAAAAATCCCCTCTTTTTTTTTTTTAAGTTTATTTATTTCTCTCATGAGAGAGAGACATATTTAAATACACACGTTCCTTTAACAGAGTCTCACCACACTAAGACCCTCATCCCTCCACCTACAACCAGCTAACATTGAGGAGTGCCTGGTATGTTCAGGCTGACCAGGATCTGAACTTGGGGCCTTCTGATATGACTTCAGTATTGCACAGTGGTACCCCGCCACCTGTGCCACTTCTGCTAGGCTAAGATTCCTACTTCTGAGAGTGTGATGAAAGAGCAAACACCGTGTCAAATGAATAAAGCAGGACACCTGATGTATTTTCCCACGTCCATGCATCTGATTTAAACACGCTCTTGCTTCTGAAGCAACATGAATCACTCCATTTTTAACTAGGAGGAAACAAACATGATTATACTTCCAAACCCCACATGCCTCTGAATCATCACTGGGCAGATAGGACCCATCTATCACCTGCCATTCTCTCTACTCTGGCTCTGGCTGTCTGGGCTGAGGCCTTTCAACGCCAGCATCTGTGGATTTGGTTCTTTTTCAGGAACTGCAGACCGTACACGCTGCAGATTTGAAGTGACCCTCCTCTGGCTGTCTGCAGGACAATAGGACTTGGGATGCAGCTACTGGTACAAGTCACTACTGGTTTTTCCTTTTCGTCTTGCTCCAGTATAAGGTAGGGATATTTCGGATGTCAGCGTGCATACCTGTCCTCCAGAGAACGGTGTCATAGAAGAAGGAAAACTCCATCTCGGTGTGGTGCTCCAAGGAGGCCCAGCCGCGGGGGGCCGTGACGTAGATGTAGGACACGTACAGGGGCACGTGCACTGTCAAGAATGACTGAGCCGAGTCTCGCACCTGCCAAGGGCATGGTGTGCGAACAGAGTTAGTTCTTTCCCGGGATGATGGGCCTGCGATGCTCACATCTTGGTTTGATTTCATTCACACATTTAGACACTCATCCATTCAGTAATGATTAATTAGGAGCCTTTGTCTGCTCTTTGTTTTTCAGAAATTAAAGTAAATAAGGAGGTAAGAAGTAGCCAGCATGCTTTTTTTGAGAGGTTTTTTTTGCTACAGAGTGAGTGTGCTTGCCAGAAAGAGACAGAGAGACAGAAAGTGAGAAATCACCCCCCCCAGGGGGGATGGCCACGCTGCAATCCCTTCTCCTCCATTCTTGGGCACATATGCCACACTGCAATCCCTTCTCCTTCATTCTTGGGCACATACGCACACGCGCCCGTCATGAATTTTAAGCCACCAGGTCTGGGACTCCAACTGCGGTCGACTACATGGGAGTTCAGCGACATAGCCATTGTGCTAACTGCTGGTCCCACCAGCATGCATTTTTAGATAGGGTGATCTAAGAAGGTGTTCCGGAGGATGTGACACTTGTTCAAAAACACTTTCAAAAAGTGAGAATGAGCTTTTCTCCCATTCTTCAGCTGCTAGAACTCTTGGCTGAAATTTGAAATGTGGGGGATCTGGGAGCCTCTCCCTCAGCTGACTGTTGGCCAGGGACTGGTAGGAAAGGCTGAATTAACCTTATTGGAAGAGGCCCATGTCTGGCCCCCGGGGATGAACAGCGCCTGACCCTTCTGCTCCAGGAACAAAGGTCAAGGGTTTTGGATGTCAACGTCACCTCTGAGAAGCTCTCCAATAGGCAGCTCGGAGGACATTGTATACTTCAATAACATCCTGTCCCTGCGATGCTTCAGTGAGATGACCTTGAAAAGGCAGCACATCATCCTTCCCAGAGAACAGTAACTCTAAGGGGTTCCTGTCACTGACATTGATCGGGCTCAATAATTCTTATTTTATTACACAGTGAACAGAAACTGGATGGAAAGGTAACAAAATATTAACAGAAGCTTTTGTGGAAAAGCTAATGGTGTATATGTATGTGAAGGGGGTTGGTTTATTTATTCTTTCTGAATCTTAAAAAATATTTTATTCCTTAAACATACTTCTTTTGAAACAAATAGACAGACATACATAAGCCTAGTTGAAGGCGATTTGATTTTGGCATAGGAAATACTATAATATACTATGGGGCTTATATCATTTTCTGCTTGAAAATAGTGTAAAGTATTTATCCATAATTACGGAAAAAGAACTTGTTGTTTTATCGACATTTAAGATATCAAACATTTTATTTTTATTAGGTGTTTTTTCATATTCAAAGTTGCTAGGGATTTAAAAATTGATGCCAACTTTTTAAAAAGAAAACTAATTCCATAGTGACTTAAAAAATCCCTTTTTGGGGACTGGCAGTTGGCGTAATGGCTATGTCACTGGACTCCCAAGTAGTTGACCATGGTTTGAGTCCCAGACCCAGTGGCTTAAACTCATGCCAAGTGTGTGTGCGTGCATGCCCAAGATCCCAAGAGAGTGGAGGAGAAGGGGTGACCATCCCCCCCGGGGGGGTGATTTCTTGCTTTCTGTCTCTCTGTCTCTCTTTGTCCTTCTTATGAGCGCATCCACCCTATAGCCAAAACCTCTCCAAAAAAAAGTCCCTTTTTGTCATCCTTATTCTGTTTTCTTCAGAAAAATTCCAAACCTCCTCTGGACTTCACATCATCTTCTGTCCCTTAACATACAGATTTTGTTAAATATACTTGCTCCATCTCACAATTATTGATTTATAACCTCAATAAATTCTTGGCAAAATTAGTTTTTCTTTTTTTTTTTTGGTTTCTATTTATTTTCCTTTTGCCCCCATAATGTTGCTTATACACTTATAAAAAGAAAACAAAGCCCCTGACAAATATTTACTGCATACTTATTTTATGCCAGATACTGCACTAGGTACTTTCCCATGTTGAGATTATTAGTCACGATCTCAGATGAGGTTCTTCAGAGAGGTTTTTATCTCATGCAAGTCTGTTGATGCTCCATAAAGAAAGATATGAACCTGAGCTTGGTTCTAATTTGTTTCTTATTTCTGCCACTTATTAGTGGCTTCACTTATTTTTAAAGAAACAGACAACAGGGCCAGAAGGTGGTATGGTGGTGAAGATGCTAGATCCCATATACCTAACTCTGTGGTTTAAGTCCCAGAACCGGCAACTTGAAAAACATGCCAGGTGTGAGTGTGTGTGTGTGTGTGTGTGTGTGTGTGTGTGTGTATCCAAAACCCCAAGAAGAGAATGGAGGAGAAGGGATTGCGGCATGACCATTCTCTCTGGGGAGTGATTTCTCACTTTCCCTCTCTTTCTCTTTCTGGAGAGAGCATGTGTCTTAAAGCAAAAACTTAAAAGCAACAACAACAAAACAGACAACAACATACTTCTTCTGAGCATATATTTTTCCTGTGTTGGTTTACGATGTGGGTCATACGTAATAAATCCTTGTCTTTGCAGTTATCAAGCATATTCTGAACAAAAATATCCAAAAATATAACTGAAGTAAAATCCCACAGAGTAGAGAGCATACTTTTTGAGGGACCAAGAGAGAAATAAATCACGTAGTTTTGCATTTTTTGAAGTGACTGTAGATTGTGCAATCACAGAAACAGGAACCAAACCTAAGAATACCGTACGAGTATTCAGCAGAGGGCAGTAGTGTATATGAAATGAGAGGAAACCAAATGAGAGGCATCACAAAGAGAAATGAAACAGATTTTAATCAAAGATACTTCCCCTAAAATGAGAACTCTAAGTCCCTCTACAAGTTCCCACCGTCAGTGGGGTTATACATGACTTGAAATGAACGCACGTGAGAATGAGAGAAAGAGAAGAGCTCGATCTCTACCCCCATAGAGCCTGGTTACACCACGATCCTCGATCCTCTTCCTCGAGTTTTCTAACTTGCCAAGATCCTGGGCACATGCACATTGGCCTGTTTCAGGCTGATTAGACTAGGGACTTGAACTGCCATCAATACGTGGCTTCTAGCTTTATGGTCCAGAATGTTACCAACTGTACCACAGAGCTTGGGCTGGTGATGATTTTAGAAAGTGTATTTTTATAGGAGCTGTCCATTTGGAATAGATATGAAATCAAAGAGCCTTAAGCAATTATGTCTCTGCAGTCCTTCGGACAACAGTGCTCTTATTTCTGAAAGACGGTGTGCCCCGCCTGCCATTCCAACTCATTTCCCAGGTGCAGAAGAGAATGCTTCTCCATAATAATTACCCTACCATCAAATGTCAATCTTTTTGGCTCTCCAAAATACATTCCAAGATGAAAATCACCCAGAGAAGTAAACATTGGGTGTTTACGTAAGTGATTCTTCCAGACAGTAATTTCTCCCCCACATTTACATGCTTTAGAGGACTTTAGGGGCTTTCTCTTGTCACAATGCTAAGACCTTGCTTGAGGGACTTATAAAGAGGTTTCCTAGGGAGCCAGGAGATGGCATAATGGTCATGTCGCTAGACTCCCACATAGTCAACTGCAGTTCTAGTCCAGGACCTGGTGGATTAAAACTCATGCCGGGTGCGTGTACGTTCATGCCCCCTATCCCAGGAGGGGAATAGAGAAGAAGGGACTGTGGCATGGCCATTCCTCCTTGGGGTGATTTCTTACTTTCTGTCTGTCTGTCTCTGTCTCTCCAGTGAGTGCATGTGCCCTATAGCAAAAATCTCTCTTAAAAAAGAAAAAAAAAGTCTCGCTTAGTGGACTTGACCAGCTCTGGATGCAAAGTGTTAACTGAAGTGCTTCAGAAAAGAAGAAGGTTGGGCCCAGTCCCAAGTCAGCACAGCCTCCAGACAACCTCCTAGGCACCCACCTGGAAGTCAGCAGTGACAGAACCCCCACAGACGTCAATCAGCTCGGTCATGTCATAATAGGCATCAAAGGTCCACACGCAGCTCTTCAGGTTCAGGTGTTTGTAGAGTTGGATGGTCTTTGGCTCCCGCACGCTGGGGTCAAATTGGAAGGGGCGGTCATAGCCAGGGCCCAGGGCAGCGCTGTCATGGACCATGTCATCCAGGAACCCTGCCTCTGCAAGGAGGGGAGGAACAAAGAAAGTAACTGAGTCTGCAGATGCCCAGAAGCTGGGGGAGGAGGGGCAATCCTGTCGACACTGAGAGAGTTCTCTGTCCATCAGAGAGGCTCCCTGAACAGAACAGACTGGGGCTCCCAACGACACTAAGACTGGACCGGGAGCTTGTAAAGGGATGGGGAATGCCTGGTGCCAAGTGTTGAACAGAGGACTCCTCCTCTAAGAGCCTGCAGCCATGGGAAGAACAGGCAAACGAATGATGGCAGGGACAAAGGAGACAGAACTTGGAAAAGAACACATGGTGGCTTTGCCTGTCACACCTGGCGAATCTGAGCTTGCCGTGTTTCATAATCAGCCCTAAAAAACAGATTTCCTGTATGGATCATTCGCAGATAAATTATTTTATATATATAATATATAATATATATATATTATTTTTTGCCATAGGGCAAGTATGCTTGCCAGAGAGATAGAGACAGAGAAAGCAGGAAAGTGAGAAATCACATCCCGGGGAGGTTAGCCATGCCAAATTCCCTTCTCTGTGCATTAACCCCACACCACCTGATAGAGACAAATTAAGATTTTTGAAGACTAATTTTTAAAAAAGCTTCTGTGGCACACCAGAAAACTAACATCTGACTACCTCTCTCCCCTCCTATGGTTTCTGAACTGTTGGAAAAAATGTCTTAATTTTGTGTTAATGAGTAAACAGCTCACTAATGATGCTTGACTAAACCTCACCTGCTGCAGGCAAAAATTACTGAATCAAATGCTGCCAAGCAAGTGAACGGTTTTAAATTAAGAAAAACCTTTATGCAGCAGAGAACTAAATACAGATACAATTTTATAAAATAAGGACCACATTTTGTTTGTAGACTATGGATTTTTTTTGAGAGTTTTTTTTTCTATAAGTTGTGTGCACTTGACAGAAAGACAGAGATAGAGAGACAGAAAGTGAGAAATCACCTCCCAGGGGGGATGGCCACACCACAATCCCTTCTCCTCCATTTTCCTCTTGGGATCTTGGGCACACACTCACATGTGCCCGGTGTGAGTTTAAGCTACTGTGTCTGGGACTCAGATTGTATTAGACTACATGGGAGTCCAGCGACATAGCCATTACACCACTGCTGGTCCCATAGACTATGGATTTTAAAGAGTGCATTTCTAAGAAGACTTGACACAAGCAATCAGCCCCCTGCTTCAACAGGACTAGGTACTCAGTGAACATGTCTTGAATTTGTTTTTAAGTACTGGAGGAGGTGCAAAGTTTCAGTCTTTAAACACAGTGTGTTTCTTTCACTAGCTTCTATGTGGACCAATTCAACTTCCATGTGACTCAATGATTTAATAATTTACACTCAACCAATTTCCACTGTATAAAGACCTTCACCACCAAAAGTGATGCTTAACGTATATGGAAGCGCACATGAATGCATTTCTGTCTGCAAAAACACTGTTAAATGATTCATCGGTGGTGAAGGGAGGAAATACGCATTTAATGTATGCTTGTGAAGGTCAATGGAAATGGACAGGTTCTGCATACAGTCAAAGGTCCACCGTGGTGCACACAGCACGGAGATGCACTGGCTCGGCTGGGAACCCTCAGGCCTCTGTCAGCCGCAGGGCAGCTCAGCCAGGGTCACGATCTTGCTGGGACAGACCACCTCTAGTGACCCAGTCGGTGGGCTGCAAAGGTCTGGCCATTTTGGTCGGAAGCAAGTCAAGTCTCTCCAGAGCTCCCCACCCTACACGGCAGTGAGACTTCTTCCTCTGCCCAATTCTGCTCCCCAGCTTCTCTTTAACAGGTGAGGTCCCCTGATATACACCTCACACCCCAAACTCCAGTTTAGCACCTGCTCCTGGGAAAAAAACCCATCTTATAACATTTGTTATGATTTAGATAATGGTTCGTCACCTGTGGTTCATGTTTCAGAATTTCACTTTGGTGGGCAGTGACTGGATGGATGTTTTCCAAAAGTTTGTGTGTCGGGATTTGGCTATCTTGTAAAGGTATTCAGTGAAAATGTAATCCCTTCATGGTGTTCTGGGGTGGGCAGGGCCATTGGGTGTGGTAAAGTCGTTAGGGTGGGGCCCACGGTTCAGTTCTGGTGTGAATATAAGGAAAGGAGAATGAGTCCAGCAGACATCACTCACATGGATACAGACTCCGTTCCACTTTGCTCAAAGGTCTGCTTTCCACTGACTTGTGATGCCGTGGATTTGCCAGCCACCAGAATTGTGAGTCAATAAATCTGTTTCCTTACAAATCATCCAGCCTCAGGTAGTTATGTTAGCAATGCAATAATGGACTACGATGACATCTGCCATCTGTATATCAGCTTTCTAAACTTGAGACTCTCACGGGATTTGTGAGATTCAAATATGTTGACCACAGGGGAAAGGAACTAACTGAAGTTTACCATTGGTCAGTGCTTTAAAAATGTCAAGGCATTTGAGACCAGCAGTTAGCGTAATGGCTATGTTGCTGGACTCCCACGTAGTTGACCGCGGTTCGAGTCCTGGACCCGGTGGCTTAAACTCATGCCAGGTGCGTGTGTGTGCATGCCCAAGATCCTGAGAGGAGAATGGAGGAGAAGGGACTGTGGCGTGGTCATCCCCCCTGGGGGGTGATTTCTCGCTTTCTGCCTCTCTGTCTCTCTCTGTCTGTCTGGTGAGCACACGCGCCCTATAGCAAAAACCTCTCCAAAAAAAGAAAAAAAAAATGTCAAGGCATTTAATCCTCATTGGTAGTAATAGCTGTCGTCCTGTTAGAGATAAGCAAATAGAGATAAGCTATTTTTGTTTAATTGTACAGGTAGTGGAGTAAGGATTTAAGTCCAAGTCAATTTGACAACAAAGTCCTTGTCTTTTTCCCTGTTCACTTTATTGTCTGTACTACGATGTTTGGAAGTTTGCTAGAAAGAAATACTATGAATATGCAGATTTTGAGGACCAGAAAGGCAGAGATCTCCTCACTCAGCTGCCTCCTGACAGTCACGGCGCGGGGCTGGCGTGAGAAGGCTAGCCCATAGCCCGTGCCTCACCTGAGATGCCTCTCAGGTCGTGGGTGGTGACTAAATTGGAGCAGACATGCTGGTGTCTGTAGATGGACTCTGATAACAGAAAATGCAGGTTGTGCAACGGCATGGTGGAGATGAGTGGCAGCATTCCATCCTGGTGTGGGATCTGCACCGAAATGTGGATTCTAGGGGGAATGGGCAGAAACACAGGTCAGCTGCATATTAGAAACAGTCAACAGTCAAACAAATGTCTTTCTCATCAGCTAATTGTTTCCACCTATCAATTTACCAGTTTTTACCCTGTTATTTTTCCAGGTAGGCTTTCTATTTGAATGTGAGGATGTAGATATTTTTAGGGTTGTTTTCCTGCCTACGAGATCTTCTAGACCCAGGACTGACAACAATCAGGAAGCATAGGTTTTTGATTTTTCCCCCCTCTTACAAGAAAAGACAGCATCACACCCACAAATTACTTTAAGGCTTCCTTTTGCTTTAAATGGAAACTTAGTTTCTTTAGGAACTCAAGGTGAGTGACTGGTTCAGGTACTGCTTCCCTGCTATGCCACAAGTGAAAGTGGCACATGGTTGACAAGCACATGTTTTAAGTATTGATCTAACTCCCAAAGATATCACTGAGCTCTTGAACTCGGAGGCCAATTTCCTCACCTAGCCAGTTATCTTAAAAATAACGAGGTCCAGAGGCCAACAGTTAAAAACCTCTCCAAAAAAAGAAAAAAAAAATGTCAAGGCATTTAATCCTCATTGGTAGTAATAGCTGTCGTCCTGTTAGAGATAAGCAAATAGAGATAAGCTATTTTTGTTTAATTGTACAGGTAGTGGAGTAAGGATTTAAGTCCAAGTCAATTTGACAACAAAGTCCTTGTCTTTTTCCCTGTTCACTTTATTGTCTGTACTACGATGTTTGGAAGTTTGCTAGAAAGAAATACTATGAATATGCAGATTTTGAGGACCAGAAAGGCAGAGATCTCCTCACTCAGCTGCCTCCTGACAGTCACGGCGCGGGGCTGGCGTGAGAAGGCTAGCCCATAGCCCGTGCCTCACCTGAGATGCCTCTCAGGTCGTGGGTGGTGACTAAATTGGAGCAGACATGCTGGTGTCTGTAGATGGACTCTGATAACAGAAAATGCAGGTTGTGCAACGGCATGGTGGAGATGAGTGGCAGCATTCCATCCTGGTGTGGGATCTGCACCGAAATGTGGATTCTAGGGGGAATGGGCAGAAACACAGGTCAGCTGCATATTAGAAACAGTCAACAGTCAAACAAATGTCTTTCTCATCAGCTAATTGTTTCCACCTATCAATTTACCAGTTTTTACCCTGTTATTTTTCCAGGTAGGCTTTCTATTTGAATGTGAGGATGTAGATGTTTTTAGGGTTGTTTTCCTGCCTACGAGATCTTCTAGACCCAGGACTGACAACAATCAGGAAGCATAGGTTTTTGATTTTTCCCCTCTCTTACAAGAAAAGACAGCA
This sequence comes from Tupaia belangeri chinensis, assembly GCF_000334495.1. Lineage (NCBI taxonomy): Eukaryota > Metazoa > Chordata > Mammalia > Scandentia > Tupaiidae > Tupaia > Tupaia belangeri. The sequence continues at coordinate 4,945,849 of NW_006159811.1, forward strand.
TCACACCCACAAATTACTTTAAGGCTTCCTTTTGCTTTAAATGGAAACTTAGTTTCTTTAGGAACTCAAGGTGAGTGACTGGTTCAGGTACTGCTTCCCTGCTATGCCACAAGTGAAAGTGGCACATGGTTGACAAGCACATGTTTTAAGTATTGATCTAACTCCCAAAGATATCACTGAGCTCTTGAACTCGGAGGCCAATTTCCTCACCTAGCCAGTTATCTTAAAAATAACGAGGTCCAGAGGCCAACAGTTGGCATAGTGGTTGGGGTGCTGGATTCCCACAAGATGGACTGTGGTTTGAGTCCCAGATGCAGTGGCTTAAAACTCATGTCGTATATGTGTGTGCGCACGCCCAAGATCCCAAGAAGAGAAGGGACTGCAGCATGGCTCACCCCTCTGGAGGGCGATTTCTCTCTTTCTCCCTCTCTGTCTCTCCAGGGAGCATATGCACCCTATAGCAAAAATATCTATTTAAAAATAAGTAACATAATCCCACTATTCATCCCATGTTTCCCCAGAAGGCCCCTAGGATCTGCACATTTTTGCTACAGATCCCATGGCATTCTCTTGCCCTCATCGCTCAGTCCCACCCACAGCCATCAGGCCCTCACCAGTCTCAACCTGCAGTGTGCTGTCCCTCCACCTACATTCCTCAGCACCAAGGTAGCCCAGGCACCAGCAAATCTGTGGTTTATTTATATTAGCTGCTATTTCTTGCATGTTTCCAGACTCTGTTTATCTTGCCTCCCCACTAGAAGAGTAAGAACCATTTTCCTGACTTCTTTTGTCTCTCTAGTGCATGTAGTACACAATTCAAATAAAATATGAGTTTAATAAATACTGGTTAAGACTGCGACACAACAGGACTGTACTTACAGGCTGCATTTTTTTATTGTACACATTTAAATTTTCAGCATGTTTATTGAGGGTGTGTTTTGAGTTTATAAGAGCTTGTTTTTCTGAGCAAAGCACCACATTTCAGAGAGGAACCAGAGCTTTGAATGAGCAGAGGATGGTCTCTGCTGGAGGCCATTAGTGCCTTTCTGTCAGTAGTGGGCACTTCTGCTATTGTTCTTTTTGGAAAAAAAAATGAAAAATCCACCAAGTTTGATTGTTTATGGGGGGATAAGCAAGAGGGAGAGAGAGACTGATTTTTTTTTTTTTGAGAGAGATTTTTGCTATAGGGTGTGTGTGCTTGTCAGAGACAGAGAGAGACAGAAAGTGAGAACTCATCCCCATGGAAAATGCCCACACTGCAATCCCTTCTCCTCCATTCTCCTCTCAGGATTTTGGGCACGTATGCACACACACCCAGCGTGAGTTTCAAGCTGCCAGGTCTGGGATCCGAACCATAGTTAGCTACATGGGAGTCCAGCAACATTAAATGTGATGTCATCTGCTGATCCTGAGAGACTGATTTTTGACAGGGTCTTTCCAAACTGAGATCCTCTTGTCCCAGGCAGTGAAGACTACTGGTGCATGTCACCACCTCCAGACTGTTTAGGTTGCCCAGAAGCTGAACCCAGCCCTTCCCTACAGCCTTAGCCTCTGAGTAGCAGTGTCTTAGTGGCATGAGCCAGTGATGGAGCTTTTGATTACTCTTTAACAAAAATAAATTTTATTATTTCAGAAAAAAAAGAAGGGGATGCATGTTCTTCGCTCATATTCAAACCTGTTTTATTTTTTCCATGCAAAGGAACCCGTTTCTATGAACTCAGTGCATAAAGGCACACGTTTAAATACTGTGAGGTTTAATGACTATGTAGGGTGTGCATGAATTCCCTTTTGCTACACAAAAATAAAAATATGAACTTCCACAGAATCATGATGGTACAAGAATAAAATAAGCCTGTGACTAATAGTTTATAGAGTGCTATTACTCATTTGCTCAGTAGGCATGTAGTGAGTACTCTCTGGTGCCAAGAAACCCTAGGCTAAGTAAAGGAGATGCAAAATAAGTAACTATGGTCCTTGCCCTTCAGGTCTCACCGTCCACTCTGGGGACAGAGAAAATAAATGACAATAATGCTCTGAAAGTGGCGTATGTGGGTGCCAGAGAGCCAGGAGGAGGGGTCTCCTAATTAAATTGGGGGATATGCTGGGAATGTCCCCAAAAGAGATGCCATGAGTGAGGTCTTGTAGGACAGCAGGATTTAACCACTGTGAAAGGGAGGGGTGCTGAGAGTTGGAGTCAGGGTAACAGCAGGTAGAAAGCTGCAAGCTGAGTCTGAAGGCCTTGGGAAGTCATATATCCTTCTCCATGGGCGGACCAGCAGGGAAACGACAAGGTGAGGGAGATGAGCTTAGGAAGACAGGCAGGGGGTAAGATCTTGAGGGGACTTGGGAGAATTAAGATTTTTCTTGAGGCCTTTATCCTTACTATTTTTATTTTGCAGAAGCATCATTCATAGATCCAGCCTACCTGGAGGACATACCAAGGACAGCTGAGACTCCCTCCAGCCTCTCACAAAGGAGGGCACCCCTGACTGACCTGTTCGGATGCTCCTTGTGCTTGACATCCAGGTATTTCAAGGTTGCGATGAAGGACTGAGCCTGGAAGCCTCTGGCTGTCCCAGCCACCACTGGGGTGTGGCAGATAGCACTATCTGTTCCGATGGTAACAATGTTGCTCCTGAGGGGCGTCCCCACATGGCCCACCTTGTCCACGGCCTTTGCCACACAACGCACATGGAACCTCCGGCTGAAGTAAATGCTGTCCAGGACCTGCCAGGAAGAGCAAAGAACGTCAGATAACAGGCTATGTAAACAGATCCTCCCACTGTGTCTTCTGGAGGAAATGACACAAGCCTGTGATACAAGGTAATCGTGATGGCTATCTATCCACTCATCTGATGATCTGTCTATTTATTTGTTAATTCATCACATAATTATTGACTTTGGACCATAAAGCAGGTACAAGGGACTGAGCAGTGAGTACTTCCAGCCTAAGTGGGTAAGACAGACAATGAGCAAGTAGACAGATGGGGAGCAAGAGCCCAAAGATAACTGGGACTAACGTACTGTTTTATTTTTATACACAAGGTTCAGACTAAGGACTACCCAACTGTTTTTCAGGCCTTCCAGCAAGACGAGTTGGAGTCCAAGTCACTGTTGCCAGGAGCAGGCTGAAAGGATCCAGAGGAGCAATGCCTCTTTCCCCATAGTTCTATTTCCTTTTCCTTCCTACTGACTCCCCCAGCCCCTCCCAATGGCCTCACACACTATAAGGGTTACAGTAACATGCAGCCTTGACCCTGAGAACTTGGCCTCTGACACTCCTGCCCATTGAAGGTCTTCCTACAGGTTCTTTCAGGTTTCTAGCCATACAGAAGCTATAGGAGTGCTTAACTCAGTCTATACAGAGGAAATGTAGGGCAGGACTCCTTAGATTGCCTGTGCATATACACAATAAAGGACATGTAAGAACAATTAACTAGTAGTTCTGTGTCCCATAGACTTCCCCCAAAGCAATCGTACAAATGTATAAATTCGACCCATGAAAATAATTTTCACTGAAGTCTATTAAAAATTAAAGATGATTTTCCCATTAAACTTTTTGTTAATTACTTGCCAATGATTTATTTATTTATTTAAACATGGACTTAGTCCAGAAGGGATTTGAGGCATCCTACAAAAATGCATATAATACAATGGTATTAAATAAATAATGGAGGAAATAAAGACAAAGCACAAGAAAGTGAAATACAGAATAATGGTCACGGGACCAACAGTTAGCGTAATGGCTATGTTGCTGGACTCCCACGTAGTCGACCATGGTTCAAGTCCTGGACCTGGTGGCTTAAACTCACGCCAGTTGCATATGCGTGTGTGCCAAAGATCCCGAGAGGAGAATGGAGGAGAAGGGATTGCGGTGTAGTCATCCTCCTGGGGGGAGATTTCTCGCTTTCTGTCTCTCTGTCTCTCTGTCGAGCGCACATGCCCTATAGCAAAAAACAAAACAAAACAAAACACAACAAATAAACCTCTCAAAAAAATTTAAAAAAGAATAATGGTCACCAATTCACTGGAAGAATGAAAACTTATAATCATACAGTCATACATTTTAAACCTGTGAAAAGTGTACATTTGGCTCAAGTCAAACATATAAATATGATATACATATCTTTTTAAAATTTTAAACAAATTTATTTCTTCCATGAGCAAGAGACACACAGAGAGAGAGAAAGAAGAGAGAGAGAGAGAGAACACCCCCAACAGGGTCTTGATGCGATGATCCACCTCAGTTTCACCAGCCTCAGGTCAGGGGCATGTATGTGCTCATCTGGCACACTCAGGGAAGTATCCAGACACGAACATGGAATTTTCTCACATGGGTAAGCCTTGCAGTGCATAGCAAGCCACGTCTGGCCTTTCAATAAATATAGTCTTTTTTGAGCAGAGGATTAGACACTCAGGGGACAACAAGTTGTTAAGTCTTGCTATTAAAATCTTGTAACACAGAAGATGATTTAAGTGTGAGCTAGGTTATGTTGTGAAAGAACTGATCTGCTGGCCTTTTTAAATAAGCTTTGCCAAGTAAAACGGCGGTGGCTGGCCCTGCTTTATCCAAAGCCTATCATCTATGTCTAATGGCTTTCCTCTGCTAGCTGCTGAAGAGAAGCACTTACTACAGTGGGACTAACTTTGAGCTGAAGAGGAGAACCTAGAGAAGTTCAACCTGAAAGAAGTCTCTGGTTTCTAAAATTATCTAATGACCTAATTTCAGTCAAAACTCCATAAATGCTTAGTTTATCCCCAATACTGTGCTGAGCCTGAATCTCAATTGCCTTCAGCTCTCTTTCGTTGGTGCGATGTGTAGAATCACTGAAGTGGACTGTTTGTAAGGTTGGGGAAATATCACTCCATGCCTCTCGGGTGCTAGCAGAGATGCTGGTCTTGTCTCTAAGCTCTCTGAGGACAGCAACTGCATTACAGACTTCTTTTCCTGTCACCCGACAGGGCTCCATAAAACGCCGATCACTCAATAACATTCTATTCTTTTATTAGTCAGCTTCTGCTATGTACCGTCAATGTGACAGCCATTCTGGGATCCTCAATGTAACACTGGTGCATCGTGTTCATATCTGTAAGGAGATTATACCCCAATACTTACTGCATGATCCAAGTTATGTGAAAGAACAACAATCACATGTTGAATCGTACCTGGAATCTCTGACATATTTTATCCCTTATCAATGACATTTGTCAATGACCTTGTAAGTGGCTAAGAAGAAATATTACTTTGCAGATTAAGAAACTGAAACCAGGGGCCAGCAGGTGGCATGGTGGTTAAGGTGCTGAACTCCCACATAGCCATCTATGGTTTGAGTCCTAGACCTGGTAGCTCCGGGAATGTATCTGTCTGTGCATGCCCAAAATCCCAGGAGGAGAATGGAGAAGAAATGTGGTGTAGCCATCCCCCTGGGGGGTCGTTTCTTACTTTCCCTCTCACTGTTTTTCTCTGTCTCTCTCTGGTGAGTCCACATGCCCTATGGCAAAACAAAACAAAACAAACAAACCAAAAAAAAAACAAAACAAAAAACAAAACAACAACAACACAAGCAGCCAAGAAACTAAGACCTGCAAGGTTACATAAGGTCTTAATATCACATTGCTAAAAACAGGCAGAATCACGATTTGTGAACAGGCCCTGACTAGCTTCATTCTCTTTCTAATAAACCATAATACCTTCATTATGTCTAAGAATAAGAAGACTGTATGTGTAGTGGGTATACTGCGTATTTATTTTATCCTAACTGCCCTTCGTGCACCTTAAGGAATTTGATAGAGTCTAATGAACGAAGAGCAGTGCCTGTCCTCTTCCTCCTACCCCAGGCCAGGACCAAGACCTACCATGTGGTTGACACTGGTGAATGGGGTGTTGTCGGTGATGGTTTCAAAGGGAGATCGGGCCCCATTGCCATCAGTGGGGGCAGCCACTTCCCAGCTGAACTGCACAGATGTCTGGTTGATGCCAGCGTCGCTGCAGCGTTCCTTCATGATGGCGAACCGGGGGAAGTGAGGGTCACAGGGGGTGACACAGACCAGTGGATAGCCTGGAGAGGGGGATTTCTTAACTCCTTCCTTGGAAGCTTCTTCCACATGGTCATAGTCAGCAAGTGTGACAACCTGCAACAAAGCGACAGAGCTTCAGCCCAGGTTGAGAGGCAGGAAGATGAGAGAATGAAGGGTCCCTTCCCCACAGACTCACAGAAGCTTTTAAACTAGGGGCTCCTCAAAACATGACAAATGTTTTTACAATGCTTTGACAGGTATCCCTAAAAGATACTCCCAGTTTTGGGAGGTGAAAGATATCCTCCTATTGCCTGAGTTAAAAGCTTTATTATCCTATTAATCGCATTCCTCATCAAAATCCTATTGCTCATATGGAAAATATTTTTACTTTTATGTACATTGGAACCAAAGCTATATCATGAACGGCAGTGTAAAGTTACATAAATTGCAAATGGTATGCTGTAGCACACTTGTCAAAATAAAAGTAAATAAAGGTGGTGTATTTCTTCCATGGTCTATTAAAAGACATATTTTGAAATAATTCTCTTCTTATCTAGACGTGGCTGGAACACTTGCTCTGATTGCTTTACAACTAGGGGTTAAATCTCCCCTGATAAGCTCCAGGCATTTTCCTCCTAATTATTAAGTCAGTGCATTTATTCTATTCATCGCCAATTGGGAAACATGGTATTACATTTCTGTAGACTACTTCATCTGTTGTGGGTGATGAGACTGGAGGATAAAAGATATTACTTTCTTACTCTTGTAGGTCCCATCAAAGGAATGAGAAGATGAACCGAAGATAAATTGCTCCTTCTGTCTTTATCAGACTAAGCTGTTCATGATTTGATCTCACTGCTAGGTCAGAATGGGGTTCTCACCTTTGGCACTGTTGGCATTTGTGCCAAATAATTTTTGTTATTGTTATTGTAGGATATTTAGCAGCATTTCTGGCTTCCAGCCTTGAGAGGCTAGAACCATCCAGTGTGACAGCTGTGACAACCAAAAATATCTCCATTGCCAAGTGTCCTCTGTAGGGGGATTTTAGGGGGCAGGATTGCTCCTGGTTGAGAACCAATATGTTGTAAGATTAAAGAACTAGAGCACTGAAAGCCCAAGTCTCATGAACTATTCACCAGGACAAAAAAGCAGCAATCCTTTGGGTTGAGCAACTCACAATGGGAGGTGCTGGCAGGATGAGGCTCCCGGCTGCCTCCTGGTCTAAAATGGTCACAGTGGCAGTGGTCACATCTCCAAGAACTGCTTCCACTGGGTCATCTGGGCCAAGGACTAGAGAGAAGGATTCATGCCATTCCCGGTCTTCATTGGACAGGATCTCCACTTTAAAAAAGATATGATCCACACCTTTGCAGAGGGCGGAACAGAAAGAAAGCAAAGGCCTCATTAGGGGATGTATTGAGAGAGTGTAGGCTGGCCCTGCTGAGACATCATGTTGAAATATGCCCGTTCTTTTTGGAGGTTTTCTGTAAATGCAGAGGCTGCTAATCACTTTAGCCCCATCTCAAGTGAGGAATCTGTTCTACAGACCAAATTCTACCTGCAGCAGAGGCTCAGTACTTCAGATTTACTATTCGACACCAGATGAGGATTAATGGCCCCAGCCTGACACTGGCTGGCAGTAATAAAAATCTATGATCCACAACACATTTCACCCTGGTTACGAGGTTATTTTTTTATTTTATTTTTTTCTTAATTTTTTTTCTCCTGTACTCTTATGCATGAGCTCCTGTGTGGCTGTGAGAGCTGGCTCATGCAGATACCCTTCCAAGCTGTACCCTGAGGAGCAATACACCTCGAAGACTGTACTAGACCTGTCTTTGCAAAGACTAACAAGGAGGTTGAGTGGCTCAGAAAAGGGAAGGGTTCAAGTCAAGAGACCCCTCCCCTCCTTTTCTGTCAAATGATTCTCAGAAAGTGTAAATATCCCTGGGGGTAGTTAAGGCCCCTTCCTCATCTACAGACATCTGGTCTGGGTTGCTCTTAGACCTATCTTTTCTGCAGATCCTTATGTAGAGAAGGAAAAAACAAGAGACACTTGAAAGATAGGTCCTTGTGCAGATCTGGAAGAAGGTTATCTATCTTTTCAGCAGACATCAACCTGACACACATGGGATGGAGACAAAAGCCCTTTAAAGCTCCAGGGAGGTGAGAGAAACGTACAGACCCCCTCACCCACCAGCTTTCATAATTTCTGAGTAACATTCTCCCTCAACTTGCCAAAACATCTCTGAAAAGTCCTTCTAATGCTGCTGCCCACCAGGAGGGATCAGCAGATGGCATAATGGTTACATCGCTGGACTCCAATGTAGTCGACTGTGGTTCAAGTCCTGGTTCCAGTAGCTTAAAACTCACCCTGGGCACAGGGTGCGTGTATGCCCAACATCACAAGAAGAGAATGGAGGAGAAGGGATTGTGGTGTGGCCATCCCCCTGAGAGGTGATTTCTCTCTTTCTGTCTCTCCGGTGGGTGCATCTGCCCTATAGCAAAACAAAACCAAACAAACTCCACAAAAACAAAACAAACAAACAACTAAAAAAAAGTTCCAAAAACTAAAACAAAAACAACAAAAAATGGCATGAGAATCTGTACCAACCTTTTAATTTTACTCCTTCAGAAAGTTTCAGAAAAAAGCCTGGTCTACAATTCAACCCTTTCCTGTCTCATTCATCCAAGTCACTACAAAAAGTAAAACAGCTAGTTATGACCCAAATTCTATCTTTTTCTCTTTCTGGACTCATCTCCATCTCTCTCTCTCTGGACAAACTTTTTGGGAAAGCTCTTAACAGGGCATCCCATTTCTTAAGTAGAAGTTAAACCACTGAGCACAGCGGTTGTGCCTTCCAGATTTAGTCATCCCTGAAAGACTCAGTACAGTATTTGCACAAATGTTTGCTGAATAACAGCAATAATTTTGTTTTAGATTTAAAACAAAATTAAAACCAAGTACTCTTATTACTCAACCACATCACAGCCTTAAAAATTTTCTTTTAAGTGACCCAAAATGGCCAGCACTTTCTGAAGTAAGTGACCTATTTTTACGACATTTTTACTAATTAAAAATTGTGCCTGGGATGGACCAGCAAGTGGCATAGAGGTTAAGCCAACTGGATCCCATGTGGCTGACTCCACAATTCGAGTCCTGGACCCAAAGGCTTGAGGATTATGCTGGAGTGCATGTTCAAGTGTGCCCAAAATCCTGGGAGGAAAATAGAGATGAAGGGATTATAGCATGGCCCTCCTCCTTGCGGGGGAGATTTCTCACTTTCTCTCTCTCTCTTTCTCTCTGGCAAGCAAACGTGCCCTATAGCAAAAATTAAAAAAATTAAAAAAAGAAAGAAAGAAAGAAAAAAATTGTCCTTGTAATCTCAAATGTGTGCTTAATATACGCTTTATGCTATTGGAATTCTGGTTTCATTTGTCTGTTCACCCCTGTCTTCACATACAAGCTACCTGCCTCTCTACTAAGTAAAACCTACAGATTAGGGTTGGCATTCAATTACCAGGACTAAACTTCAAGACTCGGCTCTTTGGGTAATAATCCACACCAGACTGGGCAGACCCATCCCTCGTGCTGCATCGAATCTTGGAGGTCCTGTTCTGATCCCCTCTGCGGATCACTTTGATGTTCAGGATTGCAATGGCATCTGGCCCTGGGGGTTCCCGGACTTGATATGCAGCTTCTTCAAACTCAATGGTGGGGGCTAAGGAAACATGGTTAGGAAAAGAAGAGCAAGTTGGAATAGCACACAGGATCCAGACTCCCACGAAAGCACTTTATAATGACAAGAGGGAACTGTTCATATAACTGGGTTGTCAGAACAGTCATGTCACAGTCTGTATAGAAAAACAGAAAAATACGTCATGACTTTTCCAATGACCTAATAGTTAACAATCCAAAGGCAAAATGCCTTATAGTCATAAAAATCAATCAGTATTTACCTCTAAGCAATGCTTTGGAAAAAAGAAATTTATTAGTGATCCTGGAGGAGTTATTTCTCACATTTCCTATTAAAAACAATATAATGTAGGAAATATTTCTAGAGACCCTGAAATTCATGATGTCCAGTTTCCATGTGGGCTGTACAGCTCACGGAATGTTTTTAAATTTGCACAATCTGTCAAGGGACTGAGACATAGTAGGCCCTTGATAAATATTATCAACTGACTGCATGAATCAGCTTTTCATATATGAATTTCTAAGGCGTATACTTTATCTCACTTGTATACTACTTAAATTTAACAAATCCATCTTTCCGCTATGCCCTGCTGCTCTCACCTCCTCCTTAGCTTTTTCTTACTCACAAAACTGAGCGTGTTAGTGACTGGCTACAGTGATAATTCAGGAAAATAGTACTTGTTAATACATATGGTGTAGGATACCATCCTTATTGTTAGGAAATGATTAATAATAATAGGTTAATTTTTACCAAAAAATTCAAAGCATGCTTTCTTTTCTATTATCTTCCTATGGAGATGGGCAGGGTGGTAGTAGCTATAGTGGTGGTAATGGGAGACAGAGTGAGATAAAAACACGGGAAAATTGGGATCAGCAAATGGCATAATGGTTACGTCATTGGACTCCCATATACTCGACTGCAGTTTGAATCCCAGACTGGTGGCTTTAAACTCACGCTAGGCACGTGTGCATGCGTGCCCAAAATTCCCAAGAGGAGAATGAAGGAGAAGGGATTGTGGCATAGCTATCCCCCCGAGGGGTGATTCTTGCTTTGTTTCTCTGGCTCGTTCTGTCTCTCTGGGGAGCACATGTGCCCTTATAGCAAAAAAATTTCTTTAAAAAAAGAGAACTTGAGGCCCAGACAAGGAGGCATAGTCGTTAGCATACTGGACTGTAGTGCTAGAAGCTCCACGGCCAACTGTAGGTTTGGATCCCTCTGTTGGCCCAAAACACGGGCATGACCAAGATCCTGACAAGCTGGAGGGCTGGAGGAAAATAATTTCAGGGCAGTAAGACTCATCAAGGACACTCTCTCTCCCTTGCTCTCATGCATGCACACATGCTCTAACATTAAACACAGAAGGGATGAGAAAACTGAAAACAGTTACACGTTTTATACCATCTTTAGTATATGAGAAAATATTGCAGAAATTTCTAACATCTACATTTGTTTTTTCCTCTCAGGAAGTTGAATCTTTCTAATTGTAGAAGATAAGCCTCATTTGACCCTATAGATTTCAGTAAGAATGCTCTTTGCATTAAGTCTTCTATGTTGGGTCCAACAGGTAGCACAGTGGTTAAGGTGATGGGCTCCCACATGACCAACTACAGTTTGAGTCCTGGGCATGGCAGTTTGAAAAACATCCTGGGAGCATGTGTGTGTGTGCCCAAAATCCCAGGAGAAGAATGCAGTAGAAGGGATTGTGGTATGGCCATTCCCCCTGGGAGGTGATTTCTCACCTTCCCTTTTTCTGTCTCTCTTGGAGTGTACCTGTGCACTATGGCAAAAACCTAAAACAAACAAACAAACACTTCTATATTCATCCACACACTATATAATATGTACTTGTCAATTAAAAAAAACACGAAAATGCAAAATAAGTTTTCCTAAAAATAAAACAACACCCTATATGCATTTAAATCTTAAAAAAGGAATGATCCTTCTGACTCCTAGGAGAGTCAAGGGCAAGTATAAATTGTGACCTCTCTGAGTCTCAATTGTTGGGATTTTCTGTGTTGAGGTTCACTTGGGGATTCAACTTGTTTCCTTGGGTAAAAACTACTTCAACTTTTTTTCCTGGATTTTAAAATTTTACCTGATGTCCAAGGTAATCCCTGAGTTTTCATTAACAACCCTAAGAATTCCACTGACTCAGGTCAACAGATGGCATAGTGGTTAAGGCACTGGACATTCTCACATGGCTGAATATGATTTGAGTCCTGGACCTGGTGGCCAGCTTTCTTTCTTTCCTTCTCTCTATGTGTCTGTCTTTCTCTGGTCAAATTTAAATAAATGAATGAATAAATAAAATTAAATAAATAATTCTTAAAATAAAAAGAATTCTACTGACTCTTGTGTACGTTAAGAATATAAATTCTTAGAGTGCTGGTTAAGGGTGCTTGACTCCCACATGGCTGACCATGGTTCAAGTCCCGGACCTGGCGGCTTGCTTTCTCACTTCTCTCTCTCTCTCTCTCTCTCTCTCAATCTTCCTCTTTCTTACTCTGTCTCTCTCTGGTCAAATGAAAATCAATTAAATAATTCTTAAAAAAAGAGTGCAAATTCTAGAATCAGATAAAATAAGGTTCATATCCAGTTTTGCTGCTTATTGCTATGTAAGTAGGAGTGAAAATTACACAACTTTACGAGGTTCAGTTTCTTCATCTGTAATACTGGGATAGCAACACTTACCTCAAGGGATTACGGTCAGGATTAAGTGAAATAAGATAATACAACCTGCTTAGCTTAGTTCTTTTTATGAAGTAAATAGTCAGTAAAACACAGCTATTACTATTTGTAATATTATTATCCATTCACTCATTAAAATATCTATTATACTGAAATAATTATGTCCCAACTTGAAAAAGGTTTTGTTTTCCCTAGTGCCTAGGGTCACTCTTTGCTTAATATCTGACAACAGAATTTAAGTTTTTTTAGGTTAGTAGGCCAAATCAATCAGAACAAAACTGAAAAATTAAGAACTTTCCAGGAAGGTGGCAGTGTTTTAAATTACTACATGGCATTCATCGGAGTCTGACTGTATTTCTAATCTTTCCCTTGAACACCAGTGACTTAAGTGGTTTATATTCTCAGCATATCTGTCTTAACATTTATTTTTTATTTTTTAACATTTTTGCTATAGGGCACAAATGCCCACTGGAGACAGAGGAAATGTGAGGAAGCACCCTCCAAGGGGGATAGTCACCCTATAATGTCTTCTCCATTTTCCTCTAGAGATTTTGGGCACACAAGCACATGTGCCCAATGTATCTTACAAGCTGCTGGGTCAGAGACTTGAACCATGCAGTCATGTGAGATTTAGCTACCTTAACCACCATGCCACCAGCTGGCCCATCTTAGGTTGTAACCATACTTATTCTGTTTCTCTTGGTAATACGATAAGGAATAATGAGATTCAAATACCTATGAACTTGGGACAGCAGATGGCACAATGATCACTTCGCTGGACTCCCACATGGCTGACCATGGTTTGAGTCCCAGATCTGGCGGCTTGAAACTCATGCCTGGTGCATGTGTGTGCATGCCCAAAATCTTGAGAGGAGAATGAAGGAGAAGAGACTATGGCATGGCCGTGCCCCCTGGGGGGTGATTTCTCATTTTTTGTCTCTCTGTCTCTCCAGTAAGTGCACATGCCCTACAGCAATAATCTCTCTAAAAAAACCCACAACTGATGAACATGCTGGAGCTCTGTAGAGAGAAATCATTTGCTGCTAACATTTTATTCAGAGATAATTATCAATAGGCACTTTCTTCTTCAAAACACAAAATAATCACAATATTAGTAAAGCATCAGTTTGTGCCCATCAACCTAAGACTAACTGAAGACAATTTTTTCTGTTACCATCTTCATCGTTGGATATGGTGATGGTGGCCATGTTGTTCTTTCCAACTCTAGCTCCACTCCAGTGGTTTCCACGTGGATGGCCAAGGTAGACTCTGAACTGTTCCTCTGGCTCAAACATAGAGTCATCATGGATATAGACAGTACAGTTCTTCACCTGTAGCCAAGGGCATAAGCTAGGTTAAAATTTGCAGTAAGGTATCAGTAGACCACTTGGGTTTCCTAGAAAATGATTTTCATTCTTAGCCACATTGAAGAATAGATACAAACTCAAACTGCATTTCCAATCTTTCCCTTGAACACCAGTGACTTAAATGGTTTTTATTCTCAGAATTTCTGTCTTAGCATTTATTTTGATTTTTTTAAACATTTTTGCTATAGGGCACAAGTGCTCACTGGAGTCCCAAACCTGGTGGCTTGAAATTCATGCCAAAAGGATCCATGAAGTTTCGCTCACAAAATAGAATGTGTAATAGTTCATGCTTGTGTGGAACTTATCTGTAGGTGGATATCTGTATTAGAACATTCCAAATTGTGTTGAATTATTGGTGATGAGTTATAAAAAACAAGACCAATAAAACAAATAACTTGATAAAATGCATCTGGAGAACATTATTATGCTTTCTTACTTTTTGTCTGAGCTGTTCAACACATTTACACATGTTGAAACAGGTAGATATCTGATGATGAGGATTTATCATATTGATCAGCCCTCATCAGAAAATTGCTGAATACTTCAAGACTGAAAACACTATTCAAATCCCTGTTGGAGGGAAAGAAATCAAGTGCTTCTCAAATGGAATATTCTCTACTGAGGATTGTAGTTTTGGGAAATGTAAAATAAGGTAAAAACATTTGAGATAATATTGTGGCCTCAACAGTAGAGTCAGGTGACATGATGTAGAATATTTTGAATTGCATCACTTTAAATCCCTTGTCCTACTATTTTGCAGGATCTGGGGTACAAAGAAGTTTCACTTTCACACACAAGTCATACTAAGTGAGAGGAAAACATCTCTGTGAACATTTATATACGGCTTGTTAACCTAGTTTTAGGTCCATAAAGAATGTTATCCTTTTATTTTTTCCTTCCTTTTTATCACAATAAAAATTCCTTATGGAAAGCATTAATTATTACCCTTCAGATCTGTTTTTTTTCCAAAAATATGTTTTAGTGAATGACAAGTTCAAAAGACATCTGAGGGGACTTCACAAAGTATGGAAAATGGAATTAAAGTATGAGTTTATTTTGTTGCAAAATTTTGAAATCTATGCATAATTTCTCCATAATACACATTTTCCCCTTGAAGACCATTCATATACTTAGGAAGCTAAAGAAAAATGAAGATTCCAAAATGTGCTAGGAATATAGATATATTGTCATGTGGCTAACATACGTATTATTAGGCTGTATTTTTTTATTGTCTTATTAAAGTTAAAGCTACTTAGACAGAAAATGATCTTTTAAACTTAAAATAAATACAGAAACATACACTCAAAATTGAAGACAGCATTTTTAGTATTTGTATGTGTTTCTAAACGTTTCAACCTGCCATCAGTGCAATTACCATAAAATGTATAACTAAGACAGGTCTTGATGCGTCATGAATGTGGAAAAGTCATGAACATCCCAATAGAAAAGCTTTCACTTTTTCTGTTTGTTTTTGGTAGTAAAACAGAAGAAGAATCTGAAATGATTTACAATAGATAAGTTTTCCTTACATCAAACTTCAAAAGGATTAGTTCTAAGGCAAATATGTAATGCATTTGATAGTCTCAAAATTGAAGACTTTTGTTTAACTAAGAATACCATCATTAAAGGTAAACTGAAGTGCGGAAAGGGACAAGATGTTAAAAATATACCTAATATGTCTAAAAAGACAAGAAATTAATATTTAGGATATACACTAAAGTACTATAAATCAGTAAGAAAAAGATCACAATACAATAAAGAACAAAAGAGAAAAAGAAGCTAATTGGAAAACCATTAAGATAATAAGAATATGCGTAATTAAGCCATGATGCAGTATATTCTGGATGGGAAATCACATTTTGTATGCTGTGACGATGCTTAGGGAATGAATGTAAATTAATTAATTTTAAAAATTTCATAAAAATAAAAAGCACATGGAAATACATGTAATAGGAAAACTATGTATGAATTTTACAAAGTTTTTGTACCAAAATAAATGTAGTTTAATTGTAAAAAAAATTGAAAACATTTAAAAAAGGTAATAAGAATATGAAACAATAGTAGTTAGAAAAATAGAAATTAAAATGAGATGTCACATGGTACCTATTAGACTAGCCAAAATTTAGAAGCTGAGTAATAGTAAAATGTTGAAGAGGAAGATAGGGTTATAGCAATCCTCACGCAATTCTGGTTCTAGTTTCAATGATTCTGCAAAGCATTCTGACACTATGTTCTCGAATTAAGCCTATGTATATACTCTGTGGCCCGGCATTTCTGCACCTGAGTATAAAACCAAAGAAATTCTCCCTCAGGTTCATAAGTGGACACATATGAGGATGTACACTGAAGCAGTTTCTGTGGGACCAAGTACAAGGAGGTCACAAGGGGTTATCACTGAGGTCCCTTATTATCTATTGATGAGAAAACATGAGTAAAATATAGTGGATAACACACCAAGAAATACTATGTAATGGTTAGAAGCAATTGATGAGATATACACATAAACAACATTGATAGCTCCGAAAATATATTGCTGAGTAAAAATAATAAGAGATTTAAAAAGATATAACACAATAGCATTTTTATAAATTAAAAATCACATGTGCAAAACAGGCCATTTAAAAATGTATTTACTTATTTTACTTTTATTTATTGATATTATTATTTTAAAGTTTTTGCTATAGGGCACACATGCTCACTAGAAAGAGACAGAGAGAGAAAGAAAGTAAGAAAGCAAGCTGCCAGGTTCAGGATTCAAACCGTAGTCAGCCATGTGGGAGTCCAGCACCTTTAACTACCATACCACCTGTTGGACCCAGAACAGACCTTTTTAAAGAACAAATACAAATTAAAAGATAAGTATTAAACAGGATAGGTGGAAAAGGGAATGAAGTACGACATGCACTGAGCTTGCAGGTGCAAGCCATGGTTAGCAATGAGTTTCATGGTTGGAATTCCTATGCCCATAGGCATGCCCTTTTCATGTACATTTCCAAGAGACTACTCGAGGGACTTGAGTATGTTCAATATCTGCCTATTTGGTCCTATAGCAGGATGCATGTTGCCTTGGGATGGGGCCTCAGGTATTCGAGAACTGTCTCTTCCTCTATAAGTGTAATAGCGTGTTGTGTTCATCTCTAAGGTAGTTTCAGACTCAGAGGATGCTCATTCATTTGATTCTGCTAAGTTCCCAAAAGTTACACATTGTCTAAACTTCCCAGCTCAACCAACGATACATGCGTTTCATTTTAAGTGGGATATGAAGAACACAGCCACATGGAATATACAACATCGTCACATTTAATTTCAATTAGTAAGGAGATTCTAAGAATGTTCAGAATTTATTCATTATGGGCAAGTAAAGGTAAGAAGGAAGAAGAGATTCCCACATTTCAGGCACCACGAATCTACTTACTTTTTCTCCTTTTAGGAATGTAATCCGTGACTGGTCTGTGTTTTTCCTCTCCTCGAAGTCCTCCATGACCTGAGCCGAGTGGCTCTGAGTGTAGCACCTCACCGATGACTCATAGCTCAGATCTCCACTCCGAATGATAGGGACATGCAGGACACCCTCCTTCTCCCTCACCAGGAGCAAATCCTTGGCAAACTGCATGCTGGGCACTGGGGAGGTGAACAGAAAGACAGAGGCACTGTAAGTGCGAGACTGAGGTGCAGTGGCCACTCGAGTGGCAGGAGAGCTCCACTAAGAGCCATCACAGGCTAACAAGTCCCAGAGGGCAAATGAATTTCAAGGCATGGATATTGTTTTCAGGATAAGAGAACCACTTCTGCTGTGAGTGTGGCTCCAACAAAATTTAATAAATCCATTTCACACCTGTCTTTGCTCCACTTCACAATGTGTCCACCATCTCAAATGTAGGCAGGTAATGCAGGTAAAAAAATGGGACAGAAATGGTATAAGAAAAATTGTGATAGTGACTTGGGTACTTGAAGAGTACACTTTCCTCTTAGCACTGTGTAAGGAAAACAGTGGTGCAAGTCTGAAGATAAATGATCACTCACATGAGTCCCAGAGGAAGGGAGACAATAGAGAAGAATGAAGACATTGGTCAAGAGAAAGAGCAGACCAAAGAAAAACACATCTACAGGCTGAATTTGGCCTGCAGCTCTCGAGCCTGTGACCATGACTACAGAGTTACCTCTTCTTTTATAACCTATGGCTTCATCTCCCTTTGCATTTTAATCATAGTCAAACTATGTTAAAAACAAGGCTTTGGCATAAACAGGCCTGAATTTGTGTCTTAGCCCTTCTTATTATTGCATCATAAGAAAAGTTAGGATGCATTTTTGTATAGAAAAGCTAGAGAAAAATGCACCATGACTTCCAATGACCAACAGTTGTTTGGCAGAGGGTAAGTTACATAGATTTTCTGAAACTTGGTTTTTTAAAAATAAATAAACTAGAAATCTTAATATCTAACTCATAGAATTGATAGGAGTCAATTTAATGAGATAATATATGCATGGTGTTCAACACAGTATCTGGCTCAGAAGAAGCTTGCATTTTGGTAGGAATTAATTCATTATGCTTTGTGTTTCCTTCCTATCTTCAGGCTTCTTGATGTGAAGAATCATTTTTATCTCTTTGCTTACTACAAGACCTACTGTAAACCTCTTCTCTAAGCAATTTTCCCAGGACTGGTATTTTGGTGACTCCTGGTTATTCAGTTATGAATAATGTAAAGGGTCACATGTCAAAGCCTCCCGAGGTAGATTTAGTGCTTGAGGCTGAAGGAGGCCAACCCTAGCATTGTAATCTCTGATTTCTGGCTGCTTCCTGAATGTGCCCTGTCAACCTTATAAGGAAGGGACACCCAAGGATTCTGCAAGTCAGCAGGTAGAAAGCTGTTGGTCTCCAACCTACCTCAGACTATTGGCTTTGGCAAAAGTTAACCCATCCCAGGGGCCAGGTGTTGGTCCAGTGGAAGTACAACTGGACTCACATGGGAAAGGCCCCGGCTTTGTACCCTGGAGCCTCCTTGAACATGTTCAGGGCCAGCTGAGACTGGGGTTGAATCGTGGCATGAAGAACCTGCTGGAGATGCCTGTCTCTCTGATTCTGTGTCTCTCTCATGAAATAAATAAATACATTTTAATAAATAAAACCCAACCTATCATCTAAACAAAGCCTAAACATCACCAATTGCTAAAGGATACCTCTTGAAAGGACATCATACTGAAACGAAAATGAACGACTTTGGCATTAACCTACATGTTAACCAGTCAGGGCTCATCCAGTGAAATGATGTATGCTATTAAAGCCGTGTGGCGGGAACCAGCAGTTAGCGTAATGGCTATGTTGCTGGACTCCCACATAGTCGACTGCGGTTCCCATTCCGGACTCGGTGGTTTAAAACTTACCCCGGGCGCGTGAGCGTGTGTGCCCAAGATCCCGAGAGGAGAATGGAGGAGAAGGGATTGCGGCATGACCATCCCCCCTGGGGGTGATTTCTCACTTTCTGTCTCTAATGTCTCTCTCTGTCTGTCTGGCGAGCGCACGTGCCCTATAGCAAAAATCTCTACAAAAAAAAGCCGTGTGACAATGACCTCACCTATATAGGAGGGTAAGAAGGAAGTTTGCTGGCCCAGCTGCAGTGCTGTGCTGCTAGGGCTCTGTGCTCTGCAGGCTGGGATCACATGGGAAGCCTGTGTTCAATTCTTGTACAATCTAAAGGTCATGCATGGTGGCATGCACCTGTATCCCAGTGACTTAGGAATCTGAGGCAGGAAGATCTCAAGTTGAAGCTGGCCTCAGCAATCTAGAGAGACAGTAGTTAGAAAAGAGCTGGGCGTGGTAGTCTGTGCCTACAGTCCTACCTGGGAAGAGGCTAAGACAGAAAGTCTGTGACACAGTGAGACCCTGTCTTTAAAAAAAAGAAGGAAGCTCATGGGAGGCAAAAACAACTCAAGGAAAGGCGCTTTTCTGCACACAGTAGACATGTAAAGCATAGGTTCCTTTTTCTTGCTGACCTCACAGATCTCAAGTCATGAGCAAGTTAAAAGAGTAAAGACGTAATATTGAGGTTTTTGTTATGCATGAATCAACCCCAAATTCCTCTTGAGCTGTAAATGAAATGATTCCTCTTCTCCTCTTTAACAAGGTATTCACCTTTACTTTTATCCCTATCTGAAAGAGAGAGGAAGAGGGAGAGAGAGAAAGCAAAGGAACAGAAACTTCTCATGACTGCCTGCGCAGAAACAATCCCTGCCTTTAAGAAGGCCTCAGTCTAATAAGGGAGACTGAGGCAAGAGAATGAAAGACAACCAGGCAAAAGCAGGGAGAGATCGATACACGGTGTGCATGGGTCAGGCACCACGTTCAGGGCTTTCATAGATCATTCTCTCAACAACTGTGTAAGTCTGTCATCTGCAGAGGGTTATGGCCCTAGCCCTGGGGGGGTCAGTCCTGCCTGGCTGCAGAACCCCTCTCTTTCCACACTGAAGGATTGGATGAACATGAAATGGAGAATATCCCCTGAAAATTCATGGGCCTGCCCTTGGTAAAATGCACTTATTGTTAGCAGAATATTTATGGTCCATGGCAAATTTATAGTTACCTTTTATCTGTGTAAGTCTTGCATCCTGACATAGGAGGTGGGATTCTGCTCTTCAATACCCTGTAACCTACATGATGTTGAGCTCCAGTCTTAGGTCTAGAGAATATTTTGTAAACACTATAACCCTGCAAATTTTTTTTTTTCCTTTTTGAGAGATTTTTGCTATAGGGTATGTGTGCTCATCAGAGAGACAGAGAGATAAAACATGAGGAATCACACCCACAGGAGTGGATAGCCGGAATCTTTTCTCCTCCATTCTCCTCTCAGGATTTTGGGAACACATGCACATGCGCCTGGTGTGAGTTTAAGCAACTGGGTCTGGGACTTGAACCATGGTCAACTATGTGGGAGTCCAGCAATGTAACCATTATGCCATCTGCTGGTCCCAATCCTGAAAATCGTTTTTTTGTTTGTTTGTTTGTTTTTAATATGATCAGTTATTTAATTAGGTTCTTAGTAAAAAATTTAGAGCACCAATTTGTGAGGATAAACTCCATTTGTAAGGGCAAACACGGATCGCAGGTAGCCCTGGAGCTGAGGAACAGCTTTGATTTTGGTAAAAATCTGTGAGTCCACAGCTTTCTGATGAACCTTGCGCTGCTCGTATTTCTCCTTCTCTATGTCAAAGGTCTCATCTTCCTGGTGTCTGGGTTTCCACAGTTTCTTTTTCTTGAAGTAAGCATCGGTAAGGTGTTTGGAGATTTTTACTTTGCTAATATCAATTTTCATGGAGGTGGCAATGACAAATTTCTGGTGTGTTCTTCACAGTGGAACTCGATTGAGAACCAGTGGTCTGGTCATGAGTAGCAAATCACTGCTCAGCTGCTTCAGGAAAACCACTCTCTTGCCTCTGTGGCATCCAGTGAGGATGATCAGAATGGTCCCAGGAGTGATGCTGGCTTGCAGCTCTCTCACATGCTGACTGAAGGGTTTTTTGCCGTGGCTCAACAGCTTTCAAGGCATATCTTCAGTGGGATAATACCTAGGCATTTTGCACAGTTTAACCACCCGGGTACCACCATTCTTGTCTCCACCAACTGGTTTTGTGACAGTTGTAAGAACCTTCTCCTTCTTTTTCTTTTCGATCCTGGATTTAGTGGCCGAGTATTTCCTCCTGTACGCAGCCTTCCTGGAAGACATGGCAGACGGGGAGTATCTGCTGAAGCCCTGGACTAGGACGGGGTTTCGGCTGCAATGGGGCTTCCCCTTCTTGGGCTTTTTAGCCTTGGGGTCACCCTTTTTAACCTGGCCACTGGCATCAGCCTTCTTGGCTTCGGGTTTCTTCTCCTTAGTATCCCGCTCCACAACTTTTTCACCTGCCATCTTGTATATTGGGAAAGAGAACTCCAACCCTGCACATTTTAATGACTGACAAAGAGAATGTAAGCACCAGTGCCTGGAATGCAATGGGCACTTTACCAGCCATGTTTAGGAAAAAGGTTTAGGAGAAATCCTGTCTCTGGCTTTCCAGTTCATGTGTAGGTATGACACACTTGCACACCCAGGAGAACAGAGCAATTGCAGCTACACTTTCTTGTCTTCCTCAGTCAGCATCACTTATGCCCATACAGAAGTCTAATTCCAGGTATCAAAGCAGAAGAGGTGATGAAATACAGGAAACTATTCTGAGATGAGCTATTTAGATCATTTAAGGTCATAAAATCAGTCTAGTGGAGCTAAAATCACTCCAGAAGGCCAAAAGATGACTTTGTATGGCTCTTGGGTGGTGGCTAGCTAAGCACTTGACACACAGGGCAGTGACCAGTTAATGCTGCAATACAGAGTCAGCAAGACAGGGTATGAAACCAGATGGGACTTGGATGGAATAGGGCTGGGTTCTAACACCGGCTCCCTCATCTCCTCTCCATGTGATCTTACACAAACTATTCTACCCAGTTTCATAAGCTAATAGACCATTGTAAAAGATTACTATTATTATAAATAATATTTGTAAGATCTTTCTACCCTAGAATGTGCACATTCAATAGACTCAACAAGTTGTTACAGGGAAGAAATAAAGACGTAAGCACTGAATACTACAGTGTGTTACTGAAATAGGTTTTGAGACTTTTTTTCCCCTCTGGGGTCAGTTTTTGGCTGAATATATGTATTGCCGTAGCCTCTCTGAAAGATAGAAAATAATATGCTTGACACATTTGTTTTCTAAGTTGGTAACTCTAATGCCAATCAAGGAAATACTAAGAAAAACTTAGATAGACTCTCCTGTGTTGAGCAGAGTGCAATGAGAATTCTATGTGGTTCTAGATTCTCCTTGATAAGTGCAATAAGTTATAGACGTGTTAAGAGGAAAAGAAATGACCAGGTAATAAAGTCTACTATGTGCAGGTAGCACAGTAGGCATGTCCATATCTCTCACCTAATTTAATCCTTACTATAATCTTGTAAGATAAGTACATTAGAGGAGCATTAGTTTAGATGAGCAAAACGAAGTTCAGTAGCCTTAATCCTATGGTGTAAGGCCTAAGAGCTAGGAAGTGGTGGGGCTGGGATGAGACTTCAGGATTTGTGACCTTACCTTGCCATTTTATCAGGGGGAAATTAACTATCCTTTTCTACCAAAGAATAAGAGGCCATTTTAATAAAAAGAATAACCAAACTGCCTTCTTTCTTCTCTTTAAGCTTCACTAAGGGGAAAAAATAATTACAGTTTCTACTACTGCACCAAATAAAACCATGCCATAGGTGTAGGAGCAAAGAGAATGACTTGGAGCAAAAGTCATAGAATGCTGCTGGTTTCTCCAGGTACTAGACTTGGGTGACATGTTTACTCCCCTGGGCCTCAGTTTCCTTATCTACAAAACAGAATCACAGTAAAACCATGGGATTATGAGCAAACCCAAAGTTTAATGGATCACTCTGTGCACTCCAAAGTAAAATGAATATAAAATAGTGTAATTATGATAATCTGGTTCATAGTTAAAAAGTTACTATTTTGTAAGCCACAATCCAAAGTGTAAAACTTAGAGCTCTAAAACTTCTGAAGAAGAACATAGGAAAAAATCTTTATAACCCTGGAGTAGGCAAAGATTTCTTATTGGTTGGAAAGTCATGACATAGTTTAGTATAGAAAGACATAGAAAAATACATTATGACTTTCCTGACGACCTAATAGATACAACACTGAAAGTCCGATCCACAATAGTAAAATGAATAAATGGGACCATTTCTTTTTTCTTTTTCTTTTCTTTCCTTTCTTTCTTTTTTCTTCTTTTCTTTTCTTTTTTTTCTTATTTTTTATTTAAGGTTTTTGTCATTGGGGGCATGCAATCACTGGAGAAAGAGAAACAGAAAGAAACACTCTGAGAGAAAAAGTGAGAAATCACTTCTGGTGGGAGATGGCCATACCACAATCGCTTCTCTTTCATTCTCCTCCTGGGATTTTGGGCAGGTGCACACACGTATCCAGCATGAGTTCAAGCTGCAGGGTCTGGGACCTGAACTGTGGTTGACCACGTGGGAGTCCAGCACCTTAACCACTAAGCTACATGCTGGCCCCTGATAAGTAGGACCATTTCAAAATGAAAAACTATTGCTCTTTGAAAGATACTGTTAAAGAAGCTGGCAGGTGGCATGGTGGTTAAAGGCACTGGATTCCCACATGGCTGACCACAGTTTGAGTCCCAGAGCAGGCGGTCTACTTTCTCGCTTTCCTTCTCTTTCTCCACCCCTCTCTAGTCAAATTAAAATAAATGAATAAATATATAAAACAATTTTTTAAAAAAGGTACTGTTAAAAATCAAAAAAGGGACCAGCAAATGGCGTAATGGTTACATTACTGGACTCCCAAGTAGTCGACCGTGGTTTGAGTCCCAGACCTGGTGGCTTCAAATTTGTGCTGGGCCCATGTGTATGCATGTCCAAAATCCCAAAGAAAAGAATGGAGAAGAAGGGATTGTGGCATGGTCATTCCCCAGGGGAGTGATTTCCTGCTTTCTGTCTCCACAGTAACACTGCAAACTCAACAAAAGAGATTACATGAGACTATACCGGCGAAATAGAATTCTATGACTTTTTTCTAAAACATTACTGACTTTCTTCTATGCTTTGTCTTCCAGATTTAAGGATTTTTTGTTTTCTTTTGATTTGTTCTTTCAGCAATTTGTTAAAAAACGAATTTTTTAAATTGACACATAAACTTTTTCCCCTCCTAACCCCTTTGCAATTGGAAAATATTTGTGAGCATTCTCATTTTGTGGCAGAATGGTTATTTTTATAAGTTCAATAATACAATAGTATCTGTCACCTTGCATCAGAAATTGAATTCTTATGGGGCTTTGTACAAATAACAGATCAAATTGAGATTAACCTAATTTTTTTCCAATATGCTAGTTTCACCTCTCTTTAGTAAAAGGGGAATACAAAGAGGAAAAAAAGATGTTTCAGAAGAAAATTATAATGTACTTGTCACTAGATTCTAGCTTTGTCCATACTTTATGATCTTTTGTAAAACAGTAAGATGTGAAAAGAAAAAGTTTTGTATGGAAGGGAGAGAGGGGGAAAGGGGAAGGAAAAAACTGGTAGAAGTATGCTTAATTGACAAAAAATGAGAAGCTTGGGAACCAGCAGTTAGCGTAATGGCTATGTCTCTGGACTCCCACGTAGTCGACCGCGGTTCGTGTCCCGGACCCGGTGGCTTAAAACTCACGCCGGGCGCGTGTGCGTGCATGCCCAAGATCCCAAGAGGAGAATGGAGGAGAAGGGATTGCGGCGTGACCATCCCCCCTGGGGGGTGATTTCTCGCTTTTTGTCTCTATGTCTCTCTCTGTCTGTCTGGCGAGCGCACGCGCCCTACAGTGAAAATCTCTCCAAAAAAAAAAAAAAAAGAGAAGCTATTTGCTGATGACAATGTATATAGTAATATTTTTTGTCTTGACTGACATGCATGACATTTGTGTTGGAAGAAGAAATGTGTACTGTAAAGACGTGATTAAATGTAAATACATTTTTAAAATGGGGAAATATTTAAATAATACTTCACTAAAAATTGTATGGATGGCAAAAATACATGAAAATATCTAGTGTAACTAGTTATTAGGGAAGCTGTATTAAATTTCACTCCATGTTGAATCCTTTTCTTCCTAACACATCTGTAATTCATCAAACTTTCTAATGAAATCACAAAGTACCACTACACACCTACAGAATAGCTTAAAAAATACAAAAAGATAATATGAGATACACACTTATCATATGATCCAAAGACCCTACTCTTTTTTAAAAAGAATTATTTATTTAATTAAATTAATTTATTTTTAAAAAGCTTTTGATCAGAGAGAGACACAGATTGAGAGAAGGAAAATGAGAAAGCAAACCACCAGATCTGGGACTCAAACCATGGTTGGCCATGTGATCATGCCCAGTGCCTTAACCACCTCACCACCTGCTGGCCCCGTAGCAACCATACTCTTAAGTACTTACCCCAGAGAAATGAAAATCTATTTTCACACAAAAACCTAAATGCAAATGTTTATAGCGATTCTAGCCATAATTGCCAAAACCATAGAACAACCGAAATGTCATTCAACAAGTGAATGATAAACTGATACGTCCATATGATAGAAAACCAAGTAAATGGAATGAACTACTCAGATAAGTAACAAACATGGATGACTCTCCAATGCATTTTTCTAAGTGAAATAAACTAGACTCCAAATGGTACTATTACATGGTTCCATTTACATGGCATTCTGGAAAAGGCAGACTTCAGGGACAGAAGACAGATCAGTGGTTGCCAGGGCATGAGTTGGGGATGAGAACTCAGAGAACTGTACACTAAAAGGAGTGACTTTTCATTTATGTAAGTTATTCCTCAATAAATCTAGCTTTAAAATGAGATACCATAATTTTGGCTACACACATGTGTATATGCACATACACAAAGAAGTAAATATAATTTATATATGAATAGCTATTAAAATTTTAATATATATATATAAAATTAAACTTGAATGTGTATGTGTGTGTGTGTATTTTTTCTCTTGAAAAGTAAACACAAAAAACCACTAGTTAAAATGGTTGTCTTCAGGGAGTCAAACTGGAAGATTGGGAGACAGGGTAGAAGGAATATTCAATTTTCATAGTATACCTTTTTTCAATTGGATTTTTTTTACTACTACACACATAATACATAAAATATTTAAGAATGAAACACAAACATTAAAGATTGCTCTGCTGAGCTGACTATTTTATTTGGGGGACTTTTTGACCACTGAGTATAATTACTGGGTCTATGGTCAACCACAGGGGACTCTGATGAGGGGCCTCCTTTTTTTTTTTTTTTTTTTCATTTTTCGAGAGATTTTTACTATAGGGCACGTGCACTCACTGGAGAGACAGAGAGACAGAAAGTGAGAAATTACCCCCCTGGGGGGATGGCCACACAACAATCCCTTCTCCTCTATTCTCCTCTCAGGATCTTGGGCATGCATACACAGGTGCCCAGAGTGAGTTTTAAGCTGCCAGGTCTGGGACTTGAACCACAGTTGATTATGTGGGAGTCCAGTCATGTAACCATTATGCCATCTGCTAGTCCGGGACCTTCTCTTTAGGTTGAAGGTTTGACTCAGTCTTCTCCAACCAACTCTAGAACCCACACAATGAATTCTAAAGTTCTGGCAATTCTAAATTTCATCAACTGTTCCTGAAAAGCAACCATCCTTACCTGTTAATTTTCATATTACTTAGGTTATGCTTTTGGCAATGACCGATATTTTGTTCACATACCTGTCATTGATAGTACTGCCAATATTAGTTACTTAAAACAAAAATCACACTACTCTTCTGCTTATCAGCATCTATTTCTCCTTTTTGCTTATAAAGTCCTTAGTTTGGAACATAAAGCTTCTTAGACCTAGACTCCAACCTGTCTTTCCAGTTCATTCTTCTGTTTGCCTCCTCAGATGCTTAAGGCAAAAGAATCTCACTATTCTCCAAATACACTTTTATTTTTAAAAATTTTATACTTTTTCTATACTGTATCTCTTCAATTGAAGTAGGCTTCCCTTTCTTATCCAGTAGATAAACTTCTCGCTCACCTGAAGACTATCCCTCAATGTCACCCTTTGTGGTATCTTCTTGATTCCCTCACACACAGTTACTGCTCAGTTCCCCCTGCTCCCATAGTACTGAATTTATAGCACTATCAAGTCATTTATCATAATACATTCTAGGTTTTCTGTTTAAGAGTCTGATTCACCAACTAGACATTGAACTTCTTGAAGAACGGGCCCAAGGTCTTTCCTTGTAGATTCTCATACATCTCTTTGTGCCTGTAAGGTACCAGAAACATAAACAGTTCTCTCCTTTATTTCTATGTAAAATTGTGGGCGGGCACACACTGTCCTTGAATGAACACATGAATGAGTGCCAGTGTCACATACATGGAAGTTAAGGGAAAGAAAATAAAACCAGAAATCTATTTTGAAGCACCAGCTGGTATCCCTAATCTCTTACCATCTTGGAATGTGTCATTAATTGCGATGACAGCCTGGAAGGGTTTGGTCAGTTCGGCTCCTTGTGCAGAGCTGAGGAAAACCACAAATGTCTCCAGTCCTTCAATTACTGGATATTGAGTGTCATCCAAGATAGTCAAGGTGCAATACTAGAAAAGAAATGAAAGCAAATCTTTACAGAGGACCCAACACCCAATATCCACTTCCTTTTGAGAGAGTAGGACAAAGGTAGCAACTTGCTCATCTTTGGTGGTCTTAAAGGAAGATTCTCTTAATCCATAAAATGATAATTTGTTTATTGCAATCCCTAGGTATTTATTTGTTCCTAGATATTTACATCAAACAAACAGAGTTTCTCTCCCAAATCTGAAATGCTGGATATTAATGGTGAACCCATCACTTGGAAAAATTTTTTAAAGATCCCCTCACCAATTTGTTTTCCTGTCTGTATATTTATGCTTTTAAGAAAGGAAAGAATAACATTGCAAGCTTAAAGTCCTCAAGATAGCTTGGGAAGCAGACTAAAGACAACACTAGCAGCCCCACCTGGCCTTATGACTTGGTGGTGCTGGGACAGCTGTGTCCTCACCTGTTCAGTGATACCAGGTCCAAACTCCACCTTCCTAGAGCTGGGAACATAGTCCACTCCTGGAGTGGCAGAAGCTGGGTCTGAGGGCCGCGTGGCACACCACACCGATGTGAAAGTAGAAAGGTCAGTACCATGGCGGATAACTGGAATCTTCACTGTGCCTGGATTAAGATTCATAGATTTGATGGTCAACCTGGAGCCAGAAGTCAGTGGGGTTTCCAAAACAATGCTCTCCCTCAGTGCAATAGCAGCAGCTTTACCCCACTCAATTTGTCTACTCCAACATCAGTGATGTTCTTAGGCCTCCTCTGAGGGAGGCTGAGAGGTGTCATTTTCTCTCTTTTCACTGACACTAAGATCAAGAAGAGACCTAGAGAAAGAGCCTCATGGAGGTGGTGCTGGAGAGGCAGCCCTTAGGGGAGAGTAGTCTCAGGGCTTCACAAAGGAGACTATTCCCCAGAGATGAAGTCACACTTAAGGGGTTGTAGGGCCCATTGAAAAGCATCTCAAGCCTATTTAGGGAGAAGAAACTCAGAGAATGGGGCTTTAGGGATGAGCTAGAAAAGAGTCAATTAAGGAGGAACCAGTTAGGGGACTCTATGGGGCCTGAAGTTGAATGTTCCTAATTAAATGTTCCTAACTGGGTTGATTTCCCTATTTTATCCCAGGGATGCACACATCATTGCCTAAACCATATGGGCTTATTGTCTATCGCAGGAATAAAACTCATCTTCTGGTCCATGTGACGTCACACTTTCTAGTGTCCTAGAGACACTTAGCTAATTTTAGGGTCAAGGTCAGAAAAATACTATATATAAACTCCATCAATCATCACATTTTCCTAGGCCATATTCTACAAAGGACATAGTCATGGCTGGTCACTGGTGTGTGGGAAAGGAGATGTGGTGTAGTATAAAGGTCTAGGGTCTAATCCAGCTTAGTCATTATATCAGCTGCTGAATCTCTGATCATCTACTTAATGTCTATGGGCCTCCACTTTCTTTTCTATAAAGTATTATTTTTATTTTTTGAAAGTTTAAATTTTTTTTTAAAATTATATAGGGCATATACACTCACTGGAGAGACAGAGGTATAGAGAGAAATCACCCCCCAGGGGGATGGCCACTCCACAGTCTCGTCTTCATTTTCCTCTTGGGATTTTGGGCACACACATGTACCCAGCATGAGTTTCAAGTTGCCAGGTCCAGGACTTGAATTGTGCTCAGCCACATGGAGCCCAGCACCTTAAGCACTATGTCACCTAGTGGTCCCTATAAAATGTTATTTTTTTCATAAAAGACAAATTGAGAGTGCGTGGAATGCACATGGCATAGTGCCTGGCATTCAGTAACAGCTCAAACATAGTTTCCAGTGTCCCTAAGAATCCCTTCAAAGAGGTGAAAAGCCTTGCTCTAGTTCAGATCAGTAAAAACTCAACACAGCTGCTGCCCTCTCTGCAGCAAGAGACAAAGGACTTCAAGACCCTTGTGGAGCCACAAGAGGGAAGGAGCCTAGGTCTCCGCAATTCGATGCAGAGATCGGTCCAGCAATGCCTTAGGCTGTTACATGAATGAGAACATTCTGTTGTGTTAAGACACTGAAGCTTTGAGTTTGTTTGTTTCAGCAGCAGTAGTACACTGAATAACTCACCTCCATCCTGGACAGTTCACATCTCTCTCCTTCACAAGCCAAAATGCCTTCCTTCTGAACCAGAAAGGTCAGCCACTGATGCTCAATGTCATAAATAAGCAGACCAAGACAAGTGAATGGAACTCTCTGTTTCACTACCTTCCATTCTTGGTCTTGATGCCTGATGTTATTAAAAGCCTCAGACCAACAACAGGGGCACTGAGGAATGGTATTCTCAATGCTTTCAGGACGCTCTCAAACCTAAGGAGAAACTTGTTCAGGAAAGATTGCTGGAATCACAGAGGTGCTCTCATTACCTGCATCCTCACTGACAGTGAAGGCGGTGTTGCTCAGGGACACGGTGGAGGCATCATTGGGACCACCAATGAACACCTTGGCCATCGCCACCTTTCCAATGCGGGCATTGTCAGAAGCATCTGCCAGGACAATCTCAAACTCCTCTTCCTCTTCATACTCACTGTCATCAATGAGCATGACATCACAGGTGGACATGGTGACACCAGGTCCAAATATCACACGACTCTCAGCAGTCCTCCCTCTAGATTTAAAATCAGAGCCTGATTCCAGAGCATACAGGCTACTCCCCATAGCTGACTTAGGGATCGTGTAGCAAATTGCAGATACAATGCTGCTTGAATCTCCTGAAATACAGATGGCAAGAAATCCAAAGCATGTGAATCGATGTTCCTCAAATTTTAAAATCTCTTGTGCTTAATGAGCTTGGGTTCCCACATTCCATCACTATTTCTGTTAAAACTCTGACACAAAACCTTCCTGAACTGCAGTTTCCTTTAAGCCTGTGGTATAAACCACTTGAGGATTTAACATACTCCTGATACTTCACCAAACATCTTAAAATGGATTTCCTATTCTGTGAATTTTGTGCTCTGTTAATTCACAAGACTCATTGCCCACCATCTAAGACCACAGCGGGTGGAAAGACAAGCAACATATTTGGTACTTTAAGAAGCAAAGTAATTGTGTCCTGGAGGTAGTGCTGTGAGCACAGTTCACTGCCTTTCCGAATAAACTTCTGCACTTTAATTCCCAGAGAGAAACAAGCTTGTTTAAAAAAAGAAAGACAAAACAAAATAAAACCCATCTCTCTGTGCAAATGACTTTACCTGGTAGTACTGCTACTTCGCTGGGCAACACCCTGTACTGGGCCTACCCTAGTGATCCAGAGAAGTCAATGGGGCTTTTCTGTTTTCAAAGTGGCATTACCAAGGTTTTGTGCTATCTACATATTTGTTCCCAATACTCAGCCAGCACATTCAACAAAGAAACCTAATATCATCACTTACAGTCATGCCATGGCTTTAAAGAGGATTTAATGTCCATGTATTAAAGTCTTAATATCACACAATCGTAAAGTTATACGATCTTTGTTTTGATCTTCAGCCCCTCAGGAATTACCATTTATTTGTCACCCACAGTTAATTTTGCATCTGAGCTCCAGATCTGACACTCATGCAGGGAACTCTTTAAGTACACTTTGCCTCTCAAGAACTCAGATGAGGAGCCAGTTCTTATGAACTGTAACTTCCTCCCAAGGTTACTAATTAAATATTTTATGGATTGGGTGATTGATTAAAAACAGTAAGTTCATGAATAATTTGCAAGGCTAAATATAACCAGTCTCCTCGTCTTAATTTAAGAATAAATGAGAGGTCTAAAAACTTGAACTAAGAAGAGAGGCCTTCTGACAGTATGCACTATGAGTAGAACCATCTTTAGGGCTGTCGTGGGAATTAATTACATATAAAGTATTTATATACATGAGTTAACATGATACATGGACACTTGGTACAGAAAAGGGACTCAATAAACATCAGCCATTATTACAGCTCCTTGTCATCTTTGGCACCCACAGACCTTTTCTTTCAACTGGTGCAAATAGGAAACCAGCACTCTCGTTGACCCGGTAGGTCTTCTTATCGAACTCTAATGTAGGTTCATCCTCAGTGTCATTGATAATGACCTTCGCCTGAGTGAAGTCCCCTAAGAGGGCATATGCTGGCATGCTGAGCTCCACAGTGAAACTCTCAACATTCTCAAACACATCATCATCGTTAATGACAATGGTGCAGGACTTGGTGTCCTCCCGCTCATCAAACTGTACCTATCAAAGGAAACAACAAAACATTAAGGTGTGGTTTACTATACTGGGTTTGTTTGTTTGTTTTAAGGTTTTTGCCATAGTGCATGTGCACTTGCCAAAGAGACAGTAAGAGTAAAAGTGAGAAATTACCCACTCCTCCCCCAGCCCCGGGGAGGGGTGGAGGATGGCCAAGTTGCAATCCCTTCTCCTCCATTTTCCTCCCTGGATTTTGGGCACACATGCACAGTGGCATATATACACTACAGAATACTACTCACCCATAAAAATGAGACCCTGGCATTTGATAGAAAGTGGATGAATATGGTAGACTTAATGCTAAGTGAAGCAAATCAGACTATGAAAGAGAGGCATTGTATGTCTCCATTTAATATATACCAAATGTCGGTACTCTAGGACAGAAACTGAAAGACTGGAAAGTATAAAACGATGGAGAGCAACTGTGGATGCTAGAGACAGTGTGGGAGGAGGGTGAGAAATGTGGGGTGGAGGGGTGGGGAGGAGGGAAAGAATCAAGAGGGAGAAAAAGAAGTAAAAGATTTAAGGGACACAAAAATGGAAAATTATCAGTTGATGATAATGTGTATGGCAATACCTCTGACAGGTCTAAAATACAGTATATTTATACTGGGAAAACTTACTTTGTATTAAAGCTGTAAAGATACACAGTGATTGAATGTAAAATAAATAAAAGAAAGAAATAAAGACAGCAGTAA
>NW_006159811.1:4978789-4990620 GCF_000334495.1 Tupaia belangeri chinensis
GACTGACTGAAAGAGCTGATCCTTGCAGCCTCAACTTCCTGCTGTTGAACACTTAGTCGCTGCCTCCCATTCTTCACCTGACACTGGGGCTGATTTATTGCATAGGGGCATGGAGGGCCAAGACATTTACATTTGGTGATTATAGGAAAGCATGTAATAACTGTTCATGTTTGTCTTATTGACTCAGTTGGGCAGCAATAGTCACTATTTGGTTACTCAGTTCCACTTACATATATGGCATGATAAAATGGAATAATCCCTGACCTCAAAGGGCTAAGTTTTGGTCTCAAGTTCTGGTTCTGCTACTGCCAAGCAGGTTTAGGCTGTGACACTGTACAAGCATCAGATTCCTTATTAACTCAGTAGTAAGAATAAATCTCCTACTTCACATGCTTACCTAGAGGACTAAAGAAGATCATGTACAATGAGAATGCTGAGCGTATTTTAAAGTACTCAACAAACATCAGATAGTATCATTACCATCACCACATTATTTGTACAATTAAAACTGACAACGATTCTCAGAGTTCTGAATAATGGAGTCTGAATTCGTAGACTATTACCTTAGAAACAAGTCAGACTAATTTTTAACTTTATATTTGACTAAATCCTTTGTCATTAAAATGGGCTAGAACTACTGTATGAATGAATTTAGACTGGTATGAAACAGATTATTTCATATACACACAATAGTAAAGTTAAAAGGAGTTATTTCGACATTATCTAAAAGAAGAAAGGACAGATGAAAGGAAGAGAAAAAGGAAGGAAAGAAGGGAGGGAGGAAGGAAGGAAGGAAGGCAGAAAGAAAGGAGAAAGAGGAAGAAATGAAGAAAGAAAAGATAAGATAAAACCTTCAAATGAAACTAGGGTTTAGACTTGTCCAAAACTGAAATGGCAGGAAACGGGCTTGGATAATACTTTGCATAAACAGAGACGGTGAAAATGTGCAAAAAATTGTCATAAGTGCCTGGGATACACAAAGCTGAAAAACATGTCATTTTAATCAAATAGAAAATGATTACTACATATCTAATCAGCTAATCAAATTAAGTTTTACTAAGCTCCATATCTTGAAGCATTCCCAATGAAATAATACTCAGTAGATTTCTGTTTAAGATCTAAGACACACGGATGGCCTTTTGTCTTTCCTTGAAAACCCCAAGTACATGCTTGGTCTTATCATTTTGCTAAAAGGCTCTTTAGCTTATCTGTTCTTTTCTAATTCCTCATTTCAATTTGACGTAAGAGGCCTTAGCTTAGTCCAGCCGAAATGCCTCCATTAAAGGAGAGAGCCCACTTTTCTTTACTGAGATTTGAATTGCCATAAGAATAATGAAATTGCTTAAAACCTGAACAAATACATATTAAGTCCCAGGAATTATTCCCTATATAAAAGATGTAAACTGTAGGGCACCCTGTCCTAAAGTAATTAACTAGTAAAGTCCTTTGTTTTCAGCTTTTACTCTCTCCCTTTTCTTGCTCATTGCCACACTGGTAGGAATTACCTTCCAGATAGAGGACTTGCACATCTCTCTCTATCTCAGACTCCTCTCTGCACTCCTTACCTATCTATAGAGCTGCTACTTGACTGTTTCTAAGGCAACTCACACTCATTACTTCTAAGATAAAGCCACCAGAACCAAACCTTGCCAAACTTCCTCTTCTTATTAGTTCCCTCCTAGCAAGGGCCATCCCCACCCATCTCTCCCTTTGGCCCTGCTCTCTAACCCACTGCTAAATTCTGTTAATTTGTAATGATTGGTTGAGTCCATCTACTTCTTTCTACCTTCATGTTATAACTGAAGCCCAAGCTCCTATCATCTCTCACCTGGCTATTCCAAGAGCTTCCCAACTGATCCCCCTATATGCTCCCTTCCCTCCCTATGGTAAAGCAAACAAGGGCAGAAATGGGGTTTGGATACCAAAGACTGAGCACACAACACAATGCTTGGAGACTCCTTTTTGTCCTGAAGCAAAATAAGAAGACTGAGAAACTAGACAGCAATGTAAGCCTTGGAAATAAGAGCTTCAGTGAGAATGAGATGACTGAGAAGAACAAAGTACTATGGGGAGGGAACACAGGACATCACTTGAGGAAGGATGCTAAGGCAGGGGGGGTAAGAAGGTGTGTGAAGGTGTCACTATAGCTGCAACCATGTCACAGCTCTTGCCAGAACCTGCTGGGCAGTTGAGGAATTGGGTCTCCCCTTCCCACACCTACCTGGCCAGCATACTCCACGTAGTCCTGCTGTCCAGGCTGGAAGTTGACCCTGGAGCTGGAGCTGGCAGTGCCTTGCTCAGTGCGACACAGGACAATGGCGTACTGGTTCAGGTTCCCAGTCCTCTGCACTGTGACACTGACAGACCCCGCCTTCTCACTGACATTGTAGCTAGAAACATACAAACACTCAGTCTGAAAATCTGCCCCATGGCTGTGAAGAAATCACTTGTTTAATGGTTGTCTCTTCTCCTTGGTTAGTGGTGCTAAGCTGTTCAGGGAAAAGAAACAGCTTTGGTTTCTTTAAGCAGTCAGGGTGTAAACTGAGGGAATGTGCCCACTTGGAGCAGTCACAGAACCACGAGCAAGGAAGCTGTGGATGCAGAATGCTGCCTGACCCAATTTGTAAGAGAGTTGAGAGTCATTCAGCAGATGGACAGCACATAGGAGCTATGAACCTCCGATGTCTGAACAGGGAGAAATGATCATCACTCCCTAGTGTAGTAAAAGAATCAGAATAGGCCAGTGGGTTCGTGGGGAAAGAAATCTGCTTGGAAAACAACTAATGACTTAGCTCAGGTGAGTATTAACTAGATTAGTAAGTAAAGGAGCCAGGGCAGTACCAGAGGTAAGAAAATGAGAGTTGAGCTTAGGTAGCAACGTATTTAGACAATGGAGCTTTAAGACAAAGGGGAGTGACAGGATTCATTCAGCTTGCTGCTGAGAATACAGATTGCTTTTGCAAACTAGGACACCAACTATTCCTATGCTATTAATTCATAATAAGTATCTAGGCTTGGAAAAGTCACAGCGAGTGGGGCATGAACCAGGCTTTGCTTTTCATCGCTGAGGATGGTCGCTGAACCTGGGAATTGCAGGCAAAGTGCCTCTGAGAGTCTCATCTCCATTATATAAGGTCATCAGAAAAGTCCTGATGTATTTTTCTATACAAAACTTCATATGGCTTTTCTGATGACCCAATAGCTTTGGGAATTTTCATACTATTTAGGTCACTAAAATGTTAGAAAAAGTGATTGGTTTTATTGAATTAATTTCACTTCGAAGGACAAAAAAGCAAGAGGTACGTCACAATAAAACATTACATATATGCAAGTTTGAATTTAAAACTGTTTTAATTTCCCTTTAAGTCTTCAAATGTGTAAGAGTAAACCAGCCTATGTCTGGGGCACATGAAATCAAGTTTAAATGTATTCATCTCCTACCTCCACTCCAAGTTACAACTTTCATCTGAATTATCGTGAAATTGATTTCTTAGAATAGTGAGTTTCTGAATATAGACTTAAAGAATTATTTTTGCCAGGGACCAGCAGTTAGTGTAATGGCTATGTCGCTGAACTCCCATGTAGCCGACTGTGGTTTGAGTCCTGGACCCAGTGGCTTAAACTCACGCTGGGTGCGTGTGTATGCATGCCCAAGATCCCAAGAGGAGAATGGAGGAGAAGGGATTGCGGTGTGGTCAGCCTCCCGGGGGGTGACTTCTCACTATCTTCACTCTCTCTCTTTCTGGCGAGTGCACATGCCCTATAGCAAAAAAAAAAAAAAAAAAAAAAAAAAAAAAAAAATTGCCAGAAAAATTACAATCCTAATTGTAATTCAATCTATTGCATCACCAGCAGGATGTATGCCTATCACTTTCACTGTTCTCTGCCTCTCTAACTCCCCAGTAGATTAAGAAAACATCTTAAAGAACTGTCTACATTAAGCCATAACTTTGCCACTAACCCTATGAAAACCAAAGGAGCTAGGGGAGAATATAAGCTTGAGGACAAGGAGAATCTGCCTCACTAGCAGCAATACTGTTAGTGAGGGCCAGGGATTATTTTCAGCACTTGAATATCTCTTTTTATTTTTCTTATCAGTTCTATCAGCTGATCTTCTAAAACTTGAAGACAGAGCCAAAATACTTATAAAGTATACTTGTAGACCTGCTGGGCAGTTGAGGAATTGGGTCTCCCCTTCCCACACCTACCTGGCCAGCATACTCCACGTAGTCCTGCTGTCCAGGCTGGAAGTTGACCCTGGAGCTGGAGCTGGCAGTGCCTTGCTCAGTGCGACACAGGACAATGGCGTACTGGTTCAGGTTCCCAGTCCTCTGCACTGTGACACTGACAGACCCCGCCTTCTCACTGACATTGTAGCTAGAAACATACAAACACTCAGTCTGAAAATCTGCCCCATGGCTGTGAAGAAATCACTTGTTTAATGGTTGTCTCTTCTCCTTGGTTAGTGGTGCTAAGCTGTTCAGGGAAAAGAAACAGCTTTGGTTTCTTTAAGCAGTCAGGGTGTAAACTGAGGGAATGTGCCCACTTGGAGCAGTCACAGAACCACGAGCAAGGAAGCTGTGGATGCAGAATGCTGCCTGACCCAATTTGTAAGAGAGTTGAGAGTCATTCAGCAGATGGACAGCACATAGGAGCTATGAACCTCCGATGTCTGAACAGGGAGAAATGATCATCACTCCCTAGTGTAGTAAAAGAATCAGAATAGGCCAGTGGGTTCGTGGGGAAAGAAATCTGCTTGGAAAACAACTAATGACTTAGCTCAGGTGAGTATTAACTAGATTAGTAAGTAAAGGAGCCAGGGCAGTACCAGAGGTAAGAAAATGAGAGTTGAGCTTAGGTAGCAACGTATTTAGACAATGGAGCTTTAAGACAAAGGGGAGTGACAGGATTCATTCAGCTTGCTGCTGAGAATACAGATTGCTTTTGCAAACTAGGACACCAACTATTCCTATGCTATTAATTCATAATAAGTATCTAGGCTTGGAAAAGTCACAGCGAGTGGGGCATGAACCAGGCTTTGCTTTTCATCGCTGAGGATGGTCGCTGAACCTGGGAATTGCAGGCAAAGTGCCTCTGAGAGTCTCATCTCCATTATATAAGGTCATCAGAAAAGTCCTGATGTATTTTTCTATACAAAACTTCATATGGCTTTTCTGATGACCCAATAGCTTTGGGAATTTTCATACTATTTAGGTCACTAAAATGTTAGAAAAAGTGATTGGTTTTATTGAATTAATTTCACTTCGAAGGACAAAAAAGCAAGAGGTACGTCACAATAAAACATTACATATATGCAAGTTTGAATTTAAAACTGTTTTAATTTCCCTTTAAGTCTTCAAATGTGTAAGAGTAAACCAGCCTATGTCTGGGGCACATGAAATCAAGTTTAAATGTATTCATCTCCTACCTCCACTCCAAGTTACAACTTTCATCTGAATTATCGTGAAATTGATTTCTTAGAATAGTGAGTTTCTGAATATAGACTTAAAGAATTATTTTTGCCAGGGACCAGCAGTTAGTGTAATGGCTATGTCGCTGAACTCCCATGTAGCCGACTGTGGTTTGAGTCCTGGACCCAGTGGCTTAAACTCACGCTGGGTGCGTGTGTATGCATGCCCAAGATCCCAAGAGGAGATGCCAGAAAAATTACAATCCTAATTGTAATTCATTCTATTGCATCACCAGCAGGATGTATGCCTATCACTTTCACTGTTCTCTGCCTCTCTAACTCCCCAGTAGATTAAGAAAACATCTTAAAGAACTGTCTACATTAAGCCATAACTTTGCCACTAACCCTATGAAAACCAAAGGAGCTAGGGGAGAATATAAGCTTGAGGACAAGGAGAATCTGCCTCACTAGCAGCAATACTGTTAGTGAGGGCCAGGGATTATTTTCAGCACTTGAAT
The DNA here is from genome assembly GCF_000334495.1 of Tupaia belangeri chinensis. Lineage (NCBI taxonomy): Eukaryota > Metazoa > Chordata > Mammalia > Scandentia > Tupaiidae > Tupaia > Tupaia belangeri. The sequence goes on from NW_006159811.1 coordinate 4,984,718, forward strand.
ATCTCTTTTTATTTTTCTTATCAGTTCTGTCAGCTGATCTTCTAAAACTTGAAGACAGAGCCAAAATACTTATAAAGTATACTTGTAGAGTAAAGCACAGTGGTTAAGATCACTGGGCTCAAATCCTGCCTTGACTGCATATTCGCTGTGTGACTGTTAAGTTACTTAACCTGTTTTCATCTCTATTGTTCTGCTGCTATGGGGATGAGAACAGAATTCACGACACAATTGCAAAGATGAAATAAGAGGACGTATGTCAAATGTCTAGTATGTGCCTGGTACATGCAGTATTCAAATATTTGGTGTCGTTAGTATCTTTGTTATTACTGCCATCATTGTGATCACTATCAGCAGCAGGTGACAATAGCCCACTCTCAGCATGCCTCATCCTGATCTCGGCATGCCTGCTGTAACTCTCAAGAATGCGAGAATAAGAACACTTGTACCTGGTATATTTGAAACTGATGAGGGACCACTGGATATGGAAGACATTGTCGCTAACCACATTGGGTTTACTGTCTTTCACCAGGAACTGAAAACTGTCCATCATCTCATGGATCTTCTCCTCATGCAACACATAACGAATCAACCCCAAGTTCACATCCTCTGTAGGAAAATAAGAGACTCTCGGTGAATTAACCTGATTATGTAAAGACAGCCTCACAAGTTCGCATGCCAACACACCTACTTTATTCTTCTAGTGGGTTATTTTGTTATGGAACAAAAAGTATAGCAGTCCTTAAAATAAATGTTTATGTCAGATTTTAAAATAAAGTCCTGCAGCTCTGAGTAAAACAAGACATGCCATTGTGGACAGAAAGTATCCTTATGCTGTTGTGAAAGGAGAATCCTAAAGTCTTGGCAAAAAGCATGTCAGTAAACTTCTCAAATACTGAAGAGCAAATCTGTGAGTTGACAGAGAAAAGTCCTGGGCCCCATCCTCTCTGTGTACAGCTTCATAGCTGGCCTTAATTCCTTCTAAGGAAGGTTCTTTAGAAGATATGTGCTAATACCAAAGCTGGGGTTGGATTAAAATGGACCCTACACAACATACAGCTAGAAATGTGCTAGGAAGAGGACACTCAATGGTGGACAGGGGAAAACAGGGAATATGGAGCACGAATTGCAAGATGCAGTTTTACAGCTATTACTCTCAAACAGGTCCACCCTCAGAAGCGGTCTGGACGACTCTGAGATACTTATAAGAAAATAAAATTCAAGCTGGTCTGCTTGATGTGATTCCAAACAGGAGAATATTTCTGTTGAGCAACCTATACATGTTGATTTTTAATTTCTTGGCTGAAGACTTACAAATAATCTATAATCCTTAGCGAACAAAGACTAAACCCCACAGGATCACAGATCTTTCATAAAGTCTGCTTGTTATTTTTTGTTTTGTTGTTACTGTTTTTAAAGACAACCAAGCTTTCTTTCATGTAATCTTTTCTAGAAATCTGGTCACAACTGAAAGCAATTTGGGAGCTGAGGAATGGTAAAGATACATTTTTCTTTGTAATTTTTCAGAGTAATAGGAAAAAAAAATGGGAGAAGGTAAATTCACAAGTTCACAAGTTGGATAGTTAAACAATAAAGAATCTCTTTGCTTGCAAATAAGTTTCATGGACCTACGCAGCCAGAAATGACTGTGAGAAAGATTGGGGAGACAGAGGGACAGCATTACAACAGATGTATCCTATTTCTAAGTCCCCAAATCCCCACCCTGAGTGAAAGAAGCAACAGCTCTTCCTGGCTGCAGCTTGCTCTCCACATAGCCATGCTTGGGGCCTGTTGTTATTTCATAGACAAGCTGTAGGTCCTCGGTGTCTGGGTCTGTGGTCAGCAGTTCCTTCTTGGTGATCAAGTTGGTTGCCTGGAATAGAAACCCATTAAATTTAATTCCTGAGGTGGGAATAAAGCAGACATAAGACCCTCTGACTCAGATTTAATTCAGCTCAACAATGATTTACTGAGTGCATTTACTGCATGGAAAACTCTGTCAGGATTGGAAAGGCGATGAGGATAGAAACTATTCAGCCTTTGCCCTGGAGGTATTCGTGCTTTATTGGGAAAGAAAGGCTCATGAGCAAGGTCATTGTGGCAAGAGCTATAAAGGGAGATATAAAAAGAGTGCTCTACACTTTCTGGGAGAGGTGAAGATTATTTCCATCTGCAGTTGAGGTAAGATAGATGCAAGGCAGTGGGATTTGAGTTTAGCCTTGAAAAAAGTTGGAACTTAGAAAGGATGATTCAATACAGGGAAGATGGCCACTTTATATCTTACAGGAATCAATTACAATGCTCAAAATCAAGTAAGATAGATATACTCCAACATTGCCCAAACATACTGGCTTTTTTTTTTTTTTAAATTTTGACAAAGGGCACATGCACTTGTTGGAGAGAAGAATCAGAGAGAGAGAGAGAGGAAAGAAGAGAGAGAGAAAAAAAAGAAGAGAGAGAAATCACTCCCCCAGAGGGTATGACCATCTTACAATGCCTTGTCCTCCATTATCCTCTATGGATTTTGTGCATGTATGCACATGTGCCTGGCATGATTTTCATGCCCCTGGGTCCATGAGTCAAACTGCAGTTGGCCATGAAGGAATACAGCCACTTTAACCAACATGCTACCTGCTGCCTCTATAATGGCTAAATTTTAATTCATTCATTAATTCAGTTGTTCAATAAATATTTAGTAAAAACAAAGGTTTGAGAGAAGCAAGGGGGTCATCAACAATATTAAATGTTAGTAGGTCTACTAAGGTAAGGACAGATCATTGACTTTGGATTTGGCAAAACAGAGGCTATTAGCGACTTTAATAACAGTCACTGCAGTAGGGTAGGCAAAGATGGCATTTACCCAATTGGAGAATGTTGAGAAAAGAATGGGATCATTCTGAACATGGACTGCAAGTGGTATGTTCAATTTTTGTATCACTTGCTTAAAATGAAGTTCTTCACCATCTTCCCTGTTACCCCTTCCCATCAACTGGAATGTTAATAAATTTCTGAAGAGCTTTGGCCGTGCGGTCAACAACAGCAACCTGGTGATAGCAGAACAATAAGATGGAAGGAATCTGTGTCTAAGTGGTCATGTGAAGGCCTAGGCTGCCCCTGACTTCTTCCTGATATGTGAGAAGAAAATAAAACCATGCAAACCTACTATCTTCTTTGACCAAACTGACTATATTTTGGGGGTCTTTCTGTAGAAAAATCATGAAGTGCAAATAAGCAGTCCTACACAATCTTAATAAACAATCCTAACAAACTCGAAGAGTCCCTCAACTTTAGAGACATCAGTTCACTTAGAGAAGGATAAACACAGAAGTTGAACTGGAGTCTTACATATGTCATGGTCACGAATAATGTAGCCTGAGATGGGGGAGGTGAATGTGGCAGCTGGAACACGCCTTACCTTGCCATCCATATACTCCAGCCACTGGAGCCCCAGGTTGGTGACGATTCTAGGAGTGCCATCATCTACTGGGAGGATATCTACTCGAAACTGCTGAGGTGCTGCTGTCCTGATCTATTGGGGATGCCAGAAAAGAACACACATCATTAACAAGACACTTGAAGTATGTTGGGTCCAGGACCTGGAAGGCTGGAGTCCCTGAAATCAGAGATGAATTAGGAGCACTGGAAAAAGTTTCTATCCCTTATCATCAGTCAGCCTAAGGCCGAAGGAGAGTGCTGACGGATAAAGTGAGAACACTGCTCAAAGGAAGCAAGAAGCGAATGGCACCCTTTGGGTTTTTGTTCGTCTGTTTTAATATTTTTAATAAAGTTTCTTCCATCATGACAGACACAGGCACCTCCAATAGGGTCTTCTTGCTGTGACCCACTGCCGACTCAGCTGGCCTGGCTCACGGGAACATGCGTGAATGCTGAGTGGTAATGGAGGTCCCTAGCTACATTCCCACTGTGCCACCACCTGGTCCACCCAGTGGTAATCCTGAGGGATTTTATCTGCTATGGAAGTTGGGAAGTTCTCACATCTAAGCCTTCTTCAGTTGAGTTCAAGATTGCCCTGAGATAAAATAATGAACAGCATTTTCCTTTCAATAACCCGTATTTACATTTTCATGATGGGCTGACAAAAATTAACATTAAAATGTAATGTCACAGTCTCCAGGTAAGATGACGTCAGATGTGAAAAGAGGTTTTCATAGAAAGACATTGTATTTATTTTTCTTTTCTTGTTTTTGTTCTTGTTTATTTGTCTTGAGGGAGAGCGACTGATGTGGGGGTAAGTGACAGAAGAAACACAAACAAACATTTGTGAGAATGACAAAACAGCGCGCACACACACACACACACACACACACACACACACAATGAGTCCAATCTAGCCCCTCACTGCTCCTGAGCAGATATGACAAGCCGGAATACAGGGCAGTAAGATGCTGGCTTTTCAATCTCCTACAACTCACCTTCTAAATAATTTCCATTTTTTAAATGACATGGTCTCTCAGGAGACCTGCCGTGACCTTTTATGTTTATAAAAGTGGTAGTACTCTTGCTGATACATCTCGAAATCTTTTTTCTCATCTGAAAGTCAGACTCAGACTAACTGAGGAGCAGCGCTACACTTTAGGGGAGAAAAAGCAAAGTGACGACCTGCCAGTGAATGATGCAGCACAGACATGGAAATGGCAGGAACTCCCAGGAGCCATCCCATGACACACCGGCCAACTGAGAATGACCTTCTTACAGACCAGTTGGCTCTAAAGGATGCAGGAGATCTTTCTTGCAAGAAAATAATCATTTATCATCAAAGCAGGGAAGTGGTTCTGCAGATCCAAGTAGCAGATCCTTTTGTTATCCTGGAGTACATGGGACTTCCAAAGGTTCATGGAGAAGTGGGATTAAAGTACAAGTTTATTTTGATGCAAAAAATAGAAAACCATGCATAGTTCTTTCATAATATGTGTTTTCCATGAACATTTGAAGACCCATGGCATAGTGGGTGAGTACGTAGCTTATTGAAATTGCTTCTGCCCTGTCAGACACAGGTGTGGGACCAGTAGCAGTGCCCTCAGGCCCACCCTTGGCCAGAGTTGTGGTTATTGCCAGGCGAGGCTTGTTGGACTTCAGGAAACCTGGTAAGAAATGAAGGAATGAGGAAAAATGGTGGGGAAGGAGTGTGCAAGTTTCTTCAAGACCCCTGGACTTTTGAAGGGAGCAATTCCTTCAGAAAGTAAACCTTTGCAGTTGTGAGACTTTCAGAGAAAAGCAAGCTACTGATTTCTAAAGCTGGTCCTAAAATGATGATAGGGACGATAGTTACGGTACAGTTTCTTTGATGTTCCCTTGTGCCAGGACTAGGCTAAGTGCTTATGTAGAGTAGGGGGGGGAGGTGTCACCCCTACTTCACAGGTAGGAAAGCTGAGGCTTAGAAAGGTTAAATGATTGGCAAAGACACCCAGCTTGTAAGTGACAGAGTCAGAATTTAAATTAGTATCTTTCAATACAAAAGCCATGCTTTTAACCTTAGTTATTTCTCAAAGACTGAGCTGAACTGGGGGGGGACTTAATCCAAAAAGAGAATCAATAATTATGTAACATTATCGAAAAACCAGATTAAAAAAATTAAGGAATTAAAGGTGGGCAACAAAGAAAGAAGAAATAATATTAACAACAATTATTATCTTTCCTTGAAGTCTCACTATTTGCTAAGAGTATTAAATAAGCATTTTATGTGGATTACCTCCTTTGATCCTTAGGCTATTTGAAGCTGGTCATTATTACCGATCCACTTTTACAGATGAAAAACTGGGGCTTCAGAGCAGTAGTCTGCCTGAGGCCAATCGACTATGAAGTGATAGAAAGAGAACTCAGTGCTATGCTGGATGTAAAAATCCACATTCTGCCTCTGGCATGTACTGCTAGAACTCCATTGTCTT
>NW_006159811.1:4990772-5000315 GCF_000334495.1 Tupaia belangeri chinensis
TCTTTCCCTCCTTCCTCAACAATAAAGAACGGGTTTGTCCCATCAGAAACCGTGAAGGTGAACCGGTCTTTGATGGAGTTGCTGCCATCATGGCTGTAGCTGATCTGGTTCTGGTAGATGTCTTCCATGGTGAAGGTAGAGGTGAGGCGGAAATGCTGCCCATTGGCGGTTCGCTCGATGGTGCCATGGCGTGGGGGCTGAACAATGGTGAACGTGACAGACTCGGCCTGTCCAGGAGGCAAAAAGCAAGAGAGGAAGGGAAGTTCAGTCCAGCAACCATATGAATGAGTGATGGCCAACAGCTGGTCAATGTTACTGGAACCTAAAGACATTTATAACATAAGTATTATGTTCTCTTTATAAAAATCAAAAATGAAGAAAAAGAGAGAAATCATATTGTTTTCTACAATTGGACTTGTATTCTGGAACCTTCAATTGTAAGACTTAAATATTTAAACTGCTTCACAATAGCTCATTGGTGAAAGTTTGGATTTGTAACCACTACCAAGATGATAGGAAATATATCTTTTAAACTATTAATTTCCTTCTCACCCATTTTCTTTTACTCTTCCAAAACTCTTACATATAAAATTCCATAGGCATCGTAACATAAATCCTTATGGAGCATAGACACACTGCAATCCTTTCTCTTTCATTTCTGTATCCTGTTAGGATTTGGGGCATGCACACACACATATCCAACATGTTTTTCAAATCACTGGAGCCGGGATTTGAGCTGTGGTTGCCCATGTGGGAATCAGGCTCTGTTAAGCACCAGGTCACAGGGCCAGCTTGACCACTGTCTTTTTTCATCGTTTGAATGTGCTTTCACTCACCTCATACTCCAGGCCACCCTCAGGAAGTATAGTGACAAGGCAATGACTGCCACCAGACCAGCCTCTCGTTTGGCAGAAAATCCAGGGGCATGCTCTTACCTCTGTGTCTGCATCCACTGCCTTGAGCTCAAATTCTGTGATGGTCTTCCTTACGCCCTCCTGTACCCGCATGCCAAGGTTCTTCACAATGGGCAGAGAGTCATCCACAGGGCGAAGGGTTATGTGGAAAGTCTGAGTCACCTGAGATGGCAGGAAAGTGCGGGTAAGACACCTGTCCCTAGCACCTCCTCAATAAGCAGAAAAGAGGTGGCCTCTACTTTTCCTCACACCATTCCAGACACAGCTAACTAACCAGGAGGCCAAAAGTGAGTGCTCTTGCGTAAGAGCTGAGGTGGCTGCCAGAGGCTGCCCCATCCCTTGGCTGAGAGCAGAGGAAAATGAAGCTCTCATCTTACCAGCCGCTCTGCCCACTCCACTCGAAGAAGATGGCAAGGAATCAATACCTATTCAAGATGGAATCTAGGTCCTCACCCACCTCATGACCTCCGTCAGACAGCACAAAGGTGAAGGCATCTGAATGTTTCTCAGTCTCACTCGAATGGATATACTGAATGTTTCTTGAGGTCAGGTCAGCTTGAGTAAAGGAACTAATTTGGATACCTAGCAAAAGGGGATGAGAAAAACAGAGAAACGATGTTAAAATAACAGCCCTACCTCTAAGGCTGGGGAAATGTCATACTTTCACCAGATAGAGCCCTTTGTATTTTTTTTTTTTTTTGAGATTTTTGCTATAGGGGTGTGTGCACTTGCTGGAGAGACAGAGAGAGACAGAGAGATAGACAGTGAGAAATCAATCCTTGGAGGGGATGCCCATGACACAATCCATTCTCTTTTATTCTTCTCCTGGGATCTTGGGCACACACGCACACGCGCCTGGCATGAGTTTAAGCCACAGGGTCTGGGACTCGAACCATGGTCAACTATGTACAAGTCCAGCAACACAACCATTATGCCATCTGCTGATCCCCCTTTTGTGTTTATTATAACATTTATATTTTTCTCATAAAGATCTTGTGGTAAAGTTTTCCAAGGGTTCTTTCTTTCTTTCCTTCCTTACCTCTACTACACACCAAGCCAAAAGTAGGTGTTCAATAATTATTGATCTTTGTCCTCTTGGGGTTTATGTATGCAGGTAAAATCTGTGAAAGGTGCAGCATTGCCTTATTCTCTAAACTTCTCTTTCTCTTAAGTTTTGCATTTCTCTAGTCTCATAGACTTTTCTGAAAACCTGTCTAAATTTTTAATATTCGGTGACAGTTTAGCTTTTGGAAACTAGAGTTATCGGGCTTGGCTACACAGACTCTTGTTTCTGTGATTGGTGAGCCAACCCTGGCCTCTATAATTTCACAGGATGTTCTTCAAGGTTCCTTTCAACTCTCGGGTCTCTGATTCTAGCTTCTCATATATTATTTGAGCCAGCCAGGAAGTAAAAAAATCTTACTGCATGACTTTGGAGCTCATACGATCATCCTATATCAAATCAAAAATGACTTAGAAAAGCAGTAACCTTTAATAACATGACATAGAAACAGGAATCATGTTTAAAATTTTCCAGCCATTTTAAAAGTAAAAAAAAATTCTAAAGCGACTTTAAATAATGATATGGTATCCCCCAAATGTACAACATCTCTACGTTTTAAAATATCTAACAGCATTTAGCAAAATAGCTCAGAATCCTTGCATCTATCTTAGGGCTACTGAGGTACATATTCCAACACCAGTTAAGACTGAAACAAAAATCGGGACCAGCAGATAGCATAATGGTTTTATTGTTGGAGTCCCATGTAGTCAACCATGGTTCAAGTCCCAGACCCGGTGACTTCACACTGGGCATGTGTGCAGGTATGTCCAAGATCCCAAGAGGAGACTGGAGAAGGGATTGCAGCATGGCCATCCCCCCTGGGGGGGGAGGCGGGGATGATTTCTCACTTTCTGTCTCTCCAGCGAGTGCACACTTTCTGTCTCTCCAGCGAGTGCACATAACTCTTTCTTTAAATAAATAAATAAATAAATAAATAAAAAGACTGAAACAAAAATCACATCTTTTAGTCTCTTAGAACAAATTTCCTCTTTCTGATTCTGGGTATTGAGGTGTTAATCCATTTAATCCAGTTCTTTAGTTTGGCCCTAAAATTCATTTGCCGCTTCCCGGGCTGTATTATTTGTCATTGTTAATCCTGGCAAAGTCAGTTTGGTTTTCCTACAAAAGAAACAGAGATTCTATTTTGACTGCTATGTATTTAAATGTGACATCAGTATCATTGCTTTATCTTTAAAAATAAGAAATCAACCCACATAATTTACATTTGCATCTTTATCATCTGAAATTTGTCACCCAGATACAAGAGCCTCCGGAATATTGGGGCATTAATTTTTTGATGAGGCATTTTATATTTCTGTGCTTGCTACATCAGTTCTTGACAGACAAGAAATGTAGCCCACTGCCTTATAGCTTTGTCTTGTGGCTCTGGATAGAAATCCACACCATTCCTTAAAAATGGAATAACTTCAGAGTGACTGCACCGAGAAATTTAAATCTCTTCCACCTGCTGTGAATCCATTCTCATAGGTCACAGAAAGGTACTTGTCAGGATTCACACAGTCAACTGGTCACCTAATTCACTGTTCTTGTTATGAGAGTCTAAGAGTGATCAAGAAAAGTGATAGATTTTTACCTTTCTTTTGGGAAGGAAGCTTTGGGATTGACCTTTTTTAAAAAGAAGAAGTCAAAATATTTTTTATTGAGGTAAAATTAATACATAGTAAGTTGCACATATTTAAAGTGCACAATTTTTTTTTTTCTGATAGATTTTTAGCTATAGGGTCCATGTGCTCACTGCAGAGACAGAGAGACAGAAAGCAAGAAATCACTCCACAGGGAGAATGGCTATGCCACAATCCCTTTTCCTCCATTCTCCTCTCAAAATTTTGGGCACGCAAGCACATGTGCCCAGCATGAGTTTTAAGCTGCTAAGTTTGGGACTTGAACCACAGTCAACTACATGAGAGGGAGTCTATTACATCATCTGCTAGTCCCTAAAGTGCACAATTTCTTAAGTGTTGACACACTCATGAAAACCATTACCTCAGTCCAAATATTGGGCATATCTATCATCCCGAAAGTTTCCAATCAACACTTTATAATCCTTCCATCCCTCATCCCCCCTAGCATCACAAAACCAATTAATTGTTTTCTCACTTTAGATTAGTTGGAATTTTCTTCAGTCTTTAATATCTAAAGTCATATAGTATGTATTAATATGTGTCTACCTTTTTCACATAGCATAATTATTTTGAGATTTATTTATGTTTTAGCATGCATTAATAGTTCTTGTCTTTTTATTGCTGGGTAGTCCTCTGTTATATGGTTCCATCATTGTTTATTCATTCACTTGTTGACAGGCATTTGGATTCCTATAGTTTGGTGCTATTATAAATAAAGCAGCTATGATGAAGTGGGCATGAGTCTCTACCTGGACATAAGTATTCATTCTTCTTGGGCAAATCTCTAGGACTAGAATAGCTGAACAACATTTTGAGCATATACTTAATATTTTTAGGAAACTACCAAGCTATTTTTTCCCAAGTAGTAGTCTCATTTTATAATCTCATTAGCAGTGGATGAGAATGCTAGGCTTGATCTAAGTGGGACTTTCCCAGTTCAAACATATCTGAGTGGGACTTACCCAATTCAGTCCAGCAAATATTGAGCACCCACCATGTATAGACCCCTGTTTCAGGCTTGCTTATGTATGTTGAATTTTATCTTTAAACAATCCTTGGAGGTTGAGTTTGACATATTACCCCTACTTTTATAGATTACCATGAAATTATTTATACAATTAAAAAATTAGAGCCAGCCGGTGGTGTCTGGATCCCCATGGCTGACGGTACATTTCAAGTCCTGGACCCAGTAGATTGAAAAAAAAAAAAAGTGCATGCTAAAAATCCCATGAGAATGAAGAAGAAGGGATTGTGGCATGGCTATCCTCCCTTAGGGGGTGCTTTTTAACTTTCTGTCTCTGTCTCTCTTTGGTAAGGGTACTTGCCCTAGAGCAAATTTTAAAAAAAGTTACATGACCTTGCATTAGGGGGCATAGATAATAAGGGGACAGGATTGAAATCCAAGGAAGTCTAAGTGTCTAATTCCAAAGTTAATACTCACTAGGAGGAGTACTTTTTGTAAAAACTCATCTAGATTAGGAGCTTCTTGGATTTCACCTTTTTCTTTAGCTTTTTAAAAATATAAAAATAATATATGCCTATGAAAGTAAATGTGAAACTATAAGAAAGTAATAAATAATCATAAAAACCACTCATGGACCTATCATTAAAATACCACTAGTGTTGGCAGGTGGTGTAGTGGTTAAGGCCCTGGACTCTTACATGGCCAACTGCGGATCAAGTCTCGGACCTAGGAGCTTAAAACTCACATTGGGCATGTGTGCGCATGTGCACAAAATCCCAAGAGGAGAATGGGGAAGAAGGGATTGTGGCAAGGTCATTTTCTCTGAGGGATGATGTCTCACTTTCTCTCCCTCTGTCTCTCTCTGTGTCTCCAGAAAGTTCATGTGCCTTATAGCAAAAATCTCTCTTAGAAAAGAACAAAGAAATGCCAACCTAATAGTATTTCTGAAATGTTCCATCTAAAATACTTTATTGGCTGTAATCTCTTTCTTGTCTGAAATATTGATCTTGATGGGGTTTTAAATGATCATATAAATGATAATCATAATTATGTGCCAGAGGGTAACAGGCTGCCTCTAGAATGTAAGTTTCAAGAGGACAGGATTTTTCATTTTTCACTGATGCACCTAGAACAGTGCTTGGCATACAATACGAACACTACAGTCCTATTTGGTGAATGAGGATAGTTCACTTTACTATAATTTACACCCAAGAGATTCTACGAAGCATAATCTCAATACATTACAAAGCATTTTAATTTTAGCCTTCGCTCACTGGGTATGGGAGGTCTTCATCTACTTACTTGTCGGCAAGGTAGTGTTTCTAATAACATATTATCCCTACTGACCGTCACAGCAGCTAGTTGGTTTTTGAAATATACTGAAGATGTTTAATCCCATCGAAGATGTTTTCAATCACACACCTGCTGGCTAGCCTATGTATCTGGCAGTATTACGGAGACCCACATTAACCCTGTCAGTTTTTCCAATTCCCCTGCGGGGCAGCACATTAGAGAAAGCTCAGTCCAGGTCAGAGAAGTGGTGTGGGAATAAAGCATCTCCAAAGAAATTGCCTCCTTAATAGAAGGTTAGCGGGTGCCTCGGCCCGCCTGCTTTCAGCACAGCTGTGGGTGGTTCTGTGCATGGCGCCTGGGTCCCACTTTGAGCTCACGCTATGAAAAACCCTCAGCTTTCCTGCTTCAGATTTTCTCTAAAGCTTCTTATTACAGGGTGATTGTGTCTTTTCTCTACCCCCAATTCATATGTTGAAGTCCCAGCTCCCAGCTCCTCAGAATGCAACCTTATTTGGATCACTGCAATTGTAATTAGGTTATTAGGGTCGTCCCTAATCCAATAGGACTGATGCAATAAAAAATAACAATTTGAGCACAGAAATATCCAAGGAGAACGCATATGAACATAAAGACAGCCCTCTAGAAGCCAAGAGGGGCAAGGCCAGTAGCCGAACTTCCCCTCACAACCCTCAGAAGGAACCAACCATATCATCACCTTGATCTAGAACTTCCAGCCCCCAGAACTGTGCGACAATTAACTTCCATTACTTACACTGCCCAGTCTGTGGCGCTTCTTTACGGTGGCCCTACAAAACTAATGTGCCTCTGGGTTTGAAGAGCCCAAACTCAAATGATGGGTGCACCTTATTTTGGTTGGTGTCACAAGGCTGAGCATGGAGAGGCTGGGACAAAGAAGAAACCCAAAATACCTTGGCTAGAGCATCCCTTCCGAGAGGTCTTTCCTGACTACCTCAGACTCCCGCCTCAGGTGGCATTCACTCTCCCGTGGGTTCCCACCATCCTCATCACATTTGTGTGCATTCGTTTACATGTCCCCCTACTCCCAAGTTTTCTTCTACAGCAGCCACTCAGTAAATGTTTGTTAAAGAGATAAAATGAGAAAAAGAGGGAAGGAGGCTCTTGTGATATGGTACAGTACTATGCATACATAATTTCTACCCAGCCTGTAGCTAGAATCTCATGGAGCTGTTTTTAAAAAACACCCATGTCCAAGAGCCATCCTGTAGAGACTCTCTTTATTTGAAAGCTTATTTCTTCCATGAGTAAGTGATACAAAGAAAGAGAAAGGGAGACAGATAGAATACCTAACAAGGTCCTGATGCCATGATCCACCACAGCCTCAGCCCGTCCTGAGTCTTGGGCACATGCATGCATGGCATACTCAGGAAGGTCTTCAGACATGAGCCTGGAGTCTTCAAGTGGGTCAGTCTTGTGGAGCATAGTGCCTTACTGCTATGACACTGCCTGAGACTACTGTTTATTGGTGTGGGTGGGGTCTAGGCATCATTATTTCTAAACACATCTCAGGTGCTCCTAATATTTAGACAGGATTAAGAACTGAACAACCAGAAATCCTGCTTTGGCTTCCTTTTTCCTTTTTTTTTTTTTTTTTTCCCTGACCATGTCTGAGGTCTGTGAATTCTGCAGTTTTGTTAATAAGGGCAATGGAGTGGGTATACTAATAAGAGGACAATTTATATCTGGCAAATTAAAAAAAGGAAAAAACAGTGTGAGTCACATGAGCTTAAGCAAATGTGTCCCATGAGCTTAAGCAAATCATATAACATAGAGTTTTATTTTTATTTTGTCTTATTTTTAAATTTTCTATAGGGTGTACAACATACTTGCTGGAGAGAAACACAGAGAGAGAGGGAAAGTGAGATAGTATCCCTAGGAGGGATGGTCATGTGGCAATCTCTTCTCCATTCTCCTCTCAAGAATCTGGGCATGCATGTACACATGCCTGGTGTGTTTTTCAAGCCTCAGAGTCTGAGACTCAAACTGTAGGGTTTACCATGTGGGATCCAGCTGCCTTAACCACCAAGTTACTAGCTGGCCCTATTTTATTTTTCTGATGTCTCTAAAACTGGAACAGAGATGACAAGTAAAATGGAGGATGACAACAAGGTCAAGTATTTGATCTGCACAGTGACCATGTGTGAGGTCTGTGAATTCTGCAGTTTTGTTAATAGGGGCAATGGAGTGGGTATACTAATGAGAGGACAATTTATATCTAGTGAATAAAAATAATGCTTCATAAGGCTGTTACTGAACTAGTAAATGCTAAGGTTGGCAATTATGCACAGTCATTACTAGTTAGCCAACAATAGCCTGAGGGGGGTCCCTACCGGGATTTTACTCTATGTGAGGGTGTAATGCAGAGGCCAGCCTCCACCAAGACATAAAACCAGTAAGCAGTGAGGACTAGGAATGGCCTGACCTTGAGTGTACACGGACAAGGTTCAACCCACTCAGAGGCTCACACATCTCAAGAGGCAGCCTGGACTCCAGGGTAGTCCGAGTCATTGGAGTGGCTGAGTCAAAGCCTAAGAGATGACCCTGAGGACCTCCGTAACTGTGCATTCCTTAAGTACCATGTAATTTATGCAAGCCACAGGCTCCCAGGATGCTGTTACTCCACTCTGAAATCTGGTTAGGTGATATCGAGGCTTCTGGATGAATACCACTTACCTAAGAACTTTCAAAAGTGAATTTAAAAGGCAAGGCACCATGTTAGTAAATTGGAGTAGGAAAGGGAAAAGAGGCTTGTTCGAAAGGCAATTTACCTTTTTAGAGGCTTTAATTTAGTTCCTACCAAGAAGTGAGCAGTAGAGGCAAGTACAAAGTAGAAAGTGGAAGAGTTGTGGTTGCGTTGATAGGTTAATGCTTAGGAGGAGATGGTTCCCTGCAGAGGTTTTGTTTTTTAATTAATCAATTAATTAACTTATTATCATCATAATCTTGTTTATATTACATTGACTCACATATAACTTTACAGTGTATTACATTTCTTTTTCTAGAATGACTACCATGCATATCAGTCAATACAGAGACATTAAAATCCCCATTTCATCATCCAAAAGCTTTTCATTTTTCTTCCTGATTATTATTATTCCAATTATTTTTTAAAACAGTCAATCACTATTTATCATTTTGCTTAAGATTATCTTTCATATGGGAAAAAAAGATAAAAACATTCTCGGATAAACAAAATCCCTGCAGAGTTTTGTAACAGCTAAAGGATTTAAGGACTAAGGATATCTAGATTTATCCTCAAGGATAATCACTTTGGTGGGTAAGTCTTTTGGTGACTGGGAAATAAGGGATGAAAAGACTTTTAATTTGATAGGGGTAGAGCTCTTTGTTTGCCTGATTTAAAGATTTAATAACAAGCAAAACAGGCTCCCGAGATCTAGATGAACATGTAGCTCTGGCTGGTAGAAAAAAAAAAAAAAAAAAAAGCAGGAGTTGGTTCCAAGGACCCCTAAGGGTGCAGAAATACATCTTCTTAATCTATGAGTCCCAGAGGCTGAGTGAAGCCAAGCATGTGAACAACACTTTCTTCAAACAGTACCTCAAACAGAGTCAAGAAGCTCTAGTGGCTCGTGGAGGGAAGACCTCCCCGTGAATCCTCTGTCGCTGTCT
>NW_006159811.1:5000328-5014944 GCF_000334495.1 Tupaia belangeri chinensis
CGGTTCAGCGGTTATCCTTTCTCTGCCCTTGCTATGCCTGATGCCTTCACCTGAAGAGTTTTACCTGAGGCTCAGGTTTGGCCTCCATTGATCTCCACAGGGAGAGAAAAGCAACTGAGGTTGTCTCTCTGATGTAACAAGGAGCCACTTGTTTGCCCCAACAGCAGAGGACTTGAACGGCCTCTGAGAATTCCGATAGTTTGTAGCGGTCTGGCCAAGAAGCCATATGTCATTTCAGCTTTTGAGAAAGGTACATCGTAACTAGCAAGGGAGACCCAACACCAGGTAGCCCTTTTCAAAGTATTCCAGAAGCAGTAGCTACCTAACTCTTCCGAAGCACGTGCAGTGGGACCGAAACACACAAGGTGTTGAGCGTAGTGTAGTTATTCATCTAATTGATCTGAGCTGATATCAACATGCTCTACTGAGACCGAAATGACAATCAAGACAAGGATATGCATTTGGACTAGAGGCCACAGTCTACTGCTTTTCACTAATAGCACTATTGGCCTTTCAGGCAGGATAATTACTTGGATTAGGACTTCACCCATTCACTGTAGGACATTTAGCATCCCCCTCTCTGCCCTCTATAGGCTGCTCCTCCTGTGCCACTTGAATCAGTGTGATGACTTGTACCCTAGGGGTGCCAACCATATGCTCTGTCCCTTGAGAACCAGTGCTATGCTGGAGATCACTATAGTCCAATATTATTCTACCCTTACTGTTAAAACATGACTTGTGACTATTAATTATGTAACTGGATGCCCAGCAAGAGTGTACATTTGCTAGCTACTTTTCTGAGTAACTATGTTCTTGCCACTGGGTGTGATAAAAAGTGATGTGTGTTCTTCGAGTTCTTCTTAAAAATTAAAGGATATGGGCCCTTCCTTCCTGCTAGTTGGAGGATGACAAGAGTAGTCCACTTGGACCAGAGATGGAAACCTCGTGTTGAATATCACTGAGCCACCTCAGGCCTCTGGGCCACCAATCTCTGGATTATTTGGAGATTAAAAAAAAAATTGGGGTGTGTGTAAGCTATTGCATGTTAAGGTCTCTTTGTTCCAGAAGTTTAGTTTGTATTCTAATTAATCACACTCTTTACTCTGATTTCCCCAGAAAAAGAGGGGCTTTAGGGCATGGGGTAGAGGGAAGCCCTGACATGATGGTGCGAACCCTCACCCTTGAAAAGACAGCATGAGAGACTCACTCTTACACTGGGCTTTCCTCAGGGAGAGAGGCTCATATCTGTCTTCTGTACAGTTCTCATAGGTGTATGGCTTCTGATATTTTTTAGTGGAAGAAAATAGAAATTCTATACCTTTTCTGTTTGTCTAAAGAGGACAACTGGTTTTAAGCAGCTGACCAAGAAGGACAGCATGAATGTAAATCCACATCACAGGTAACCATCAAGAAGGTGTCTGTTAGCACTGGGGGCTAATGACAATTTCTGGAGGCATCTGTTCCTGATGGGGTCAGCACTTGCTCTCTAATCATTGGCATGGAGTTAGACTGCTCTTCCTGAAAAGAACAGACCCCAACCCAACCCCAACTCCTGGTAGATCCATCCTCACTCATAAGACAAATGGGCGGAGGCACTATGGTGTCACCTGAAGCTGTGGCCAGCTGCCCTAAGAGGCCAGAAAGTAATCAACATGCATTTGCTCCCAAGGGACACCTGTGACATGAACAAAAATCACACTCATAGAAGTGTTCTCATGTGGGAGACAAGGAGAGAATCCAGGCTGAATGCAGCAGAAGGGCCCAGTGTAGGATCAGTGGTACGAGAGGGGTAGGCAAGCCCTGTCCTATCACCGCGGAGCTTTACTCTTGAAGGAGAAGGGCTCTCAAGAGTCAATAGGAGGTGTTAGATCCTCGCATCTGCCCTACTTAGCATGGCTGCAAACAGATAAGGCGGATAAGCTGGTGCAGTGGGGGAAACAGATCTGGAACTCAAGTTTGTCAGAACAGGGCAGGTAGAAGAATTGTCTAGGTAAATACAGCATCCTTCCATTTTTGGAGGGTATGAGAGAACTTCAAAAGCTTATGGAAAAATAGAATTAAAGTATGAGTTCATCTTGGTGCCAAATTTTTTTGAAATACAGTTTTTCCGTGACACACATTTTCCATGAGCTTTTTAAAGATCCCCTCATGCTATCCCAGAAGGAGGGAGTAGGATAACCTGCCTGTCTCTCCCTAAGCAGGGCTGCCTTGGTCTGGGCAACCAGCTTTGAAGTCCAATGAAGGCTGAGAGTTGTAAAAACAGACAAGGTGAACTTGGAGCAGCCCACACAGGATCCTTAATGCACCCTGAGTCGGACAAGAGCGGGGGCTATGACCTCCAGCAGGTGGGCACCTGGCTGTGCCTGGCATGGATGCCGAGCTCTTTCAAGCACCGAACAGTGTGGGTGCAGTTGCTGAACACAACAGCCAAGAATCTGCCCTTTCATCTTCGGAGAGCTACCATCAGCAATCTGACAGAATTCTGGCAGAAGCAATTAGCTCATGAATTAGTTATCAAATGTCTCCCGCAGCCAAGGTCTTGGGCTGCTGATCTGCATATTTCCCCTAGGTACTTCGGACAGAGGGCAGGCCACCTGCTTCCACGTGCAGTATGGGTATTAGCCAGTCTGACCACCCCTCTCCACACTGTACCATACAGCACCCCCTCCTCCACCATCGCCTTGGACCCAGATGTGGCTCCCTCACCTCCTCCGCCTGATTCTCCACCTTTTGAAGCTCATTCACCCTGTCCCTTCTTCACTCTGCTGCAGCCTCACTGGTCTCGCTGCTGTGCCTTGAACATGATTTGCCTGGCTGATCCTGCCTCAGGAGGTTGACACTTGCTGATCCTTCTGTCTGGAAAGCTCTTTCCTCATATATCACCGCAGCGGGCTCCCTCACTTCCTTCAGATCTCTACTCAAATGTCATCTTATTATTAGAATGCCCTTATTTCTCCCCCTAACACTCATTACCATCTGACAAACGAGGCATTTGTTTGCTTGTCTGTGTATTGTCTGACTCCTGCATTAGCAAGTCTCCTAAGGGCAAGTACAACCGGCTTTGCTCTTTTCTTGGTTGAATGAGTGAAGAATCTATGCTAAATCCAAAGAAAACCAATAGGGATCTAAATCTCCAGCAAGCTATCACTGCTTCTATGTTCTGAGAAATAAAGACAATTCTACCTTTAGATTGTTAGCTAATATCTCATATCCCTAATATGCATCTTGCTGCCAAGTTTTATAGCTTCTCCCCTCCCTCTAAATTCCTTGCTTCCCTCTTCCCCTCCTTCCTTCCTTCCTTCTATGTATGTTTTTTTGAGTGCTACTAGGTAGGTGCCAGGCATTCTTTCTCACATCATTCTCATCTTACTGTTCCTCACTGTCCTGTCAGGTGGAGCCTCCCTACCCTCTACATGGCCAGATGTCAACTCTGCCTAACCTCTGCCACTGTTCCCTTTTATTTTCTTCAATTCACCCTGTTGGACACTACCTGATGAATTTCACTTCTTCTCCCTGCTCAAAATTCTGCAGTGACTCCCTATTGCCTATTGAATTAAATAGAGATTACTCATTCCTGTTTTGAAAACCATCCATGACATCTCTATCTACCCATGAGCCCTCTCTCCTACTATTTTTAGAATATCTAGCTTCAGCTAAATGTGCCTCCCATGCTGTTCCCATCTCTGGAAAGAACACAAATTCTGTCTGCTCAAAGTGTCTCTCAAGGACATTCTCAAATGCCACCTCTATGCATTTTCCCACCTGAGGTAGCCTTCCCTGCTTCTGAACTCCTAGGATACCATGTTTGTACCTTTTTAAAAACACCTGCAATATTCTTTCTGAGTTACGGTTATCTGCAGAGTTTTCTTCTCTTACCCACTAGAAAACTCTAGAGAGTAAGAATTGTGTTTCATTTATTTTCATTTCTTAACAGCTAACCAGAATCTTTCCCAATATACACACTGGCTCACTATTTGTTAAACAGAATTAAACAAAAAAAATTTTTTTTTCCTTTTTCATTCTTTGCCAGAGGGGACATCTACTCACCAGAGGGAGAGAGAAAGTACTCCTGAAGAGACATGGACACACCGCCATCTCCTTTCCTCCATTTCTCCTTCCTGCTGGAATTTTGGGCAAGCACACATACACACCCAATGTTTTTCAAGCCACTGGGGCTGGGATTTAACCTGCAGTTGACCATGTGGGATCCAGCTCTCAAAGCATAGCACGTAACTACTCTGCTGTGTAGTGGGACCTTGTCAAATGGAATTTTTTTTTTTTTGAGAGGTTTATGCTATAGGGCGCGTACGCTCGCCAGAAAGAGAGAGACAGAGAGGCAGAAATCGAGAAATCACTCCCCAGGGGAGATGTCCACGCCACAATCCCTTCTCCTCCATTCTCCTTTTGGGATCTTGGGCACGCACGCACACACGCCCAGTGTGAGTTTTAAGTCACTGGGTCCAGGACTTGAACCACGGTCGACTACATGGGAGTTCAGTGACATAGTCATTATGCTAACTGCTGATCCCAGTCAAATGGAATTTTTTGTCACAATGAATCACACTGTTCTATGAGCTCAAGGGAGTTAAGAAGGACGAGGTACAGTATTTACCCTAAAGGAACTGATAGTCTAGTTAGGAAGGTAAAATTGCTACCTCAAATAGTAATTTTTAATTTACTTTCGGCAAGTAATTATTGAACATCTACTGTGCTAAGTATAATGAAAGGCAGTATATAATGGTCAAAAACTAGTGATACAGACAATAATGACCAAGTAAACCAGACTCTAGGGTACGTGGACACATATTATGACTGCCTTCCACACGTACTAACGCCCAACTCTTGGTGCAAGGGAGTAAGAGATGAGAGACTTACCGGGTGAGGCTGCATGTTCTAGGCGGCCCAGCTGGGGCTGCCTGGTGATCCTGTAGGTCAGTTCTGCAGGCTCACTATCCTGGTCAGTGGCAGAGAGCTGCTGAGTGGTGATCTTCCTCACTGAGTTTTCATCCAAGACCAGCCCTTTATTGGTAATGATGACTGGTGGGGCTTTGTCTTCTGGTAATAGAAGAAACAGTGATTTGGAATGGAATTTTTTTTTAAAGATTATTATTATGATTGTTATTATTTTTTGCCATAGGGTACATGTGCTTTCCAGAAAGAGGCAGAGACAGAGAGAAGAAAAGTGAGTAAACACCCTCCAGAGGGAAGGCCATGGCACAACCCCTTCTCCTCCATTCTCCTCTCATGATTTTGGGCATGCACGTATTTATGCCCAGCATGATTCTTAAGCTATCAGGTCCAGGACTTGAACCATGGTTAAACATATGGAAGTCCAGTGCCCTAGTCACTAAATCACCTGCTGGTTTTGTGGAACAGGATCTTTTCAGTCTCTTTCCTTCAATTCTAGGCCTGGTCCCTGAAGTAAGCTCAGAATAATCCTTAGGCCTATGTCTGAGAGAGAACACCAAGATGCCAGTATTTATGTGACAGAGAGAGTATGATTTCCAATCTTCACACCAGCTAGGAGAAGAGGCTCCATACAAACCACAAATTCTCACGGCTGCTGAATATTTTTATTTTAGAAAACCCAGTGCCCCCTTACCTAAAACATGGATAGAAAATGACTGGTCACTCAATTTGTTGCCTTCTCCATCCACCACATCAAACTTAAATGCAAAGCTCCCGCTAGGTTCTCCTGTTGCATGTCTATATTCAACATGCCCTATGAAAAGGGGAAAAATTGTCATTAATGCTTTCTACCCTTATTTCTGAAAGAGAATTCCACTGGTATTCATACCAACGAATCAGTTAACACCTTCCTCATTTTGACACTGCTTTTGACATTTTAATCTAAAGTTTTCATTTTCTCCCGTTCCTCTCCCACCATTGACATTCTCACAACCAAAGACTTCCTCATAACAAAATCACCCCAAGTAACATTACTTATGGTTGAGGCTCAGCTATTTTGAAAGATCCGGTTCAGTCTCTTAGAAGGTCTTATAATTACGAGATCAGCAAAATTGCTTATGTGTAAAATGTTCATTGACTGCACCCACATTCCGTGGAGTGACTCTTTTTTTTTTTTTTTCTTTCCCTCTAAATAGAGGTTTTTGCCATAGGGTACATGTACTCACTGGAGAGAGAGTCACACACACAGAGACAGTGAGAGGGAGAGAGAAATCAGCCCCCAGGGAAGATGGCCACACTGCAATCCTTCTCCGTTCTCCTCCCAGGATCTTAGGCATGTACTCACATGCACCCAGTGTGATTTTCAAGCCACTAGGTCTGGGACTCGAACTGTGGTCAGCCACGTGAGAGCCCAGTGATGCTACACCATCTGTTGGCCCCTGTAATTGCCCCATTACATATCCATGTTACAAGGGACGAGAATGAGAGCCTCAGTCCACAATCTCCCAGAACTCTTCACTCCCCATCGCCTAGCTCATGGGACAATATGGGTTATCACCAACCAAAAAAACAAATAGATAAACAACAAAATAAACACATAGAAGCCAAAAGACTCCAAAGGGAGACGTGTAACATCTTATATTTTTGTTAATCTACAGCAGCATTTACAAATATCTATCAAGTAAATATAACCAAACTTCTGTTAAGAAGTTCTTGGTCTTATTTTTTAAATTTATTTTATTTTTTTATTTTTTGCCACAGGGTATGTGTGCTTGCCAGACAGAGACAGAGAGAGACAGTAAAAAGGACAGTGAGAAATCACCCCACCACCACCACCATCCCAGCAGGGATGACCATGCTGCAATCCCTTGTCCTCCATTTTTTTCCTCGGATTTTAGACACACATGCACATGCTCTTGGCAAGAGTTTCAACTTGCCAGGTCTGGGGCTTGAACTATTGTTGGCAATATGGGAGTCCAGCACTTTAACCAATATGCTTGCTGGCACTGGTCTTATTTTTTTAAAAAGAGACACCAGGAACATTGAAGGACTAAGTGAACATTCTTTCACCTCTTCTACCCTCTTCACCACAGCACAGACAGGCCCAATGGCAACTCAGCTGCTGTCAATTTTAGGGGCTATTGCACAGGCAGGACCCTAGTTTCTGTTCTTCGGGGGCATATTTCCACTTCTAACTGTAACTGCACCTCATCACATGATTCCAATTACTTTCTCCCCCCAGTATGTAACTTTATTTCCCTTTCTCTACCCCTGAAAGCACTGTACAGTAACTACGTAGCATTTAACATTTATGCCTTTACATTACATCAGCATTTCCTGGAGGAGGGATGAGCCATGTAATTTCCCCCAGGCAGCTCCGATTTATGCCCTTCCATTTTGCTTAGTTCATTAAGTTGTGCTCTTTGGGGAGCTGAAAAGAGATATAAATTGCTCACCTAAGGAAGGCATAATTTTCACCTTAATCCATCCCAACTCACTTCTTTTTCCATTCTCTCTCCCACCCACACTTTCTAGCATCACAACAAGCCAAAATGACTTTTTCCCCACTATAATAGCCTCAAATTTCATAAACGTTTTGTCAAAGCACAGACACATTTTAGCCAAGAAAGGTAGTTTTTTCCTTTTTTTAAAAAACCAAAAAAATGAGGAGACAAGAAAGAAAATACATGAAGCGATAATTCAGCTCTTGCACAAGACAAAGAGTGCAGGGTTTACTGCCACAGGCTACCAGGCATTTAACTCCGATTTTACTACCAAGGGCAACGGGCAGAGTCCGTGGAAGTCTTGGTGGGCAGAGGAGGACTGGCTGACCTTGGTTAATGTCCGCCTGCGTGAAACTTCGAAGGGGGCCTTTAATGGAGATTTGCTCCAGGTCGTCATGCTTGGCCATCTGCAGACGCCCTGCTCCAGGATCTTCCTTCATGATGTACACGACCTGATGCTCAGCTGAGTCCGTATCTGTCACTTTCAAGTGCTGTTCTGTGATGCGTGCTATTGATCCTGGGAGAGAATGAAAGAGAGTAGGTCATTCTGCCACGTTTCCTTTGGATGAGATAAGAAATTATTTTAGGAGATTAGAGGCTCAATGATCCTACATTCCTTGGGTATGGGACCAGGTACCTGCCTTCTCAGTGTCCAGATAAATACATTTTAATTTTCCTAAGTGAAATAATCCCAACTTTCCCATCTGTTAATCACCCCTTGAATTTAGAGTTGAGCTCTTTTGTCTTCTGAACCCTTTCATCCTTTCCTTAAGTTTGTTCTACTTCCATGACCCATGGTTACTATCTAGCGCTATGTAATAACTCTTGGTTCTGGGATGTAACTACCTCATAGATCTATGATGGAATCTGTTCAGACATTATTTAATGTCTGGAAGGTAACCAAGGTAAAAATAACAGCTTTACATAAATTCACACACAGATTGTCGGGAAAGTCATGACATATTTTTCTTTGCAAAAATCCATCATGACTTTCCAGACAACCCAGTATCTTGTTGACATTTCAGACCAAATAGTCAAAATCAGTGCTCCTCAAGGCATAGAATATGCTGAGTTATCAAGAGCAGGAGGATCTGGAGGCTGGCAAATGGCATGGTGGTTATGGGCGCTGGAATCCTACATAGCCAACCATGGTTCGAGTCCTAGACCTGGTGGCGTGCTTTCTCACTTTCTCTCTCTCTCTCTAGTCAAATTACAATAAATACATAAATAAATAAAGTTAAATAAAAAATAATTCTTAAAAAAAAAGAGAGCAGGAGGATCTGAGCCAGTGGGCCCCGAGATGCTGCAGGAGGGTTGGCAACGGAGGAAAGGCATGGGCTGCCAGCAAACATCTCTTCTAAGGGCCTTGCCACTTGTTTCTTACCCAGCCATTTTCTCATAGTAAATTCTAGTAGATCTAGTCATTTTGGTGTAAAACATTTTGATGTGTGGACAGTCCACCAGAGGCCCTGAGCGTCTTCCATGTTCTTGCTGGGAAATGCTAATTATACAAGGCCTCGGCCAGTCTTCACCTAGCCCATCTCTCAGTGAGCAACCATCAGGGATGAGATACGTCTTCCCCTGGGACAAAGATCAGACTCGCTTACTTCTTGCTATGCCAGGGAGAGTGCCTAATCTGTGTTCTACTTCTGTTATGCTTCCCACTGCATGTGAGGGTCTATCTGGGTGGGCTTCCTACCTCACCCCTGTGGGACTTGGAGGGCAGAGGGAACTGAGACAAACTTGCTATTGCCCATGATGCCTGCTGTGCTGTAACAAAAAGCCCTGTCTCTCATGGCACACTCACGCCTTCCACTGCTAGCATCCATGAAACAGCAACAGGCTAGCTTGTTCACTTGTAAACAGGCTAACGTCAAACCCTAGACCTGATAGCTGGGGCTTTGAGACTCTCCAAATTTGCAAATACCATTATTTCAAATTTCAAATATCATATATTTTTTCACTACAGAATTCAACTGAGAGTAAAAACAGACAACAACAGATGTAGAATCTCTGTGGGCAAAAGGCTTATTCCCTAGTTAAGTAATTCCCTACTGCCAACTGAGCCTAAGACTAACACTTGCCACAGGTTCTTCAGTGTTGCTTGAACATAGAACATAGTTGTGAAAGTTAGACCCTAAAATACCACACCTGCTCCTTCTCAATTATTTGCATAATTTCTTACTGCACAATAACTGTTCAACTGTCTTCTCATGACTCTTAGTTTTTAATAAACATACTAAAAGTATTACTAGAGTTCTTTTGTTGTTTCTGCAGGGTTGGTTGAGCTGGAGCAATGTTAAAGGAAAACTAGGACAAAGAATAGTTGGATAGGGATCAGCAGTTAGCGTAATGGCTATGTCGCTGGACTCCCACGTAGTTGACCGTGGTTCGCATCCCAGACCCAGTGGCTTAAAACTCACGCCGGGTGCGTGTGCGTGCGTGCCCAAGATCCCGAGAGGAGAATGGAGGAGAAGGGATTGTGGCATGGCCATCCCCTCTGGGGGGTGATTTCTCGCTTTCTATCTCTGTCTGTCTGGCAAGCACACGCGCCCTATAGCAAAAACCTCTTAAAAAAGAAAAAAAAAGAATAGTTGGATAGATTACGTTTTTCTTTTTCTTTCTTTCTTTCTTTCTTTCTTTCTTTCTTTCTTTCTTTCTTTCTTTCTTTCTTTTTTAATTAGGTTTTTGCCATAGGTCATGTGTGCTTGCCAGAGAAGAGAAAGACAGAGATACAGAGAACATGAGAAATCACTCCCCAGGGAGGATGGCCATATTGCAATCATTTCTCCTCCATTTTTCTCTCAGGATCTTGGACATGCACACATATGTGCCTGGCATGATTTTCAAGCTACTGGGTCTAGGACTCGAACTGTGGTCAGCCATGTGGGAATCTAGCCACCTTAACCACGGCATCTGCTGGACCCTAAAATTAAAATTTTTGAGGACTCAGGAAATACTATGAACTCTTCTTAACCTTTTTTTTTTTTTTCAGATTCACAGACAGTGGCATCTAATACAAAGGATTTCAGAAGCTCATGTATTCATCATAATTCTTAGTGTTCCTGAACAAATAGTTCAAACTCTAACCACAGAACGCACATGGAAGAAAGTCCTGTACACTGGCAAAAGAAGAAATAAGGTTAAAAGAACCACAGCCACTCTCTTCTCTTCCATGGTACCTGCTGACAGCTGTAGGCCTCGGCTTACAGCCAAATGGGGGCTGCCGCTGGTCAGTAGTTCCATGTAGATCTCCATCCTCCCTGAATCCACATGGAGGCCATCAGTGAGGGAAAACCGGAACTCATCCACTGCCATACTAGAGTCACCAGGCACATACCCGACCAGCCCGGCAAGTATATCCTGGTAGCTGAAGGAGGAGCCATGAACCAAAGCTGTCCCATTCTTCAGAGGCTCAAAGGCAGTAAGCCTCCGGAGCAGATGACCTGAGGAAAGGAGGAAAGGAAAACAAAGACACGATGATAGCCAGTACCAGACACCCCCAAATGCCTGATTTTTCCCACTAGGTTAAGCTTGGTAGACTGCTAAGTATTTCTGAGGCTCTTGGTGTAATAGTTTAGCATTTTTATATACAACAGGGGTCTTCAAAAAGTTCATGAGAATGCATGTTATTAAAAAAAATCAACTATGGATGGATTTCAAAATTTTTTGCACTGAAGCAAACACATTTTCCACAAACTTTTTGAAGTACTTTCATATAAGCCTCATCTACAAATAAAGAAAATAATGTAGCACTTTTCCTGGTTAAAGTCTCTTAAGAAGACACAGATGGATTTGGTAATATAGTAGTTTGGAAATCGCATATCCCTCTATGAATTCAAACTCACTTTATTATCTAAACCTTATTTTTCTCTTCTGCAAGGTGAAACTAGCACTCTTCATTCACTGCCTTTCTCTTAGGGTGTCTAGAGTGGGAAATGTGAATATAGTTTAGATTTCTTTTCAATTCAGGAAGAAACTAAGTGTCTTAAGAGTGAGGTATATTTTTCTATTTTCAAGGGTCACATAGTACAATGGGACAGTTAAAGTGCTTAGAGTGTTCCATTAAAGAAAGGGGAAGTGAATGAAAGCAAGAGAAAATGCAATGACCAACAGCTTCTTGTATTAACCCTCCATCAACGGCAATAGTCGTTGAAAGACCAGGCCTTGTCCCAGCAGCACGTCCTTGTGATGCTGCTACTCAGTAGGCTAAAGCCATATGAGAGACACAGGTTCTATTCCTGGTCTATCCTAAAGGCTGGGCATGGTGTCGTGTTGCCAAGAGTCCAAGCCATGCAGGAAGATCCCAACAATGCAAGTGAGACCATGTCTTAAAAAACAAAACGAAGCAAATAAACAGGAGCCAGATGATGGCACAGTGGTAATACAACAGTCTGCTATCCTGTCCCACATGGAAGGTTCTGGGTTCACATCAGAAACCTCTGTGAGTACACTGGGTGTGCACATGCCCATGATCTGCGATTGGCTGAAACTGGGGGTGAACCGTGGAGTGAAAGATGCTGCTGGGGGTACCTGTCTCTGTCTCTCTTCTGCTTTCTCTCTTATGGCAAAAAGAAAGAAATAAACTTAAAAATAAAAATATTAATAATAATAATTAATAATGAAAGACCAATAGGCATTATGATGGGTTGAGACACCCCACTTTGGTTCCTAGGCATTGGCTAATGCTAGGGGGCTGGCATTTAGAGAAGTAGGTAGAAGATACACACAGTGGTTTTTGCATCTGGTTTAAATCAAGAAAAGTGCTTTCTTTGCAAAAGGAACAAGCTCATAAAGACATTTGGCATGCCTCTGAAAGGCTGAATGAGCTGGCCCAGGATTATCGAACAATGATGTCTTCTCTGAGGAGAGGATCTGTACACTGTGAAACCTGTTTTGCTTGAGGATACACAGCAAGGCAAGAAAACAGCTGAAATTAAATTTCAGAGAATGCCAATTAGCTAGAATTCAGGCTTTTTAAGCAACCACTGTCTCTACCATGACCCCAAAGAATATCAGCTGCTGTGAATTTGATTATATTTCGGTGCAAAAAATGGACCATATATATAGGAAAGGCAGAGGAATAATCAACTGAAATCTATGTGCTTATTCTAATAACCCATCAGGCATTTCAATTAAGAAGCTTTCCATAGCAGTTTGCATCCTACCGTGGTCAGGCACTTTTGTCAATACGAAAATCAGCTCATTCTCTGGGGTGTCCAAGTCTTGTAGGCTCACAGAAGAATTGCTTATCACCACTCCTGAGCTCAGCTGCACTCTGAGGGGTCTCAAGGTCATCCTGGGGGGCTCATCATTCTTCCTCTGATTAAAGCATGAAATATTAGGTCTCACATAGATACAGATTTATGAAAGAAAATTTAAGCTATTCACACTGCTATTACTGCAACAGCTTCCACTAACAAAATAGCATTTAATGTGTCACCATCTTTTTTTTCTTTAGAAATTTTTTGTTATAGGGTGTGCGTGCTTGCTGGAGAGACGGAGAGAGAAAAAGTAAGAAATCACCCCCTGGAGGATGACCATATTGCAATCCTTTCTACTCCATTTGCCTCATGGGATTTTAGGCATGCACACAGAAACTTGGAGTAAGCTTCAAGCCACTGGGTCCAGGATGCAAACTGTGGTTGGCCACATGGGAGTCCAGTACCTAAGACACTATGCCAGCTGCTGGTCCCAATGTGTCACCATCTTAACTTCCCAATTAAAATGGCTAGTTTGAAAAGATAGTGGGCCAGATGTGGCATGATGGCTAAGGCTATTGGATCCCACATCGCTGACTGTGCTCTTGGAGTTCCAGAACAGGTGACTTGAGAAACATGCCAGGTGCATGTGTAAGCATGCCAAAAATCCTAAGGGAGGGGGAGAGATGGAGAAGGATTGCAGCATGACCATTCCTCAAGAAGTATCCTTTCTCATTTTCTCTGTTTCTCTATCTCTTCCTAAAAAAGGCTCTTGGGAAAAAAATTAAAAACAAACAAAAAAAGTGACTAGAGAGCAAGCCACATGCACAAAATGTCCTCTTGCAAAGAAGGTGATGGACATCCTACAAAAATTTTCTCATGTATCTTTTAGAGGGACAATGAGCATATTTTCTATACCAAAAATAAAGATATGTTTTGAGAAGCATGAGGGGGTCTTAAAAAATACATGGAAGCTGTGGATTATGAAAGAAAAACAAAAACAATAAAACTAGGGATGGATTTAAAAACTTTCATGCACCAAAATGAATCGGTACCATAATTCCATTTTTCCACAAACTTGTTGAAGACCCACGTACAAGTATATTTTGGGGGATAGAAAAGCACACCATTTGAACTCTGAATGGTTTTAGAAAACACTAAACATATCGCAGAACCTGCAGAAGGCCACCAGCATTTGAAAACATGGGTTTCTAAAGCTGTCCCTGTTCTTATGTCCCTTAAGAGGGTTCCATACATTTATTTTCTCAAAATATATGGTATTCCATTCTGAGATTTATCTTTTATTCCTTTTTCTCTCTCTCCCTGGGCTGATAGAGTAAGTTTGTGTAGTTGCTCAAATGAGAATGAATACAGCATCAATGGGTACATTTCTTTGATGTTATAATTTTAAAAAAATGTATTAAAATATAAGAAAAGGCAAGTATGCATGTAGACCAATGATTTCAGAGAAAAATCGTCATGTTAGTTTTCAGCTAACTGTGGGACAGTCAAGGTTTCTCTGACTCTCACAAATTGTTTTCACACAGGATATATAAATTTTACTCTAAAATGGAAATTCAGATTTTTCCAACTCAGACCTTCCTCAAATGCCAAACTTAATTCTACAAGTTTTCTGAAGGTTGGGGTTATATTTTAAAATCAACCTTTAAAACTGAAGGTCAAATCCAATCTTCTTTGCTTTTGGGTCCATATAAAGAAAACTATCTACCGGTAGAACTGTGATGTTAAAGGCTCGACTTTTCCAAGTCTTTACCTCGATGGTGATGTTTATGCTGTGAATTTCTGAACGGCTGGTGCCATCACTCACATAGAAACTAAAAATGTCATGGGTCGGCTCAACACTTTCATGAACACTCTGAAAGTAATAAATGTAGTTTTCCAGGACGTCTTGAATAGGGAATGACGCCTCTAGGTCACTGGTAGCTCCAGGGCCAAAGCGATCACCTGCAACATCAAGAAGATGGTTATCTACACCCACCCAT
>NW_006159811.1:5014975-5025231 GCF_000334495.1 Tupaia belangeri chinensis
TCCTGCTTAGTAGACTGAACAAGAAAATAAGACATGATTTTCACAAGAAGAAAAATATGCTTAAGGATAAAGCTGGGAGCATAGGAGAAGCACAAGACCAGGAACTAAGAGATCTGGGGACAGATCTCAATCCTCCACTGATTATTTTTCATCCACAAATGGGCATACCTGCCCTGCTGTTTCTGTAGGAAATTGAATGAGATAATATATACAAAAGCACACAGAATGTTTTCATTTTATATAGCACAGAATTGGTGATTGTTTTGATAGGAATCTCAGTGAACATGTCTTGGGGCAAGGAGCAATCTAATAGCAAAGATTCCACCTTAAGCACCAGCAAAATCACTCTACCTGGCATATCCTGCCAGAGGAACCTTTTTTCTCTACATAAGAAAAGATTAACTATGTATCTAAGAAACATCTCCTTTAGCATATTTTCATTTGATATCCAAGCTCCTTAAGGAAACCTCTGCACCTGTCAGGGATTTGTCCTTAGAAAAGTACACCAGAGCCACTGTGATGCTCAGGGAATAATCAGAGCTCAGGTACCATTCAGATATTATGATGTTCAGGTGCTATTCAGATGCTATGATGCTCAGATGCCATTCAGATCCTACAATGCTCAGATACCATTCAGATACTATAATGCGCAGGTACCTTTCAGATGCCATGATGCTTGGGTACCTTTCAGATGCTATGATGCTCAGGTACCATTCAGATGCTATGATGCTCGTGTACCTTTTAGATGTTATGATGCTTGGGTACCTTTCAGATGCTATGATGTTCAGGTGCCATTCAGATGCTATGGTGCTCAGGTACCATTTGCAGTTCCACAGAAAGTGCTAGTTCCATTTTACTCTTTTTCCCATCCCAACCCCAAACACTGGAGAAGACCAAGGAGAAAAGGAAGTAATTGTCTAAATGATGGATGTCTTGTCTTTTACTTGACTTTAATCTGAGTCTCGCTAATTGATTGATTTTAAGTTGTTACCACAATTTTCTTCTAGAGAAAGAAGAAATAAGAAACTCTGTGTCTTTGAACAATCCCTGGATATACATCAACACAAGAAAGTATAGCTAGTAGATCTGAAAGCAACAAAGCTTTCCCCTTCCTCGATGATCCTTTGCAAAGATCAGATCATAAATCAGAAGGCCATTAACTTCCTGAATTATAGGCAGTGTCATATGTGTTGACATCCCAACAGAAAGACTAGGGACGAAAAGGGATCATTTACACTCCCTTTGAATAAGAGCCCAATGCCATTTTTTTCTTGAATTATCTCAATTTTCTTAAATTTTGCCCCTCAGATTTGATTCCCCTGAACATCAGAAACATAAAAAGATCTAAATGACCAGTAACCTAATAACCCCTAGGACCTATAGTTCAGGGTTTCCAGAAGAAATTGCTATAGTGCCTTCTAATTTTTTATTTTCTCCTTTCACTCATCACTATCAAATATGGGAAATGTGGTTTCTTTGTGTTAAAATAGCCAAAGTAAAGTAAATGATGTCTAAATAAATACACAAATATAGTAATGCCTTCTTTTAAGTCACTGTAGAAAAAGCTATTCAACAAGTGAATCTGTCACGGAAGCTTTAAGCACCAATACTTCCAATTTATAAAAGTGCACCTTCTATTATATGACATAAACCATTCTTACTAATATGCCTCCCTGCCTTCTTAAGTAGGATAAACTGTGTGCAAATTAAATAGCTCTTGGTGCACGTGGCTGTTGTTATAAATATCTACCATCACAATGTGCCGGACCATAGAGATGGCCTCAGAGGTAATCCAGGTGGGTCCTGTCCTATATGTGCAGACCCTGAACTGATTCAGAGTCCATACCATTGGATGTTATACCTAACAATATAATTATTCTGTTTCTTCTCTTCTTTTTAGTAAGAAGTAAAAGCTGCTGCGTCTAACAGTTTCTCAAATGATGATGTTCTTTTGATCAGTTGAATTCTGAATCTCCGTAGCTAATTTCATATGCATAAAACAGAACTGATCCGAACAGAGGCAGAAGGGCTTCTTCCATGGAATGAAGGGTGGGCTCCTTAGCTGATGTACCTTGGGAATATTATTGCGTTCATCTGAAAGGCTTTTATTTTTAGAATTATACCAATATTATTGCAGCACAACTATTCTCTAAGTTTGGTCCCTGGACTGGTAGCAATGACATCACCTTGAGCTGGTGAGAACTGCAAATTTACAGGCCATAACAGCCTCCTGAAACAGGAACCCCGAAGTTGCTGCCAAGCAAACTACATTTTCACAAGTCATACATGTGATTCTTAGGCACACTGAAGTTTGAGAATCACTTGTTCGTTTGTTTGCCATAGTGCATGTGTGCTTGCCTGAGAGACACAAGACAGAAACAGAGAAAGGGAAAGTGAGAAATCACCCCCCTACCCCCAGGGGGGATGGCTATGCCGCAATCCCTTCTGCAATTTCCTCCTGAGATTTAGGCATACTTGATGGGTCTGGGGCTCGAACTATGGTCTGCCATGTGGGAATCCAACACCTTAATCAACATGCCACCTGCTGGTCCAGAGAACTGCTTTTTAGAGAGCTGAGCTTTTCCAGAAATTTGGTTTCTGTGCTGGTGAGATACTTCCCTGCATGGACTATCCATGTTCCTCCAACGCTTAATAAGAAACCACATGGAGAGAAGAGAACGCTGGGAGCAAACATCCTTTTGTGATTTCCCACCTTCACCCATGTTATTTCACCCGCAAGAAATGCTATTTTCCGTCTGCCCACAGCTACTCCCACTAACCCTTCAAGTTTCAAGATAAATGTCACTGCCTTAGAGTTTCCTGTCTCCAGCAAAAGTAATGGCTTCATCCTATGTGCTCTCTGTGTTTGCTCCTCTCCTGCTATTTTTCATTTATTATACTTTATCAGTCTTCATATCTGTCTCTCACTAGAGGCAGGGTCTGTGTCTTATTCGTCTTCACCTCTACTGTCCGTCTCTAGCACAAACATTTGTTGAATAAAACCTAATTCAGCAATAAACAAACCCAAGGGCACACAGTGAAAGGCAAGACTGACAAAAGACCAAAGACTTACTACAGGAAGACATGACCAAAGCTAAATGAATTCTCGGAACCAGGCTGGAATCCCAGGCTCCATGCTGGCCACACACACCTGCAGTCAAGGGCCTCTTGGTAAGGGCTGCAAGCTGCGGGCCAATGAGAGCCAAGAACTGGCACTCAGGAATCTCTCCGTAGAGGCAGCAGCACAGCAACCTGCCAGGAGGTGTCTCGACTGCCAGTCACAGCAGGTCTCGAGGGGCCTGTGGCCAGTACAAGCCTTCTTCCCTCTCCTCTGTGATAACCACCAGTGGGTCCTGGGCAGATGGTGGAGGAGGAGGGATGCTGAAGAGCGTGTCAGATAGACAAGCATGCATTTCAATTCATGTCATTCTCGAAGGAACTGAGACTTAAGCTATGGTTCAGCTAAAGTGCAGTTGCCTCATAATAAAAGGACAGACCCTCTTTCTTACTGGATACGCAATTCTGAGAGTAATTCACGAGCCCCTCCACTCACTCCAAATCCTCTTACACTGCTCTGTCCTCTTCATAGCTTTTATTTATTTATTTATTTTACCTTCTAACATCATACATTATTTTCTCATGTGTTAGCTCTTTTATTTGTCTCTTACCACCAGGATCTGAGATACCATAAAGGTAGGACTTTTGTCTGTATTGTTTATTGATGTATCCTTCATGCTGAAAAAAGTGCCTAGGACACAGAACATGCTTAGTCAAGTTTTGAACTCTTTCTGACTGGATACGCAATTCTGAGAGTAATTCACGAGCCCCTCCACTCACTCCAAATCCTCTTACACTGCTCTGTCCTCTTCATAGCTTTTATTTATTTATTTATTTTACCTTCTAACATCATACATTATTTTCTCATGTGTTAGCTCTTTTATTTGTCTCTTACCACCAGGATCTGAGATACCATAAAGGTAGGACTTTTGTCTGTATTGTTTATTGATGTATCCTTCATGCTGAAAAAAGTGCCTAGGACACAGAACATGCTTAGTCAAGTTTTGATGAAACCTGTCTTCTTCCCTGAAGTGGTTCCATCCCGCTTTAGTTTTCCATTTCCAGGTCTCGAAATTGGTCTCAAAATCCTCCCTCCACCCTCCTTTCTTTCCAGGTTCTGAATGATTTGACAGCAAAGCTACTACTGGTACCTGTTCCTGTATTCTCGATGCAGCCGTATTTGGGCAGAGCGCTTAGTTTAATGACGGCATCTCCCTGGAGGTTGTCGTGATCATCAGTAGCAAAGAAATGGTGAAATGAGAGTGGGGCTCTCCCTCCCTCGTCAACCTAAGGAAGAAAAGAACATACAGTCCTTGGGCACTTGCACATAACTGCTATAAAAAAGAACTGAATTGAAAAGTGCTGCCTGGGGTGACCTTCCGGCACCAATCCCGCTTCTTTGAGGAGGCTGATTCTCTGCAGACGATATGAGGAATGTGCAGACTGCAGAAGCCGGGCAATCTCTCAGCGCCTCTCAAAGCTACACGCCGACACGATGACTTTGTGTCTCCCTTCAAAGTTGTGCTTCATTCAGTGATGGATCTGGTTATAAAGCATCTCTGGCCCATTCTAATCACCCACCTCAGCGCAGATGCCTGACTGGATGGCTGCCTTCCATTCGCATCAACATTCAAAAACCCACAGTGGAAGAATGATAGATCCAAGTTTCCCTTAGACACTGTGAGGGTGACTCTGTCCTATAGATTCCCATTCAGGGAAAAAAAAAAAAGTCCTGTTTATTCCCTTACATTATATATTTATAGGCATGTAGGAAGAAGAAGTTTGTCCATATCTGAAAGGTAATGCTTATCTTCATGTCAAGGAGGAAAATAAATCAGTTCAAGTAAAAGCAGGTGCTCTGATGTACCTTTTTTTTTTTTTTTTTTTCCTTCTTAAGGCCCTGTTTGGTATGCTAACTCTGCCTGCCTGGTGATTTTTGCTAGCGAGCTGGAAATGGTCAAACCACTTTGTTCGGAACAACTCTTGGCTAACTGGCTAAGTGGCTTCCCTAAGGTGTGGAAATGGAAAAATGCGAGGCATTTCAGAACCACTTAGAAACAACTCAGTTTCATAAATGGTGAGTTGCTCGACAAACCAGAAAAAATTCTGTCTCTGGCATGGAAAAGGGAAGAAGAAAGAAAATGAACTTTTGTTAAATCCCTACCACATACCAGGTGCCACGCAAAGGTTTCCCATGCCATTTTACTAAACAGCAAAGAAATCCTTTATGTAGTAAAAATAGGAATTGTCTGTATTGTTTGCTGATACATCCCTAGTGCTGAAAGAAGTGCCTGGCACATAGAACATGTTGAGGAAATTTTTGTTGAATGAATGAAACCTTTCTTAAGCAGGAATAGAAATCTTTTAGGAATAGCAATATTGTCAAGATGAGGAAACTGAGGCTAAGAATGACTAAGTACATTGTCCAAGGTCACTCAGCTAATAAGTAACAGACAGAATCAGCTCTTGAACTCACGTCTAGGTAACTCCAATGATTGGGGTACATTACAGAGTGTCCTTCCCGCAACAAAAAGTCAACTTTATTTGCACCGATAAGTAAGCCCCTTGACTTGGGCCTGACCTGGAAGCAATGCCTACGTTTTAATTGCTGCCAACATGAGATTAGAAATTCCTCAAAGACCAGATTCTATTTCTATTTTTACTCCCAATACTAACGACATCTAGCATAGTGTCTAGCACATAAATATTTGATTAACTAAATAATGTGGATACACTGATTTGATCCATGTATAATTATTTTTGTGCTTTTGGAAAACTCATGATTGGAAACGATGCGTATCTGTATACCACTGCCTCAATACTCTGGAAGAAGCCAGAATTTAGGCAGAAATGCTTTATTTACATCACCACAGATTCCAGCTCTCTTCAGAACTCATTGTTTATTGATCAGAGAACTGTTTACCGTGATAAGGTCAGCAAAAGCAATGAGTGGAGGTGGATTCTCAGCAGGAGTGATCATGATGGTGAAGATCTGATTTTCCAGCTGGTTGTGGTCCATATCAGAGACAGAGAAATGGAAGCGATCAGTAACTGGATGACCATTGGTGTCAAACACAGCTGAGTACCTGCAGTAGCCAAAAGAAGAATCGAAAGAATGAACCCATGCTGTCAAGTCAGGTCAAATGACTGCATCTTCGTATAAAAATGGGACCAGGAGCAATACATTCTTTCAAGGAGTTACAACCCATTACTTAGATGTTTTAGTATAATTTTCTTTTCTTCTAGGTTTTCACCATAGGGTACATGCAATTGCTGGAGAGAGAGAGAAACAGAGAGAGGGAAAGTGAGAAATCACCCCCCAAAAGGGATGGCCATACCACTATCCCTTCTTCTGCATTCTCCTCTTCGGATTTTGGGCATGAATGCACAGGCACCCAGTGTGAGTTTCAAGCTGCCGGCTTGGGGCTTTAACAACAGTCGGCCATGTGGGAATTCAGCACTTTAACCACCACAGCACCTGTTGACCCTGTTTTTGTATAATTTTTTAAAATTCTATCAAATAAAACAAAATAGTTATGTACCTAATGTTCTTGTTGTTGATGTCTTCCATTGTGAAGTTGGAAACCTCTGAGAGTTCTTCCACCTCAGGTCCTATGGTTCTTAACAAAACACCATACGTGGGCAGAGAACTTAACCGAATCCAGATCTCTGGGTCGGGGGAAGAATCATCCTAATCAGGTAAATATGAATCAAGATATGAATGTACATTTGTAGGAATACAAACTTCCAGGAGTTAAAAATCTACAGGTGTTTCCTTCTCTGCTAACTGAAAAAGTTTCTTTCTGTCATAAAGCAACCAATACCATTTAAAACTACATGAAAACACCAGTATTTATTCCTCCTAAAATGCATGCCTCTTTGATAATGTTTTCTTCCACAAGTAACCGAAGCTAACGGCAGACATGTACTTTAGGCACGAGGCATAAAGCAAAGAGATGCTCTTTTGTCAATATAAGGGCCATTCAAGGTTTTGTTTTTACTGCAAATATCTGATGAAGAACAAAACATGGCTGGTTATAGGTCATCTCTCTATAAACACAGATGTAGGCTTCTCTTGGAGTATCTAATGATGCTTTACATTTTAGAAACAGGTAAGATTCCATTATTGCATCTATTACAATGATATAACTCTGTGCAATGCAAAGACTCAAAGTTATTTGACTTAGTCAATGACTCGTTGTAAAAAATATTCAACGTTGAGATCAGCAGATGGCATAATGGTTACATTGCTGGACTCCCACATCGTCAACCGTGGTTCCAGTCCTGGACCAGGCGGCTTAAAACTCATGCCAAGCACATGTGCATGCATGTGCGTGAGGGGTGAATGAAGTCCTGAGGGGTGAATGAAGGAGAAGGGAGTATGGTGTGGCCATCCCCCCTGGGGAGTGATTTCTCACTTTCTGTCTCTCTATCTCTCCAGTGAGCACACACATCCTATTGCAAAAATCTCCCTCTCAAAAAAAAAAAATATATATATATATATTTTTTTTTTTGGGTTAACAAAAGAATTGAGGGAGTCGTATAGCTTTTATTCTATTAGGCTGAATCTATGGGTGCTCCCTCCCCAAAATACCTAGTGGTAACAGAGACTATTTCCCTTTCCTTCTGCATTGTTTACTGAGAAATAAAATTGGCTTTCTGTGTTTCCACATTGATAATAAATGTCTCAATAAACCACTTCCTCTTTCTTCAAGGATAATTTTGGAAAAATCTGGGAAGCAACATCTTCTTAGAAAGTTTCCCTGGGTCATTTGTCTTTTAGAGCAGTTGGTTGTAAAAATGGGGGCATTCTGTGCTTTGCCATAGTTTCAATGAAAATAAATGTTGCATGGCCAATTATATATTCACATGCAAATTTTCACTTCTGTGTTGTATAGCTACTTGAGGCATGATTGGGAATGCAAGCTTGGATACCTGGTGGGCTGGGGACAATGAGTTTCAGTCCATTCTCATTTCTATCCCTAGGGGCCTTTTAAAATGAATAGTTCAGAGCTTCCCCATAAGATCACAGAATTCTCCATATTTCCTCACATGGCTTGATGCTAGCAATAAAGGGAAGTAAAACTCATCAAAGCCATAAGACTTCAGAAAATTTCCCCTAAATTTATTCTTTCAAAGGTTTTCTATTTCTCCACGTTTTATTAAACACCATATGTAGGCTTCCAAAAGACTACTTTATAATATTACTTGAGTTCCCTCTGAGGAAGAATTTAAGTAAGATAGCTGAGAGTTTGAAGGTATTGTCTTCTGGGATAATGATAAACTATAAGGACAGAGCTCCTGGCTCTTGATAAGAATGAGTAACTTCTACATTCCATATTGGCAAATTTGGCCAAGAAATGCTTATTTCATGTCAGGAATATCTTACTATGTTTCAAAATGACTGCAGGGTTTGAAAAAGTGGGGAATCAGTAGATACATACATATATATATATATATATATAATTTTTTTTTAAATACATTGGCATAATTTAAAGAAAATCACTATTTTGGGATTATCTAAGATATCGTGGGTACACACAGATGTGTAAGATTATAGACTTTGTTCTTATGTAACTTTTCTGCTCAAAGAACTTGTTACCCTTTTTGTATTACTTCAATGTTTTCATTTTTGTTTTCTTATTTATACATCCATGAACTAACTCACCATTCAACATGAGGACTAGAACTTTGACAATATTTGCCTATATGCTTCTTCTTCCTCCTATCTTCAGGACTCCTGTTACCCTAAATCTTGTTTCTTATTTCCTTTACTTTTTTTCTATTTTTTTCTTAAAATTGATTTATTTTATGTCTTGAGAGAGACAGAGAAAAAAAGAGAAACAAGCACCCTTTACAGGGTCTTATCATATTGCAATCTCTCCAACTGCCTTCCGGCCAGCTGTGACAGGGACTGTGTACACACACCTGGTACGTTTCAGTTGGACCTAGGATTTGAAACACAGTCTTCCATGTACCTCCAGCACGCAGAGTAACTCTAGTACCTGTACACTGTGACTGGGCCTTGATTTCTTAGCATAGTTTGATACATCACTACAAGATATACTTTTTTTTTTAAGTTATAAAAATGGTGTAAGTCTACTTTTGTAGGATTTATTTTTCTTTCTTTCTTAATAGTAGACTGTTAAGATCTAACCGTATTGTTGTATGCAGCTATAATTCATCTGTTCATTGACATATGAAAAGACATTCACCTTTATT
This sequence comes from Tupaia belangeri chinensis, assembly GCF_000334495.1. Classification (NCBI taxonomy): domain Eukaryota; kingdom Metazoa; phylum Chordata; class Mammalia; order Scandentia; family Tupaiidae; genus Tupaia; species Tupaia belangeri. The sequence goes on from NW_006159811.1 coordinate 5,024,255, forward strand.
AGTGACCAGGAAAAACATATTAAGATGATATATCATTTATGGGGTCTGCAGGTAGTATGGGGGTTAAGGCACTGGACTCCCGTATGGTAGACCACGGTTCAACTCCCAGACCTGGCAGCTTGCTTTCTCATTTTCCCTCTCTCTCTCTCTCTCTCTCTGTCTTGTGAGCACATGTGGCTTATAGCAAATTAACTAACAATAATAATCAATGACACATAAACTTAAATAAATAATTCTTTTAAAAAATACTATACACCATTTATACCAAGTATGTGAGAGGATATAGATTTATAGGAGGTTGTTTGCTAGTGAGAGTGTAAACTGGGTTAGCCACATGAGAAAAAAATAATTGGAATTATTTTATAAGGGTGAATATTCGTGCACCCTACCCATTCCACTCTATATTTCTACCCAGGAGAAATTTTCACATGTACACCGAAGGGCATGTGTAAGAATGCTCTTATCAGTACTGTTTTTACACATTACATTTCACATACACTGCACTATTACGTATACAAATGAAAAAAAAAATACTGAAACGAGTGAAATGCCCATCAACAGATAACAGATAATTTGTGGTATGTATACTCAGTGGAATAATAAAGAGACTCAAAACAGATAAATTACAGTTATGTACAAAATGTCATAAAAATATTTTGTGCAGATCGTGTTTTAGAGCTCCTCCTGTTTCTACTGAATGGCTTACTATCTTTGTTTTGTATTAGGAGTTTCCATGTATTGTCTGTTTCTAACATATTTCTATGCATACTTCTCTAAATTCTGTTTTGTTTTTGCTAAAGGGTGTATGTGTTTGCTGGAGAGGGACAGAGAGAGAGAAAGAGGGAAATATCCCCATGAGGAGATGACCATACCACAATTTTTTCTCTTCCATTCTTCTCGCAAGATTTTGGGCACACACACACACACACACACACACACACGCACGATTTTCAAGCCACTGTGTCTGGGACTTTACC
>NW_006159811.1:5025553-5112738 GCF_000334495.1 Tupaia belangeri chinensis
TTAGTGTTTTTTTAAATGTCTATCAATTAAATGTTATCATTTTCTCTGTAGGAGTACTGTCTGTCTTTTGTCAGATTTAGCTTAAAGGACAAGATTTTTTACAATGCTATTGTAAATGGGATCATCATTTTAATAACATCTACTACCTAGTAGTTTGCTTATATGTAGCAATTCTATTGCTGTTGATCTTACATCTGGACCCATGGAAAATTCTCCTTCTATTTCTAGTACTTTGTCAAGAGATTCTTTTGGATTTTCAATGTAGTCAGTAATAGTATAAATTCTCTCTATGCGTGATAAAGATATGTAATGTTATTATAAATAACATCCTATTTTGAAAATATTTACTTTTGGTTAGTACTTAGAAATGCTATTAACTTTTAAAGAACAATCTTATATCATTCTCCCCATTTTACAGATGAGAAAACCAAGGACTTGAGAGATTTAAATAACTTGCCAAGGGTCACTGTGCTAGTAAGTGGAAAGTGTGGACTGAAATGTATCCATACTAACTCCATCATCCATTCTATTCCTCATCTACTTGTTTAGATTTTGCCGTGTGTAGCAAACAGTGCATATAAAAGTACTGTTAAGCAAATAACACAGAATTGCATTTTTGCCTTTTATGTCGTCCAACACCTTAACACACTCTCCCAGTTAATGAGACTCTGAGAACATACTTGCCTGTCTTATTTCTCTTTTTTCTTTTTATATTCATTCACTATATATCATTACAGCATACAAAATAAATTTTACCATCCCAAATATACTGAATATTGGTCCAATCAAAGATATTACCATAATTATTATCTTCAACAGATAATTTTCCATTTTGTGTTTAACTGTTTGACTTCCTTTCCTTTTTTTCTCCTCGATTCCCTCCCTCTTACCTTCTGCCATTTCCCACCCTCCTCCCATACTGTCTCTGGTATTCACAGTTGCTTTCCATGCCTTTATATTGTCCAATATTTCAGTTCTTCCATAGAGTGCAGACATTTGGTATATATTGTGTGGGGACATACAATGCCTCTCTTTCATTTTCTGGCTTGCTTCACTTAGCTACTATTTCTTTATACTTGGCCCACCTATGAGGATTTCAGAGAGCTTCTCTGACCTTTCTGAATTTTCACTGAAAACTTTCTAACTATGACTAGGTGGAAAAAAATTTCTATGACACTAAATATAAGATTTTTCAGAGAGAATAAGTATACAACCTAGCTAAGTCTTTTAAATGTATACTATGTTTTCAGAAGGATACAATAGTTCTTTTAGAGTCTTTATGCTCTGGCAGGTAAATCCACAACCAATCAATTTTTTTTGGTGGGGGGGAGAGAGGTTTTCGCTATAGGGAACATGCACTCGCCAGACAGACACAGAGAGACCTAGAGACAGAAAGCGAGAAATCACCCCCTGGGGGGATGGTCACGCCACAATCCCTTCTCCTCCATTCTCCTCTCGGGATCTTGGGCACGCACGCACATGCGCCCGGAGTGAGTTTTAAGCCACCAGGTCCAGGATGCGAACCGTGGTCGACAACGTGGGAGTTCAGCGACTATATATATATATATATATAATTTTTTTTTAAATACATTGGCATAATTTAAAGAAAATCACTATTTTGGGATTATCTAAGATATCGTGGGTACACACAGATGTGTAAGATTATAGACTTTGTTCTTATGTAACTTTTCTGCTCAAAGAACTTGTTACCCTTTTTGTATTACTTCAATGTTTTCATTTTTGTTTTCTTATTTATACATCCATGAACTAACTCACCATTCAACATGAGGACTAGAACTTTGACAATATTTGCCTATATGCTTCTTCTTCCTCCTATCTTCAGGACTCCTGTTACCCTAAATCTTGTTTCTTATTTCCTTTACTTTTTTTCTATTTTTTTCTTAAAATTGATTTATTTTATGTCTTGAGAGAGACAGAGAAAAAAAGAGAAACAAGCACCCTTTACAGGGTCTTATCATATTGCAATCTCTCCAACTGCCTTCCGGCCAGCTGTGACAGGGACTGTGTACACACACCTGGTACGTTTCAGTTGGACCTAGGATTTGAAACACAGTCTTCCATGTACCTCCAGCACGCAGAGTAACTCTAGTACCTGTACACTGTGACTGGGCCTTGATTTCTTAGCATAGTTTGATACATCACTACAAGATATACTTTTTTTTTTAAGTTATAAAAATGGTGTAAGTCTACTTTTGTAGGATTTATTTTTCTTTCTTTCTTAATAGTAGACTGTTAAGATCTAACCGTATTGTTGTATGCAGCTATAATTCATCTGTTCATTGACATATGAAAAGACATTCACCTTTATTAGTGACCAGGAAAAACATATTAAGATGATATATCATTTATGGGGTCTGCAGGTAGTATGGGGGTTAAGGCACTGGACTCCCGTATGGTTGACCACGGTTCAACTCCCAGACCTGGCAGCTTGCTTTCTCATTTTCCCTCTCTCTCTCTCTCTCTCTCTGTCTTGTGAGCACATGTGGCTTATAGCAAATTAACTAACAATAATAATCAATGACACATAAACTTAAATAAATAATTCTTTTAAAAAATACTATACACCATTTATACCAAGTATGTGAGAGGATATAGATTTATAGGAGGTTGTTTGCTAGTGAGAGTGTAAACTGGGTTAGCCACATGAGAAAAAAATAATTGGAATTATTTTATAAGGGTGAATATTCGTGCACCCTACCCATTCCACTCTATATTTCTACCCAGGAGAAATTTTCACATGTACACCGAAGGGCATGTGTAAGAATGCTCTTATCAGTACTGTTTTTACACATTACATTTCACATACACTGCACTATTACGTATACAAATGAAAAAAAAAATACTGAAACGAGTGAAATGCCCATCAACAGATAACAGATAATTTGTGGTATGTATACTCAGTGGAATAATAAAGAGACTCAAAACAGATAAATTACAGTTATGTACAAAATGTCATAAAAATATTTTGTGCAGATCGTGTTTTAGAGCTCCTCCTGTTTCTACTGAATGGCTTACTATCTTTGTTTTGTATTAGGAGTTTCCATGTATTGTCTGTTTCTAACATATTTCTATGCATACTTCTCTAAATTCTGTTTTGTTTTTGCTAAAGGGTGTATGTGTTTGCTGGAGAGGGACAGAGAGAGAGAAAGAGGGAAATATCCCCATGAGGAGATGACCATACCACAATTTTTTCTCTTCCATTCTTCTCGCAAGATTTTGGGCACACACACACACACACACACACACACACGCACGATTTTCAAGCCACTGTGTCTGGGACTTTAACTGCATTCTGCCATGTGGGAATACAGCCACCTTAACCTCTACAACACCTGCTGGCTCTCCTATGCATACTGTTTTAAATAATGTATATTTATTATATATTCTGGTGGGGAATGTCCTCCTGTCCCCCTACCCTTTTTTTTTTTTCAGAATTTTGGCCCTTTGTTCTTCCTTATATATTTTAGAATCTGTGTATCAAGATCCATAAAAATTCCATTGGGATTTTTATTGGAACTAAACTGAACTGAAAGATCACTTCGAGGTGAATTTAACATCCTTTTGATACTAAATGCTCTGATTCATGACTATGGCGTATCTTTTCATCTACTTAGTGTTTTTTTAAATGTCTATCAATTAAATGTTATCATTTTCTCTGTAGGAGTACTGTCTGTCTTTTGTCAGATTTAGCTCAAAGGACAAGATTTTTTACAATGCTATTGTAAATGGGATCATCATTTTAATAACATCTACTACCTAGTAGTTTGCTTATATGTAGCAATTCTATTGCTGTTGATCTTACATCTGGACCCATGGAAAATTCTCCTTCTATTTCTAGTACTTTGTCAAGAGATTCTTTTGGATTTTCAATGTAGTCAGTAATAGTATAAATTCTCTCTATGCGTGATAAAGATATGTAATGTTATTATAAATAACATCCTATTTTGAAAATATTTACTTTTGGTTAGTACTTAGAAATGCTATTAACTTTTAAAGAACAATCTTATATCATTCTCCCCATTTTACAGATGAGAAAACCAAGGACTTGAGAGATTTAAATAACTTGCCAAGGGTCACTGTGCTAGTAAGTGGAAAGTGTGGACTGAAATGTATCCATACTAACTCCATCATCCATTCTATTCCTCATCTACTTGTTTAGATTTTGCCGTGTGTAGCAAACAGTGCATATAAAAGTACTGTTAAGCAAATAACACAGAATTGCATTTTTGCCTTTTATGTCGTCCAACACCTTAACACACTCTCCCAGTTAATGAGACTCTGAGAACATACTTGCCTGTCTTATTTCTCTTTTTTCTTTTTATATTCATTCACTATATATCATTACAGCATACAAAATAAATTTTACCATCCCAAATATACTGAATATTGGTCCAATCAAAGATATTACCATAATTATTATCTTCAACAGATAATTTTCCATTTTGTGTTTAACTGTTTGACTTCCTTTCCTTTTTTTCTCCTCGATTCCCTCCCTCTTACCTTCTGCCATTTCCCACCCTCCTCCCATACTGTCTCTGGTATTCACAGTTGCTTTCCATGCCTTTATATTGTCCAATATTTCAGTTCTTCCATAGAGTGCAGACATTTGGTATATATTGTGTGGGGACATACAATGCCTCTCTTTCATTTTCTGGCTTGCTTCACTTAGCTACTATTTCTTTATACTTGGCCCACCTATGAGGATTTCAGAGAGCTTCTCTGACCTTTCTGAATTTTCACTGAAAACTTTCTAACTATGACTAGGTGGAAAAAAATTTCTATGACACTAAATATAAGATTTTTCAGAGAGAATAAGTATACAACCTAGCTAAGTCTTTTAAATGTATACTATGTTTTCAGAAGGATACAATAGTTCTTTTAGAGTCTTTATGCTCTGGCAGGTAAATCCACAACCAATCAATTTTTTTTGGTGGGGGGGAGAGAGGTTTTCGCTATAGGGAACATGCACTCGCCAGACAGACACAGAGAGACCTAGAGACAGAAAGCGAGAAATCACCCCCTGGGGGGATGGTCACGCCACAATCCCTTCTCCTCCATTCTCCTCTCGGGATCTTGGGCACGCACGCACATGCGCCCGGAGTGAGTTTTAAGCCACCAGGTCCAGGATGCGAACCGTGGTCGACAACGTGGGAGTTCAGCGACATAGCCATTACACTAACTGCTGGTTCCCTACAACCAATCAATTTTTGAAAAGACATGTTCAGTTGCCAATGAGCGTGCATTTTGATATGCAGCTTATAATATTCAGTTAATGGACAGGAACTGCTCTTGGAATACTATTTTGGTCTGTCAAACATTTTTCAAGCCTTGGTGATCTATTGATTAAACTTGAATTCATACATTTTTATGAATTCATGAGTTTTATAAGATTCAAAAGAAAGACCATAACTTATGGTAAAAATCACCTGTCAATTAAAAACAAAACTAAAGAAAATCAACGTTTCTTTGAAACTATAGTAGACTTATGAGAAGACTCAAAGTGGAATGTGGCTTCCTATAATTTAAGAGAAGACCATTTAAGGGAAAATCTGTGCAAACACAATTGTTCCCAAGCCAATGCTTTATCTAACATGATACTATCCAGGACCAGATTGTATAGCAAGATTCTTGTACCCCAAAAAGAATTAAAACTATTTAGTATTAAAAAAAAAAGTCTAGGTCATTGGTTAGAATTTTAAGATTAGTAAAGGAAAATTTCAATACTACAAATGATTACTGTTCAGATAATCATGCTTCCTTTCAAGGCATTGTAAAGCCACTCATTATAGTGTTGACATAAAGAGTACATATCTGTTTATGACATACACAACTGTAAAATAAAATGAATTATCCTTATTATCCTTAGCTCTAGAGATAGAATCAAAAAAAGAAGATGTGTTTAATTAATTACTTATCAAGTTGAGATCAGAGGGAGGGAAAACCCCCAGAGTCTTGGGTTCACCCTGGATCTCCTGACCACACTGCTTCTGTTGGGGTATGAGATGCAGGGTAAGGCAGCCATCTTGGCTTGGAAACCCATCAGAATTGTGTGAGCAAAGGATCTGTGTGAGCATTCTGTCTGAAGAGGACCTAAGTCATGTAGATGAAAAGTGAACTTTCAGTCAGGGGGCCATGACCCTGTTACCCATCAGTCAATTGAATTTTCTTTTCCCAAAATTCCCATTAGAAATATAATGGATGGAGCTTAAACAATAGAATTTGGGCTTTTCTGACATTGACACTGTTTCCTGTTGGCAATCACCATCCCTACACATATGCATTATGTTTTCATCCAAGTTTTACTCATTCACGTGTCTGCTTATAAAACTTGGGAGAAGCCCAGATAAACAGTGTAACTAATTCTAAGAGTAGAACTATGGAGAAATTGAGATGAAAAAGATCTCTACCAAGTCGTATACCTCCTGCCCCAAATATTCAGCCTTAGCAAGGCCTTCTATCAGTCCAGACAAAAAGGTGCAGTGGATAACAAGAAGGACTTACGATGTAAGCAAGATGTGACCGAGTGATCACAGCTGAACTTTTACTAGCAACTGTGATGCTCAAAGAGGAGCCAGCAGCCAATCGAGGCCTCTGGTCCTCTGATAGTGACACTTCTACTCTCACTTCTGATGTCGTCGTGGTGATGCCGTCTGTGACCGAGATCTCCATGCTGTCTTCCTGGGCAGGGGAGCCGTCGTGTATGTAATGCAGAGCATTTTCTTCAATATCCTTATAAGTGAAAGTATCACCTTCCAAGAATAAAACAAATGGCAAGACCAATTACTTCTGGGAATTATGCTTTTCATGTATATATTACCTTTTTTCTCAAGTTTTAGTGTACATATCATAAATACTGAAGGTATAAACTAACTAATCCAGCCATCCACCCAACTTAAGATTCCCTTTATAATACCTTTTTATAAAATGGGTGGTGTAGCCTGTCTTTCAATACTTTACTAGGCAGGAAGCTCACTGATTCACAAGGTAACTAATTTTACTGGAGATAGCCCTACGTAGTGTTGTTTTTAAAGTTTTAAATTATATTGACTTAAAATATGCCTCTATAAGATCCATTCATCACTCCTGGTTCTAGGAGGGAAAAAAAAGTCTCTGTTCTTTATGTTAGATTTCTGAAATCTAATCTTGATAACAAAATATTTTTGTAAAACTTAAGAAACTAAATTATGCTGAATTAATTGAAAACGTTGTTGCTATAGGGCACATGCGCTGGCCAGAAAGAGAGACAGAAAGCGAGAAATCACCCCCTGGAGGGGATGGCCATGCCACAATCCCTTCTCCATTTTCCTCTTGGGATCTTGGGCATGCATGCACATGTGTCCAGCATGATTTTAAGCCACTGGGTCTGGGACTTGAACTGCGGTCGACTACATGGGAGTCCAATGACATAACCATTACGCTATCTGCTTGTCCTGAGAATATAAAGTTTTTTTAAAAAATTGAAAAATATACTTGAAGTTAGAAACCCAAATTGTGTAGAGTATGAATAGATGTTAGATTAGATAGCTATTGTTTGAAAAAAGATTAAAGTTGACACAAATTTAGAAAAAATGGGATTAAATAAAATTGATTTATTATAATTTTATAATCTTTACTGTGTAAATACTAGGTTTTGCAACATCTTTGGTAATGGAATCCTTTATATGATAAATGTCTTTTAATACCACGGGTTTTCCTGACTCCACAGAACATAGTAGAAGCACAAGCACTAGTCTTCTTGGATGTTATATTCTATCTACTCTTTTTTCTTTTCTTTCTTTCTTTCTTTTTTTAAAGGTTTTTGCCATAGGGCATGTGTACTAGCCAGAGAGAGACAGTGAGAGGGAAAGTAAGAAATCACCCCCCAGGGTAGATGGCCATGCTGCAGTCTCTTCTCCAGTCTCTTCGTGGGATTTTGGACACACACACACACACACACATACACTAGGCATGATTTTCAAGCTGCCAGGTCTGGGACTTGAACTTTAGTCAGTCATGTGGGAGTCCAACACCTTGGTGGCCCCTCAACTGTATTTTTTTAATTGATTATTTGCTTTAATAATTAGTATTATGCCTTTAAAAAGATAACACATCTAAAAAAAAGATAGTAAATCTAACTTTTTATAAACATCTTTAGAACTTAGATCTTAATCACATGAATATAAGTTAATGTAAAGTTAAAGAATGGGTAATGACTATTATGCTCTTAAAGTAGTTCCCTTGGAATGCTATAAATCTATTCTGACATTTCTTTTGCTCAGTATATTTTTTAAAGTCTACTTTGTGACCACCAAATGCCTGTTTGTCATTCTTAAAGATTAAATCTATCTCTGATGGCAAACATCTGCTCCACCAGGGATATTCAGAAGAACGTATTACTATATTTCTACAAGGAATTATATAAAGGTCTTGAGAAAGGACAGATCTTTGAAATAAGCATATAGCATCTCAAGATGACTACTTTGAAAGGGATAATATTCATTTTTTGTACTAAGTAGTCAGCATGTATGTTTATTGTCAGAGAAAGTTGAATAGATATTATTTTAGATAGCCAGTTACATTATCACAGTGTTAACACTGTATAGATCATACTTCAAAAATATGTTGTTGTTGTTTCCATGAATGAAGATTCATATTGTTATCACTACCAGAATCACAATGCTAAAATTAATGTGGAGACACACAGATTGACAGACAACTTCATCTCCATGAACACCAACAGGAAGGAGGCAGCTGATTCTTTATATGGGGTTGTTTTAAATGTTATTACTCCAAGTTTCAGAAATCAGTTTTTTTCACTACCAATTTGAGGAAACAGCTTCATAATTTTTTAGGTGGGGACCACAGTAGGAGCGGGAAGAGGAAGAAGTTTCAAAGCTTTAGGCCAATGAACTAAACACAAAAGAAAGTCCTTATAGTTTAACCCACAAAGACACGTTTCTTCTGGTCTGAGACACATAAAACTGACCGCAGAGAAAAAGATCCTCCAAGCAGGTCCATGACAGAGTGTGTACCTACCTGTGGCCATGGGCCCTTGGAACTCAGCTGTGTACTTAAGGAGCACACCATGCAGTGGAGGTTTACGAAGCTCAAAGACGAGTTCTTCAGATGCTGTCTTGGTATCTCTTATTACCAACCGAAGTACTACAGTAAAGGAATAAACCATGGTGAGAGAGAATGAATATATTAAAAACTATATACTCTGTATACATTAAAGCCAGAGGCCCAGTCAGTTCCGTAAGCCTGGTGGTTAGGGTAAGCTAGATCCCACTTGACTAACTGTGGTTTGAACCCAGGCCCCTGTGGCTTGAAAAACACACTGGGTATATTTGTGCATGTCTAAAATCCCAAGGATGGAGAAGTGGAGGAAAAAGAATTGTGGTGTGACTACATCCCATTGGAGGTGCTTTCCCTCTCTCTCATTCTCTGTCTCTCTCCAGTGAGTGCACATGCCCTCTGGAAACTCTATGGTGAGTGCACATGCCTCTGGAAACTTAGGGGGGGAAAAAGCTGTAGGCCAAGCTATTAATAGGATCCAGGTTATAGGCAATCTAATGGTTATCTCCTTCTCTGTGGCACCATTGGTAGCATACTGAACTGCAGTGCTGGAAGCCACATGGCCAACTCCATGTTTAGATCACCAACCTAGCTGACCTGAAACCAGTCAAGTGTTCTCCTTTGCCCAAGATCCTGATGAGCTGAAGAGCTGGGGAAAAAGATCTGCAGTATGATGAAACCCTGTCAAGGATGACACTGTCTCACTCTCTTATCATAGATAAAATAAACTTTTTTTTTAACAGAGATTTTTGCTATAGGGTATGTGTGCTCACTGGAGAGACAGAAAGAGATAGATAGACACACATGCACATGCGCCCAGTGTGAGCTTTAAGTTGCTGGGTCTAGGACGCAAACCATGGTCAACTACGTGGGAGTCCAGTGACATAACCATTCTGCCATCTACTGGTCCTGATAAACAAACTTTATAAAAAGGGAAGCACTGTTTAATGGCAACTAAGTACTAAAGACTGAAAACTGAAACTGGTAAAATAGTCAATCTCCAAATTGTAGGTAGGTTTTACCAAAAGTTCATTTATGGCCCAATCACTGTTGGGTAATAATGGTAACACAAATGCCCTGCAAGGCTGGAAGCCACGTGGCTGACCGTGGATTTGGATTTCCAGGTCAGCCTGAAAACACACCAGGCATACATGCAGGCAACCAGAATCCTGAGAAGCTGGAGGGGAGGAAAGGGGATTGTGGCATCATGAGGCCCCATTAAGGATGCTCCTCTTTCTCTCTAGCTTCTTTTGGTGTGTGCATATGCTCTCTGTAATTGGGATAAAGTTTATTTATAAGTAGGTAGTTCTGAATTCAGAACACTTCCCCCCCCCCCATACAAATGAAGACATGGCATAAAAGAAGCCCACATGTAGCTCAGTCCTGACCAGCTGGGGTATATTTTCTTCCAGAAAATATTTCCAGAAACTGTTTTTGCTTTTCATTGTTTCTTCTTACTTATCTGAATATACAGAAGAGCTATAATAAGCTTAACAATGACTGCTATGGCCAACCTGAAAGTGAGAAGGAATAGGGTAAAGTCATCTTTGTACATATGAGTTCTTTATAAGTTTGACAATAATTAGTTTTAGGCCAAAACCCACACGTAGAAAACTGGATAAGGATATGTAGAGCACACCTAACAAATGTTACAATATCCACTGTTAGCTAATACAATGTTTTTGGTAAAAGAATAAGCTTCTAAAGTAAAAAAAAAAAAAGTAAATAAAATCATATACAAAATAATGGCCAACTCTAACTCTTCACAACTTCCGAAGGTTATTGTGATCTGTCATTTCTCTTGCTATTCTTTACTTTCTAAATAGAAACTAAGAGCTGTCACTGAAACCTGCTCTCCTCTGTTCTCCTCTCTGCTCTCTGTTACTTTATATTTTAGTGATGGCAACAAATCAAACTCCTGGAGGCTGGGAAATAAATTCCGTGTTGTATTCCATGGCTGAGCGCTGGCCTCTGAAAGGTTTATTTCCTTCTCTCTATGCTGCTTCTATTTGCATGGAAATGGGCAGCAGGCAGGATATAGGTGAGAACGCTGCAACTTCTAGAAGAGGAGGTCACTGCTTCCTGGCAACAATCAAGAGGTTTGAAGAAGGACTGCTGCTGAAATACGGTCCCATTTTCAAAGCCTGTTTCTTTCAGGCTCCCAGCTCTTACCTACTGAAGTCCTGCCTCCTGGGCTGACCTCAAGCAGAGGAGCAGTGACCTGGAAAACCGGCAGCTGCTGATCAATGGGAAGTAAGTGAATGGTGAGGACCATCTCCGGACTTGTGTGCTCTCCATCTGAAACTAGAAGGGGTAAACACACACACACACACACACACACACACACACAAATCAATTTATAGTCTGGTCATCGTTAGGCTGTTTCCACAAAGATGGAGCTAGGAGCTTTTTAAGACTACCAACATTTTGAAGAGATGCTTACAAATGGAAAAAGTAAGCAAGCAAATAAAATACTGTGAGCTAGTCTAACAAAGCTTTTCCTCTGTATTAAAAAAAAAGGATAAAGGATTATAAGAGGCTATTTTACCACTAGATGATTTTGATAAACATTTATGTAGAGGAAAATAATACAAAGTATGCACACTTAGATGTTGCTGGTAATGGCTTCTATTTATGGAAAAAAAATTTGAGTCAATTCATTCCCCAAATGAATATTTCTGAGAAATATTTTCTTTCATGAACTCTCTTTTCGAACTAACACATCTCTATCTCATTGGAAAATAATTTTTAAAAAGACAGAAAATCACCATACAAATGTCTCTGAAAGCATTTGTTTGGAAGCAGCAGATATGTTTTTACTTGGTCATTATGCACAATGCCATAAATATTAGAGAAGACACCTTTGTGAGCCAAAGAGTGACGTTAAGATATTATTTCCAAGAATTAGTTCCCATTTAAATGAGTGCTGATCTAAACAAACAAACAAACAAGAGCAGAACCTGCCTGACCCTTGACTCATATCTACTTCCTTAGAACTAAACACATCGTCCCTTCTCTAAAAGTCAGGCTGGGAGAAATCTGCACACCAACTCATCCGTGTGTTTTATCTGTGGTGGCTACTGAGAAACCATCTTGTTAGTTACTTTACCTGTCTGAGAAGCTTGCATATGGGTTGATTATGAGAAACTACTTTTCTTCCTCACTCTCTTAGGAATTATTAAGCAAGTAAAGCACTGTTCAGTGACTCCTACCAATGATTCCATTCAGAATTGCCTTTCCTTTGAGACAGAGCTAAAAGATACAGCTAGATTTTTAAAAATAATGATTTTACTTCATCTAATTTATTATTGTTATTTTTTAAACAGAGAGGGACAGAGAGAGCGAGAGAGAGAAAATGAGGAAGCAAGGCGCCAGGTCCAGGATTCTAACTGCAGTTGGCCAAGTTGGGGTCCAGGATCTTTTTTTTTTTTTTTTTTTGAGAGGTTTTTGTTATAGGGCGCGTGCGCTCACCAGACAGACAGAGAGAGACAGAGAGATAGAAAGTGAGAAATCACCCCCCAGGGGGATGGCCACGCCACAATCCCTTTTCCTCCATTCTCCTTTCGGGATCTTGGGCACGCACGCACACGCGCCCGGCGTGAGTTTTAAGCCACCGGGTCTGGGACACGAGCCACGGTCAACTCCGTGGGAGTCCAGCGACATAGCCATTACGCTAACTGCTGGTCTCAGGGGAGGTCCAGATCTTAACCACAACGCCATGTGCCGACCCCCCAGCTAGATTTTAAAAAAATACATTCCATATCTTAGAGAAGGCCAGAAATAGCCCTACTGATGGGGGGGAAGGCATTACCCACATGAAAATAAAGACCGTATGGCTCTGGTCATTCAGTCAAGGGCCACAATTATTACCTCTGCTTGTTTATGCTTAAGTTCCTCTTTAGATGATCAAACATAGGGACAGGTGATAGTTAACTTTTGGAGATGTGAGGTCAAACATACAACTTCCAAAAAATTTTAGTGGGTTTTGGATTCTCTGAGGCCCCAGAATCTAAACTAAAAACCTCTGCTAAATGAAAATAAATAATTGGAAAATACAGCTTTATTTTACTTTTTATATTTTATATTAATTTTATTTTTAAGTGGGAGGAAGCTCAGGGGGGCTTCCAACATTCTTATTTTATAGAAGAGGAAAAGAAAGACCCTAAAACTTCAAGTACTTCGGTCGCATTGCACAGCTGTTCAGTCTGACTAGGGCATAACCCTGCCTCTATAAGTAAGTGGAAGAAAGCCATTTTCTGGTTCATATTATGTAACTAGAAAATATATCATTTGGGTATAGGGTTTGCAAGCAAACATAAGAACTTCCACGCAAAATGTTAGCAATTACATACGTAACCTTGTCGATTTCTCTGAGAAGCGAACTGCCTCTCTGGGTTAAATGCCTCCTGTGAGCACCATCTGCCACCAATGTACCCTGCACATGCCTCGAACATGCAGAACTTCTCTGCAGAGCCTCTGTACTTGTCCCACATCAGCCTTTCTTCTATTTTAGCTGGTTACCCAAAACAAGCTATTCTCCCTCATTGTATGGATTCATGTCAAGGCTTGGGCTTGTTGGTACCTCAGTCACTATCTTTCCAATTTAAAACTCTTTTTAACAAGACTCTCCCAAAGGAAGTGGCTGCCCTCCTAGTAGATTCCAAGTTTTCCTCCTTAAAAAAGGAAAAAAAAGGAACTTGGTAAGAAAGAAGATAATTTAAGGTCAGCCCAAGGTCCATTCACTTTATTCTACAAGATAGATTTAAGTGTCACTTAACTTAAAATTCTAGAGAAGGTGGTAGTTAGCCCTTCACCTGCTTAAGCTTTCAGGTAAGAATTGAGATTTGGAAATCAAACCAGCGTACTACTAAGACCCAGTTATTTACAACCCACATACATATACATCAGATTTAAACAGCCCATACACAAGTCAGAAATTTGTATTAACGTCCTAGTTTGGGCCACCAGGGTACTAGTTAGGATCTGGACTCCCACATAGCCAACCATGGTTCGAGTCCTGGACCTGGTGGCTTGAAACTCACACCTAGCATGAGCGTGTGCATGCCCAGAATCCTGAGAGGAGAATGGAGGAGAAGGGATGCTTTCCCTCTCACTGTGTGTCTCTGTCTCTGGTGAGTGTACATATCCAGCAAAAATCTCTCAAAAAACAAAACAAAACAAAAAACTCTAGTTCTACCATTTATCAGTGGTGGAAACATGGGCAGATTATTTACTGTTAACGAGTTTCAGTGTCCTCAGCTTTAAAATGCTGAAAAGAATAACCTGTCTTTGTACTATTCTCCCAAGAATGAACTAAGACAACTTTTATTGTAAATTGTTCTGTAAAATGTAAAAATCTGTTCTATATTATTACTAATCCTATAAATTACCTAGAGGCCTGTCACTAGAAATGAACTGATAGTGACTTCATATCAACAGTGACACAACACAGAAATTCACTCTCCATTCAAGTGTAATTTTTAATCTTCAAAGAAAAAAGGAAGGACTAGGAGTTTGAAAGAGGTGACTTTCTTTCCCACCAAGGTTTTGTCCTCCATGAACATGGATGGTTGATTCTAATGAAACAGTCAATTGCATCTGAACAGTTCTTTAAGGATGCTATTTATGGTCAACCTTCCATTCCCTCCCCAAGCAAGGAAAAATGTCTATGTTGCTCCCATACAGATGGCAGGTCTGCCCCTGCTCATTGGCACTCAGTTTCCATTGCTTTGTAAACTAAAAGTAGGCTGCAGAGGTCCATGCACCTCTTTCTCAGCTCACTCTTCGGGTTATAATACTTTTCCTTTCACTTGCAAGGCATTCAATGAGTTCAATAAGTATAGTCTTGAACTTTATTCAAACCACATACTACCACAGTCCATTAGCTGAGTATCATATAGGCAGGCCTGCACACCAGTCATCGTTCTGAGAACTTTATATATCTATTTTTTATTGTAATATTTCCATTTACGAATGAGATATTCAGGCACAGTTAAGAAACTTAACGGTATTAAGAAACTTCCCCAGAGCAAGCTAGCTGAAACCCAGGCCATCTGGATCCAGAGTCTAAGATCTTAACCTCTTTTTTAAAATTTATTTGTTTTCAATTGCCAAAGGACTCATGAATTTAACAGAGATAGAGAGGGAGAAGAATAAAAGAATCCCCCTATCCATGAGCCATGGTCACATTGCAATTGTTTCTCCTCCACTTTTCCATCACTGTCAGAATTTGGGGCAAGCACCAAGCTGCCAAGGTTGGGATTTGAACTCCAGTTGCCATGAGGTATCCCATTCCCATAATCACCAGGCTATGGGGCCAGTCCCTTAACCACTTTAATAGATATCAGGACACCTTGGAATAGGACTTAAACATTAATCTTTAGCATTCTAGTGAGTAATTTTTTCCATGAATATACCGTTAAGATATTACTGTGTATTTAACTAATTATGTGGTTAGTTAAGAAGACACTTATTTTAGAAGAAAAATTACATAATTTTTAAGTAGGTCTTAGAAAATAGCTAAAAATAAAGATGAAGGGAGTAAAAAGAAAGAACTAATAAGGAAAGAAGACATTTCATTGTCTAATTAAATTGAGATTTAAGTCTTCACCTGTGAAGTGGAATTTCACTGATTCTGGGAGACCTGAAAGGGAAGACAGAAAAATCAGTATACAAAATATTTTGGCATCAGAAATAGAGGGGGAAGGCACAAAATATGGCACAGAGGTTAGAAAAGTAAAGAACACCTTCATCTAAATGATTTTGGTCTAAGAAACAATCACAGATTGCCTGCTAATGTTATGTGGAATTTAATAGCACTAGCACTAATTTTAAGTAGCAAAGAAGAACCACAGAGCAGAATAATTTTATATCATAGCAGTTACTGTGATTTATAATACATTCATTCAGGTCCCATTTTATCAGTACATAAAATCCTACAAATCAGTGAATGTGGGTGATGTCGTTTATCACTGACAAGGCTCTCAGGTGGGTCAATTCCATTGTAGACTTGAGTGATGCCCGGGACATTGATTTACACACTGTAACTGGGAGAAAGATTTATCATGTGGCATTTATCCCATAGATTATACAGGAAGGATTCTGTTCTCTCTAAAGAGGCTGTAGGAACTCAGGCAAGTATAATGGATGCGGAAATTCCTTCAACCATGGCTGGAATGTTTTCTTTCCTCTAATCCCAGGATATCCTGAGTTTCTTGTAAAGTAGGTCTTACGAAGTGGGGGTTAGAGAACCATGAACATTATCATGGGCTATTAGTTACCCCGTTACTAAACACTGGGGATGTTTCTTAGAAAAGAGATCTATTTCTACACTCAGAGATTTTTTTTTAAGACAGATTTTTGCTAATATTAGGCACATGCACTCTTCAGAGAGACAAAAGGTGAGAAATCACCTCCATGGCTATGCTGCAATCCCTCCTCCTCCATTCTCCTCTTGGGACTTTGGGTGCCCACACATGGGCACCCGGCATGAGTTTTAAGCTGCTAGTCCAAAACTTGAACCGCGGTCAACTACATGTGCTCACCAGTGATGTAACCATTATGCCATCTGCTAGTCCCCAGGGCTCTTATCTTAACCTCTAATTACACAGTTATTCCTGGGATTATTTATCAAATTTTATCTCTAGAGTTAGATCTCAAGACTCACCAAGAGTAGGATCCATGCTTTCCTGTGTTTAACCACCAACCCTCCAAGGTCTCACTCAGCAATTGGCACACAGAGGCATAAAATAAAGATTAAGCGAAAGTACTCCCGTATGCATGAGTAAATGAAAAACAAAAACAAAAACAAAAAATGATGGCATTAAGCCCAAGCCACATATTGGCTCAGCTATTTTGAACAGCTATCAAGCAGCATGACCAAACCATCTGGACGGAATGGAGAAAGAATTACAAAGACCCACAGAGAGCAGCTTGCAGGCTTTGAGGTAGAGGGGAGCACATTACCAGCAAAGGAGAAGGCCATGAGCTCCTGGAGGTGAGGGGCTGCAGTGGGAGGCCGGTACATGATTTTGCCTTGGTTAATGTCGTCCTGTGTGAAGTACCGGATAGGAGACAGAGGCTGGTCTCTGTGCTCGATGATACCTTGGGAGGAGACTTGGTGTGAGCATTGAATGTAATTTTCATGGCCAAGTGACTGAGCAGAGCCGTCAGGCCTGCTTTTCTCACTGGCGGGAATCTTGTATCCTTCAGGAACAATTGCTGTTAAATTACTCTTGTTATATTATTCTCTGGTCATTCAAGAAAAGGGCACATCTGAAACCCAGGTAGAGTCTTGACAAGGGTTCATGGAATATCACCTACAGTAAGGTGCTAACTCCTGGCCCTCATGTAGCCTAGACCACGTAATGTCCCAGAAGCCAGAATCACGGTACCATAATTATAAGAGTCTCTCAAATGAGTTTCATTTCAAAGGTCAAAGTCCCCGGAAAACTGACACAGACTGATCTCCTGTGTGGATATAAAGAGAACTTCTCAACTTATCCTCAAACTCCTTAGTCTCTATGACAATCTTTGGCAGCAGCAGCAGCACAGATATTCATTATTCTAAGAAACAGATTTGTAATTGTCACTCTGCTTGTGAAGAATGCTTTAGAGGCTGCAGGTTTGCCTGAGTTTGTACATTTTGCAGGTGCAGAATGATGCTGTGATCCTCATTCATGTTCTAGTCACTCTTTAGAGACTTCGTAGTGAACTAACTCACTTCTTGAGGGATTGAGAGAACAATGGTGATTCTTGAGAAGACAACTCAGGCTGCTGATCTAAAATATTTCCGCCTATACCCTGGAAGTGTAGGAAGGACCTTTAACTATGACTCTCAATATTTTTGGACTTTAAAAAAAGGGGTAATGGATTTTTTTTTTTTCTATCAGGACTGTTCACTCTCTGGAGAGAGAGAGAGAAAAAGAGTGAGAAGGAAAGTGAGAAATCAACCCCTGGGGGGAAGGACATGCTACAGTCCCTTCTCCTTCATTCTCCTCTTGGGATTTTGGGCACACATGCACATGCACTCAGCATGATTTTTCAAGCCACTAGGTCTTGGGAATCAAACCGTGATCAGCCATGTGGGAGTGCAGCACCTTAAGCACTATGCCACCTGTTGGCCCCAATGGACTTTAATTTTTAAACTTTTATTTCTCCTTATCTAAGGCACCGATTGGTCTTGTGAAAACAGTCTCCTGGGTGGGAGCTGAACTGTCTTTTATTTTTTTTCTTTTGTCAAAGAACACATTTGCTTGCCAGAAAGAAACAGAGAGACAGGGAGAAAAGGAGAGAGAAAATACCCCCTAAATGGGGAGTGGTCATACTGCAATCCCTTCTCCTCCATTTCCTTATCCTAGAGGGATTTTAGATCTGCACACACATGTACCCAGTGTGTTTTTCAAGTCTCTGGGGCTAGGACTCAAACCAGGGTCAGCCATGTGGGATCTGACTCTCTTAACCACTGCACTTTGGGCCAACCCCAGAATTGTCTTAATAGGCACAGGCTTATCATGACAAGATCTAAAGGCTGGGGACTGATGGCAGGGGCTCACCTCTCCTCATGTATTCCATATTTCCATGTTCCTCTATGAGAGGAGGAGTAACTTATCTAATGTGAAGACAGAGTATGTGTGTCTCAGATCCCTTTGGGCTCTCTATCAGACCTCCTTGCTCTTAGTACACGCTCATTCTGGTTTTCTCACCTGTATAACCTCACAGGACAGGCTTTGTCCTTATGGACAATGCCTATGTGAGTCCCATTCTGTCAGTGCATAGGAGGGGAGCTCCATCCATGTGACACCCTGTTATATAGTACAGCTCTATCAGAGCCGCAGCCGGCATATTCATCTCCATCTGTCTGACTACAGCGTAGCAATCTCAATTAGTTCTAAACTAGAGGACTGGAGCAAGAGATAGGAGTAATTGTTATTCCTTAAAGTAGTAGCAGGCAATTTCTATATATATGCAGAGACAAAACTCCAGAGTTTGTAAAACTGGTCAACAACCAGGAGACAAGAATATCACTCAGAAGATCATCTCCTGCACATCCTACCTTGATTTGGATGCAGAGGTACAGTGATATTGTACAGAATCTTCCCACTTGGCCTCTCAGATACAAATGAGAGTGAATGAGGTTGAATGACAGTCAAGCCGTCTTCCCGAGCCTAAACAAAGTTTAAGAAGAAAGAAGAAACAGTGTGCTGAAAACAAAAGCCAGAGGCAAAAACAAACTTCATTTAAAATAAAAAGGAAATTTGCTCTGGGCTTTTAAATTGCCACACATCGCAAAATTTTCTTTAAGAATGGAAAAGAAGGATCCAGTCTCATGCACTGCAGATTTGCCCCAGCCTCAAGAACCCTATAGAGTTACAGTATCTTCAGGTTTTCCTACACCCTGTTTTCTCCCCTGCCTCCTTGCCTCCAGGTTTATATCAATACATGCTAATGGTGCCCTATGTGATTGCTTTTTCCCTAGGACCTTGCAGGGGGATGCATCTGAAAATGAGGCATCACGCCTGTCTAATCTGCCCCATTGGGTGGTTGGGAAAGTCATAACACATTTTTGCATAGAAAAACAGAAAAATACATTATGACTTTCTCAACAACCAAATACATTATGACTTTCCCAACGACCTAATACATTGACAGTTGGCTTCCCACCTATCTTTGCCTCTAATGTAATGTACGGTTGACTCTGAAAAGAAGTTCTGAGGACCCAACTGAGAGACTAGAGTCTTGGGCCCAAAAGGTTTTTCAGAGAATTCCTTCCCAACTCCTCCAATTTTGCTAGTTGGAATTGTGATGTCTTCTGGTTTCAAAGGGCCAAAGATGAATGCACCTTAAACATCCAAAGAGGCTCCCCACTTTTATTCAGAGGTTTAAGAGCTATTTGTTTATTAAAGCAGATAAAAAAAGGTCAACATTTCTCCTTGTCTCAATTCTACTATTCGAAAAAGGTAGATACTGCTATTCTCTTCTACCTTTCATGACTAATTAGCCAAGCAATATATATCAGAGAGCTGACGTAGTTTTTACTTTCCATTCCCTTGTGCACATCCATTACCCACTCCCAGAGGTAGAACTCAAAGCACCAGGAAGGACAGATTCAGACTCCCATGCTAAGCATCACAGGGGGTGGGGAGAGGAGAAAAGAGAAATCCAGTCTGAGCATGGGCCCCGTACCTGGGCCACGCATGCTGTCATGAAACAGAAATAAAACATCAGCTCGTTGCAGGCGGTTCCTAACTGACCCCTGAAGGTAGGTTAGAGTTTGACATGAACTACTGCTCTTTGAAGCTCTGCTTCTTTCAGAAGGAATTTTCCCATTTAGGAAGGGATTAAGAAGGGCTCAGTAACGCTCATAGAGGAGGGTGTGGTGTTCTTCCTTTTAACCGTGAAAAGATTGAAGGTTGAAGTCGCTTTGTAATTGTCCCCAAGGCGTAGCTGTCCTGGGGAGAGGCAGCATCATTTGCAGGTCAGGACAATCCCCCTATAGTAACAAGTGGTATTTCAGGCCCTTGCACAAGTCTGGAATGTAATGAGCAAGGAAAATTAGAATTCTGAATAGCAGCTGGTCTCTCACCCTAAAATAAAACAAGGACGACAAATTATAAATAGATGTCTAGAACCAGCAGGTGGTGTGGAGATTAAGGTGACTGGATTCCACCTGGCCGACTGAGCAGTTCAAGTCTTGACTAAGTAGTTTGAAAGTCTTGCCAGGCATGTGTGCGTGTGCATCTAAAATCCCAAGAGGAGAATGGAGAAGAAGGGACTGTGGCATGATCATCTCCCCGGTGGTGATTTCTCACTTTCTCTCTCTTGAGTGCATGCACTCGAGAACAAAACAAAACAAAAGCAAACAAGGGGCCAGCAGCCAGTTTAGTGATTAAGGCACAGGACTCCTACATGCAGGCTGCAATTTGAGTCCTGGACCTGGTGACTTGAAAATCATGCCGGGCACGTGTGCATGTGTGCCCAGAATCCCATGAGGAAAAAGGAGGAGGGACTGCAGTCATACCCTCTAGTGGTGGAGGTGGTTTCTCACTTTCCCTCTCACTGTCTTTCTCTCTCTCCAGAGAATGCACACACCCTATGGCAAAAAACTCAAAATATATATATATAATGTAGCCTATATATGTGTGTGCATATACCCATAAACATGTACACATGTGGGCACACATGCATAGATATCAGAGTACAAGCTCAGAACATTGTTCAGTACTGTTTGCCTCCTTTTAATCTCAAAAGCATCACAAAAAGAAAAGTTCTCATAGAATATTTTTGAAAATCTAAATGTCCTGAAACAATGAAATAATGAGAAAAGAGGCTATGGAAAAGGGAAATATGTTCCAGCCAAGATAACAGATATTCTACTTTGAAATTTATTGATACTATTTCTCTATTCATAGAAATGGACACCATGTAAAAAAAAGTAAGGATGTGATTCTCTGAAGAAAGCAATATTAAGGCTGAGATACATCAAAGCATAATCAATTTTAATAAAAGGTTTTGGGCATGTTCAATATTTATCAATGAAGCATAATAAGAAATAAGAAATTACAATGCATAGAAATCATTACAGAAGACACTTTTCAAATAACGTTTCTATCAACCAAAGAAGATCACAGAATAATGGTTTTTATGACATACTTACTACCTTTGAATAGACTTGGATTCCAACTGCTTCTCCCCACCTCACAGTGGCCATCCTGGCCTGAGCCTTAGTCTTTCTCCACCCTATCACAACATGGCTTCCCAACTGCTTTCTCGACTCCCTTACAGTCTGTTTCTGCACAGTTCCCAGCGTGATCCCTTTAAAAAGGCCACTAGACCTCTGCTTGGCACCTGCAATGGTTCTCCATTTCACACAGAATAAAAGCCGACTCCCTGTGGTGGCCTCTGGGGCCCACATGATCTAGCCCCCACCACCCTCCCACTTATCACATTTGTGAATGCTTGTCACTTATTTTCATTTTCACTCACTCTGCTCCAGGACACCATTTATAAGAATATTCCAAACCAAACTCATCATGCCTCTAGCCTGAAGTCCTCAGATATTCCTGATCTCAATGAATGGTACCTCCATATACTCAAAAACTGGGACATTTCACTCTCCTTCCATGTCTAAGTGACCAGTGTCTCTAAATCTTCCATAATCTTTCCCTCTCTCTTTTTTTCCCTTACCATCTTAACAGTTTACAAGTGTATAGTCCTATAATGTTAACTACATCCATATAGATGTGCAACAGATCTCCAGAACTTTCCCATCTTGCAAAACTGACCAGTTTAATTTGACCAGAGAGAGGGAAAGTGAGAAAGCAAACTGCCAGGTCCAGGACTTGAACCACAGTTGGCCATGTGAGAGTCCACTGTCTTAACCACCACGCTACCTGCCGGCTCCCAACTTTCTGTTTTTTAAGAGCTTGACTACTTTGGACATCTCGTGTGAGTGTAATTGTGCAGTATTTGCCTTTTCGTGACTGGCTTATTTTATTTAGCATAGTGTCTTCAAGGTTTATCCAGGTCGTCGCACACTGCAGAACTTCCTTCTTTTATAAGAGTGAATAATATTCCAGTGTGTGTGTATAACAATTTCCTTTGTCCATCAATGTGTCAACATTTATTAAAGATTGCTTCCACCTCTTGATGACTGTGAATAATGCTATAATGAACATGATTGTGACAAATATCTCTTCAATATCTCCCTGTTATTGCAACTCACACGGTTCATACCATTAACCTTTCTTTGTCTAGATAATCACAATAATGTATTTGTTTTCATCTGGCCCCTATTCAGGACAGTCTCCATCCTGCAGCCAGAATGACCTTCCTAAATTGATTATTAAAAATCAGATCATGACCCTTCTCTGCTACCAATCCTCCTATACCTTACTTGCCCAAATAGCCTTTCAGGACCAAATGGAAATTCCATCTTATCTTTCAGCACGCTTATGGTCTGACTTTCACTTTTTGTTTCTTTTTCACCTAGGGATTTATGCTCCAGTCAACTGAACTACTTGAAATTCTTCACATATGTTAAGTTTCCTTTTTTAAAAAAATTACCCAGCTGCTCCTCTTGCCTGGATGAATTTCCCCATTTTCAGTCTAGATCAGTGGTTCTTCAATGGTGGTGATCTGAGTAGCCGCAAACACCATCACCTGGAACCTGTTAGAAATGCAAATTCTTGGCCCTACTCCAGACCCAGTGAGTTAGAAAACTCTGGGGTGGGCTCCAGAAATCTGTATTTTAACCAACTCTATAGGTAATTCTGGTACAGATTTAAGTTTGAGAATGCTGGCCTGACATAATTTACACTCAATCAGTTCAGGTCACCTACTACAGGAAGGCTTCCACAACTCCCTCCCTCCTCCTGCTGGTTAGATCCTCCCGTATCATTGTTCTGTCATGGCATTTATGACTGTCTATCACTGTTTATTTGTTTGCTTGTCTCTGCTTTTAAGCATGAAGCTCCCTGAGAATAGAGACTATGTTTTATTGTAGTTGAATTTCCAATGTGTCTCCCATAGCACTTGGTATAAATTAGGTGTTCAAAAATGTTTATGAATGAAACACCTGATGAATGGAGAGGTAGACCCTTACCTTTAAATACAGAGATGAATATATCATATATATATATTTACTGTATATATTCATAATGCATTTACCAAATACATGCAAAACTTGTGTGCTTAGACGAATCCAAATCATTAAGTGTTTTTGCCACAGATTACATGTATGCCCTACAATAACAGCCCTAATTAACATCAACAAGAATATAAACTGCATACTTTAAGTAACATTGGCTAACTGCATCTTACAGGAAACCAGTCTTTGCAATATCCTAAGTTATACCCGGACAAAAACATGCAACTGAAGACCCTAAAGGTCAAGCCATGTGGAGAGTATCTTTATGGTCCATAGCAATAGTGCAGGTATAGCACCACCTTCATGGCTCCTGGCCCAGCTTTTTTTCCCCTCTAAACTCAAAATAACATTGCATTAGCATTTGGCAAGAAATGTGTATGCACATTTTTCTTTACAGTTTAGAGAAAATTCTGATCCAAGTTCTTCTAGTCAGAATGATGAATTAGAGACTTTCCAGTGCTGCTGAATTATGATTTCTTTAAATTATGGTTTATGGTGGAAATGTGGATACCAGCTATTCATTAAAAAACTATTTTCCCCTTTATGTCTCTGTCATGCCCCAGACCCATAATTTCTGACACTCTAGCTGCTCTCTTTGTTGTGGCTCAGGGCTGATACACTACTCGAGTGTAATTATGTGGGCGCTAACTAAGATGTGGATCTATAATGATTAATTCACAAGGTCTTGCATGCTTGGGGCTCTGTCTGGAAGAGGGGTTCTGGCATTGTATTTTCCCCTAGACACAGGGTTACAGTAAAGTTGCTAAGTGTCTGAACTGAGATCCAAGTCCTAACTTCGTTGTCATCTTGCTTCAGGTCTTTCCTTGCCCCCACCCTCCTTCCCACACAGCATTCAGGGCCTTCCACGATCGAGCTCGATGACCTCTAGGTCCTCATCATGCCTCCCCTGCCTTCCGAACTTCTCCAGCTTCATTGAACTATTTGCAACTTTCCAACCATCGTATCCTTGTTCACCTCTGGATCTTTCATGTGCTCTTTTCACCACTGACAGGGCCCTTTGCCACCCCTTCATTCTTCCCAACTTGCTCCCAATTTTCATCTAGATAATTGCTATATATCTCTCTGAATTTGGCTTTAACAGCACCTTCTCCAGAAGCTTTTATTGGGTGGCTGGAAAAGTTATGATGCATTTTTTTTCTGTTTTTCTATGCAAAAATGTGTCACGACTTTTCTGACAACACATTAGAAAGGAAACACCTACTAGGGCGTTTTCTAAAAATGGAATAACGGAACAATCATACACAAGTGATGTTGATTACCTGGACATAGCCAGAAATGTCTTCTAGTCATTCAACGAGACCGTGTAACTGTCTGTCATGCTGTTGGAAGGACATCAGCAGTGTTTGGGAGGTTGAGATGGAGTCTACCTAACCTTCCTTTCACTCTGGAAATTTCAAGTTTCTTTTTTTTAGAACTATTTTACTTATTATAATTATTATTCTTTAACTTGACCAGAGAGCAAGAGAGACAGACAGAGAGAGAGGGAGAAGGAGAAACCAAGCCATGCGGTCTGGGACTTAAACCACAGTTGGCCATGTAGGAATCCAGCACCTTAATCACCATGCCAGCTGCTGGTCCTCCCAGTTTCTTTTTCAATCAGCAAAAAATGACTCTACTATGGTTTGCAGGGTCAGTTTTGTTGACCCCAGAATCTGCATTCTGGGCAATGCATTTACTATATACAAAACCAGGACAGTCCATCAAACCCTATTAGTGTGTCCCACCCCAAGTGGAAGCCATGAGCTCTGCCACCCAACTCACAGTCATATGAAGAGATGTTCCCAGGGAAAGTTTAGGTGCTTTGGGCGTCTGTGGTAGGATTGCGATGTTGAACATGCGGCTCTCCAGGTGAGTGTGGGCATCTGTGGCTCTGGACACCTGAGAAGAACAGTCAGACTGGTGAGCCTCTCTTCTGCTGGGCATGGCATGTTAGTGCATGCTACTTTACCCCCCTTTAAATCAGTCATGTTTCAATTCTACATACTCCTACATTACAATTTTCATTTTGCTCTGCATAATTTAATATTAATCTTCTACTGATTCTAAAAGAGATAATCATTGAAGGCAATGCTAAAATTCAGGGAAGGATGAGTAAGAAAAAATCATTCAGAATTTCATTACTTAGAAATAGTGATTACTAATATATTGATGCATTTTAGTTTAATCATTTTTATATAGATACATCAACTTCTATAAACAATTATGTGTTCCAATAATTTACTTAACATAATATGATAATGTGATAGATCATTAAACATTCTTGGAAATATAATTTTTGATGACTATGTAATATCTAAACATAAATATGTAATATGGTTTTTATTCTATTTCTTTCATTGTTACTCAACACAGTTATCTATATCTAGCTAACAATGACAAATCTCAGACACCCAATTACAGGGTAAGATAAATAACTTTACAATTAAGGTGGTGGTCATCACAAAACAACTTTTTCCTGTTTCAAAAATGGTGAAAAATGATGCTTTTCCTATGAAGGTTCTCCCTCATCATCACATCTTCCCATCAACGGCTCCCTTGAACTCTTCTTCTCTCCATTGTTTTGTACACCTTGGTCTTGTCACAAGAGCTGCTAAGCCCTGTGTGGCCATGTGGAGCTGCATTAGTTGTAGATGACAGAGGACAGTGTCATCTATTCTAAGAAAAAAAAAGCAGCTCTTTCTCTTTCTTCTAAAGTTATTCCAACAGATACAGGGTCTCCTTTGTTATTGGGATCACAGCAGATGCCTGCAGTCAAATTTCAAAATATCTACATGTTTTCAAGGAGATATATGATAATGTAGCTATAATACTAACAACAACAGCTTTCATTCACTAAACATCTATCAAGGGCTCAGTGCTGTCCCAGCTACTTTTTTTTCCCTTCTTATTTATTTATTTATTTACAGTAATCCACTGTACATCAATACAGTATACAAAATGAGATTTTTCCATCCAGGATACACTGTATACTTGCTTAATCAAGGATATTACCATACGTGTTATCATCAACAAATAATTTTCTATTTCTTGCTTCTAATATATTTTGCTTTTTTTCCCCCCATCTCTCATCCTCTGCCAACTCCCCCCTTCTCCCAAACAGTATCTGGTATATACAGTTGTTTTCCACGCCATTTTTTCACATTTTATTGATTCACTAAAGATCTTAATTAAAGACTTTCAATATCAAGCACAGCTGATATATAGATATTTAAGAATGTATGTCTGACTTTAGGTGTAAACCTCAGTGAGTAAAGTGAACATACTATAAAGCAGCACCTCGCTGGGGCTATATTACTTACTGCAGTCATTAAGTAGATATTAATAGGTATTTTTAAATGCGTTTTTTTAATTTCAAAAAAACAAGTTTTAGTTTTAATAGATCAAAATAAAAAAATGTTAAGAGAAGTTTGCTTAAACCGTAAAGCCAGGAAAAAAAAGGTTAGGATTCAGTTCAAATAGTAGGTAGATGAACCTATCAACAGTTCAAAAGAAGACAAAAATCCTGAAATATGGAAATCAAAGCATCGAAGAAAATCAGTAATGTTTTAGTCTAAAGCAAAAAAATTCTATTGCACTAGTTCAGACTCATGTAATTAATCTCTATGCTATTGAATTTGCAGTGTTACTGTGTTTCCCAGCTAATTTTCAAAGGTTATCTTATTCAGTACCTACAAAATAAATATTACTACCCCCTTCTTCACAAATGAGAAAGCTGCAGGTCAAAAATTTAATCAACATGTCAAAGTCCCAAAGCCAATCAAGTGGCAGTATTTAATCAGGTCAGTTTGGTTCATGACCTTTCTTCCCATTGACCAAGATGACCAACTTTGCTAATTTTGGGAAATTAGGAAAGGAGAAAACATGTTTTCCTGTCTCTTGAACAGAGCATTAGGCTGGTGGTGAAAAGTGGGCTTATTACTGATCAAGGGAATCAATCTGGTTTCAAATAAAGACACTGATATGAAATATGTTGTGTTTTCCAAACCAAATCCCCAAGGCCATGTCAAGGTAATCTGAATATACCAAACCAGGGATCCTTCCCATACCAAAAATGACTGTGAATGTGCATGCTTTCTTCTCGCTGTGCCATGCTCTAGTTTTTAATACCATTCACACTACATAAATCCCAAGTCTTCCATGTAAGTAACAGATGGGATGCGTTGATGGCTCATGACAACACATCAACACTAAAATGGAATTAAATTCATGCAATTCATTATACTGCATCTTCTGCTTTAAAGAGAAAAAATAGAAGGGAAGAAAGAATAGAATTATGAGGATAGCATTTTTTTTTTTCAGTTAAAAATCCTTGGGGACACCAAAATGATGACTGGAAAAAAGTTGCTAGTTATTTATATTAGCATATAGCTATAGTTCTGTGTCATTTCGAGTCAAAATAGGAGGTGAATCTATAAAACAATGAGATTTTAAGAACAAACACACCCAAATTTTTACATACAGAACATAATCACAGAGAGTTATTTCGGGTTTCCAATAAAGCTTCTGTCAGTGTTCAAATGCATTTTTTGGAATGCCTTCAGATGAAGTTCACAAACCATATAAGAAAGCTGAGCTCATTACTTCATAATTATTCCCTGTTCTAACTGAAAATAATAACCACTGTTTTTCTTAACCAGATTTGCTTCTGAATGACTTTTGGCTATTTGGTTATATTTGTATAGGATGATATGTTGTCACTATTGGGGATATTCTATAGAACACTGTATATCATTTGAAGGCAATTTCTAATAGTTTTTAACACATTTTGTGCAATACATGTGAAGACTCCAAAGGAAAACACCTGAAGTAATAAGGTTCAACTGAAGGTTTTAAGCTCTAGTAAGTTTATTTTTTTTAAAAAAACTGTAAAAGGAATTTTTTTCCATTTTCTTTTTTATTATTTTATTTTATGTTATCCACTTAGGAACCAACTTGCAAAAGCCATCAAATGTTTTGAGCAGAGGTTTAACATCCCCTTCCAGGGGAAAACTCCATACTGCTAACATTCTTCATCCTGACCCCTATGAAAGCAAAGGCAGATCTGAGGATTCTAGTTTGCTGAGGTGACTTCTTGTGATTGAGGTCTTTGCTTCCATTCTGACTCATTCTTTGATGACTGCTGCAGACCCCAGCTACTGAAAATGAAAAGTTAACCTGGGCACAGGGCTCACAATATTTGCTCACTCGGGCAGTCAATGCTCTCAGTATAATCTCATTTTAATGGATTCCAAAATTCATCTCAACCTGCTCTTTGGAAAAGCACATCTTTTACAGAACATAAATTAGTCAGGCAACAAAGATGTACACCACAGGCATCAGAAGCAGA
The DNA here is from genome assembly GCF_000334495.1 of Tupaia belangeri chinensis. Lineage (NCBI taxonomy): Eukaryota > Metazoa > Chordata > Mammalia > Scandentia > Tupaiidae > Tupaia > Tupaia belangeri. Next base: position 5,054,623 of record NW_006159811.1, read on the forward strand.
ATGAATAATAATTTCAACAAGGGGAGTTGTTGTGGATGGTTTATTCCCAACTGGTTTCTGAGACGAAGGAAAAGTATCAGACTTTGAGGGGCCCCCAGACGGCCTTAGCGGGTCACATGAACATTACATTTTCTCTGACACTTTGCCAAATTCTTCTCTGTATCCATTTAAACACCCTTTCGTAGCTGTTAATTCCTGATTCCTTTTATTTCTGTTTAATTCTTTATTCCCAATGTGTGCTTATCAGAGGTCTGTCCAATTTTATTGGTCTTCTCAAAGAATCAGTTTTTGTACTCATTTATCATTCCAAGCATTTTATAATCCATTGATTCCTCTGCTTATCTCTACTAATTCCTTCTTTTCTCTTTCCTTAGGTTTCCCTTGTGGTTCTCAGGCTTCTTGAGGTGAATATTTAGTCCATTTCTTTTCACGCATTCTTGCTCAGTAATAAAAGCTTAAGGCCATCAATTTTCTTCTGAGTATAATTCTGTCCATAGCATTTAAATTTTCATAAGTTATTTCCTCATCAATATTTCTTAGTAGTTTGCTGTTTTGATTTCTTTAAAGACCTAGTAATTATTTAGAAGACTTTTTTTTTAATTGCCAGAGGGTGCATGCATGCACGAGAGAGACAGAGGAAGAGAGTGAGAAAGTATGCTCCAATGGGACGTGGTCATGCCACAATCCCTTCTTCTCCATTTCTTCATCCAGCAAGGATTTGGGGCAAGAGGCACACACCCCTAGTATGTTTTCCAAGCTGCCAAGAGCTGGGCCTTGAATCCCATAGTTGGTCATAGGATCTAGCTCCCTTAACTGCTGGGCCACAGGACCAGATCAGGACTCCATTTTAAATGTTTGAAGTGGTTTCAATTTTTTATTTCCCCTTTAATGATTAATTTCTAATCATATTCATAATGTCCAGAGAATGTACCCAGGCTAATTTCTTGTTCTTTAATGAGGGTGTCCTTATGGCCTGGTATAACTGATCAATTGTTATAAATGGCATAACAAACCTTTACATCGTGCTTAGTATATAACATACAATATTCTAAATGCCTTTTATGTATGTATTAACTCATTAAATCCCCTCAATAATTCCATCTCACAGGCAAGGAAAGTGAAGCACAAGAATTTTGCCCAAGTAATTTGGCCAAAGTTTGTAGTGAATAAGTAGCAGAGCTGACGTTAGAATCAACTACTCAGGTATAAGTTTATGATCATAATTATCATAAGAGAGTAAATGTTCCAAGAACATTCCAAAAAAAAGATAAGATGTTTTTCTTCATATGATATGTTCATATTTAAAAACACTGTTCTCTGAATAATGTGGCCATGATCTAAAATAAACCTCTTTGTTATGGATGACTCTGCTTGGGGAGATATTCCCACATCTAAACTGACATATTAAAAAAACCTCCAATGCTATGAATTATATTTTTCTTCCTGGAAACATGGCTTCCAGGAAACTGCAGAAAATCACCCAAATTGTTTATATGTAAGGGTGATGGTTTTCATGTGACTTCAGAAAACTCAAGAAGCAGCATGTACCTGGAAGCGGAAGGCGTCACTCTGGGCTGGGGCCCCCGAGTGCCTGTACCACACGATGCCTTCGTCGATGTCCTGCTGGGTGAAGGTGCTGGTGGGCGTTGCTGTCCTCCCATCGGGCAGGTGCTGCCCTTGGTCCGTGGGACTGTCGGCAGGCATATTCACCAGGAGGACCACCTCCCCTAGGAGAGCACAGGCCACACAGTTACTGAGGGCACCTGGGAAAATAAGTCTGAGTGCTTATCCTCCTTTTCTACCACTTCGCTTCTGTAACAAACAAACAAAAAGTGATTCACTTCTTTATTATTATCTGAGTTGACAGAAAGGACATTAGCACAAAATTCAATAGATATTACTGAGTTCACCTTTAGATACAGAAGTCCCAGTTTTTCAAGTAAAAAACAAAGCCATTCAGTGACAACTCATGTATGAAGATACTAACTTGTATTTAGTAAAATTACATAAGGAGACCCAAACAGTGAATGCTGTAAACCAATATTGAATACTGGACATTGAATGGATTCATTTCTAACCACAAATTTGTAAGGAAAAGAAAATGTTTTCCAACCAGGAAGTTCTTAGTGCAAACACAATGGAAAATTAGAAACAATTCAGTGACAGTTATTCTGGAGAGAATTCTGTCCATTGAAAAATAATAACAGTGAACACAAGAAAACATATGGCAGGCACCGCACTGTCTTTTATGTGTTGGTTCAAAGCCAACTCCACCTAGTCCAGCTGTGTGAGCTTGCTTAGGTGCCATAAGTTTCTGTTCCTCTGGTAAAAATGAGAACAGAACATGCTTTACAGGTGCTGAAAAACAATGTTGGTTGTCCTTATCATTATTTCCGTTTAATCCTTCTGAATGACACTATCATTTTTATTTTACAGATGAAGTTCTTCAGGCTCAGAGAAGTTTAATTATTTGTTGGGGAGGTCACACAAAAGATAAATAGATGAACCAGGATCTGAACTCACAGTCTTTGTCATGAAGTTCAGTGGCCAATCATCATTATTTTCTGTGCCTATACCAGTATTTACCCTCCTAATCATGTTTTCTCTTCCTTTGGTCTTTAAATTTGATTAGAACTGAAACAAACAAAAAAAAAATCTCAATCTAAACACTACTGTTTTTTACTGCTTATTCTTCACTGGAAGCTACTATTTTCTTAAAGTGAGATCACAAATACAGAGGTGTTATAGAAACAATTAAAATTTCACAAGAAGATGCCTGGGAAGTGAAGACCAAATGTTGGACTGGATGAATTACTGAAAACAGAAGCTTCGATATCATGAAATTGCATCTAAAAATAAATCTGAAAGAAGTCACCCTACCACTCTGATAGTGAGAGGGATAGAAATGTAAAATATTCTGAAAGGAAATTTCCACAATGAAACTATGGAGCCTACAAAATATTCAAATACTCATATCTCACCTATTCAGAAAACAGAATTTCCTAGTAAGGCAATAAAACTATTGGGTCATCAGAAAAGTCATGATGCATTTCTCTGCAAAATTGTGTCATGACTTTTCTAATGACTCAATATTATTCATATTTAAAAATCACTTCCATGCTGTACAGATGAACAGGAATCACTGGACACTGGCTAATTCCATAAATTTCAACTTGGTAAATTGTCATTAAATACCTATTAGGTGCCAGTGCTAGACTCTTCAAAGGTAGAAGATTCAAAGATAAGCAAGATGCAGCTCCTAACCATGAAGATCAGCCCCAAAAGACACTGGGAGCCATCCTGAGATTTTCAGCAGGTGAACAGCAGGAACCGATTTAAAACACACATGCATGATCAGTACAAAAGAAGGCTGGACTTACTCTACAAAAAATGGTAACAATAGTATCTAACATTTATGAAATGTAGACAGTTTGACCAATTATGAGGCCACTGCAAATTCCAGAGATGGAGACCTGAAATAAAGCAAGAGAGGCAAGATTGAAGAAAAAGAAACAGATCCAAGAGTTCTGAGTAAGTGGATGCAATGGAACCTGAGAACCACCTGTTGGACTGGGTGACTGGATGTTGATGATGAGTGTAAACAGAAAGACGAGGAGGTTGGGGGGAAGCACCCAGTACTGGATATGCTGAATGCAGGTGCCTTTGGACAAACCCATACACAGAAACAGAGAAATACAGTATTTTGTGGGGTTCACTACAGAGAGGTGAGAGCAAAACTTTTGTGTAGTACCTCTGCTTTTATCATGACAATGCTAAGGGAGATGACACCTTAACCATATGAAAATCTAGGTTTCAAAAAACTGGATCAATAAATGGCATAATGGTTATGTCACTAGACTCCCACGTAGTTGACTGTGGTTTGAGTCCCGGACCTGGCAGCTTAAAACTCATGCCGGGTGCGTGTGTATGCATGCCCTCCGGAGAGGAGAACAGAGGAGAAGGTATTGTGGCATGGCCATCCCCTTTGGGAGGCTGGGGGGGGTGGGGGGGTTGATTTCTTGCTTTCTGTCTCTCTGTTTCTCTCTGTCTCTCCAGCGAGCCCACAGGCCCTATAGCAAAATCCTCTCTCCCAAAAAAAGGCAAAAAAAAAAAAAAATCCCACTTGGGATTTATTTTATACTAAAGTCTATATTTAAGAATTTCAAAAGGAAAATTTAATAGGAATTAATCATTGGTATCTCATTTGACTCTCCATGAATTTTATTGGGTTGTTGGGAGAGTCATGATGTATTTTTGCATAGAAAAACATAGAAAAATACTTCATGACTCTCCCAACAACCTAATATTTTGAGATTAAGATAATTTGTATTAATACTTTCTTACACTATAGTAAATATAAATGATTTAGAGTTGTCAGTATGTTGGATTAAGTCAGATTCTCTTTCAAATGATACTCAAATTACTTAATAAAATCACCTCATTAAATTTGCTTTTGAATCTATAAAATAGCTAAGGGTACAAATGTTAATCAACTTGTTGAACTTTCCATTTGAAAATGCTGGTAGGGCTGTGAGTGGTTGAATTTAGCTCCTTTACACACATACTATATAAGTAATTTACATTTGGTTCCATTCCAAGGTTGGTTCGTCTTAAAAAATCTAAAGCCCAATTCGAACATTCTAAAGTGATGAGGGAGTGTGCAGTGGCAAGGTGTCAAGGAGATAGGGGCTCCACAAATTCACACCATTGGGAAGGATGGAGATAGATAGGTATGTTTGTGCCAAGCAGCCTTCCAGTTCCCACCACCTTTTTCACCCTTGAATGGTTCCTAAGGGTAACATGATTCGATTATTATTAATGCGGAGCTCTGGACACACAAAAAGATTATGTTCGCAGGAAGAAGTTAATTAAGAGATTTATAGCAGGAAGGGGTCACAGTAAAGTCTACTTGGCATTTACCAAGCTGAAATGGCAAACTTTATCTGCTTAAATACCACGTAAATTCAGCATTGTTCTGTTTCATACTTAATGGAATATTGGACTATTTCTAGGAAATTCAAAGGCTTAACTTTCTGGCTTTTAATAATCAAGATAAAGGCACAAAATTTAACAATCAAAAGAGTTATAGATTTTTAGAGATGAAAAGGACTTAAAAATTACCTAGCTTAAATTAGCGTTTGAAAGTATGATGAGAATAGGTTACTCTTCAAATTATACGTGGAAAAACAGTACCTTTACAGTGGAGAAATCTGGTGTATATCACTTTAACCGAGTAATCTGTTAGTAAACATCATCAGCAATATGATATAGTGATGTCATGTATCTCCTGATATGACGCACTAAGAAAAAGGAAAAGGCATAACCTTAAGAATAAGTGGAGCCAGCAGGTGGCATAGTTGTTAAGGTGCTTGACCCCACATGACTTACTCTGTGGTTCAAATCCCAGACTGGTGGCTTGAAAACATGCTGAACATTTTTGCATGTGTGGCCAAAATCCCAAGAAAATGGAGGAGAAGGGATTGTAGCGTGGCCATCCTCCTGGGGTGTGATTTCTTATTTTCCCTCTCTCTGTTCCCCTCCAGTAAGCATGCATACCCTGTGGGTACAATAACCTATACTTTTAAAAGAGTCACTAGGTAAATTCAAATAGAGTGATAGTCTACAAATACCTAATCAGTATTTTTCAAATTTATAAAGGTCCTTAAAGCTAAAGACTGAGACCTGTCACAGAAGAAAATCAAGGAAACACAACAATTACACGTAATTTTAGATTCTGGGTTGAATCAGAAAAAGGGGATTAATGGGGAACTGGCAAAATTTGAATAAGGTCTATATATTAACTAATTAGTATTGAATCAGTGTACATTTTCTGGCTTCAATAATTGTTCTATGGTTATGTAAGAGGTTAACTTTAGGGGAAGATGGGTAGAGGGTATTCAAGAGCTCTCTGTACAATATTTATAATTTTTCAACAAGTAAGCCTAAGGATTTTTGGTTTATTCTTAGTTTTTGCTATAGGGCACATGCACTTGCAAGAGACAGAGAGGGGAAAGTGAGGAATCACCCTCCAGTGGGGAATGGCCACACTGCAATCCCTCCTTCTCCCTTCTCTTCTTGGGAGTTTGGGCACAAGCTGACACACACACCCAGCATGATTTTCAAGCTACAGGGTCCAGGATTCAAACTGGGGTCAGCCATCTGGGAGTCCAGTACTAACCACCATGCCAACTGCTGGCCCCAACCTAAGGTTATTTTTAAATTAAAAGATTTTTTTTTAAAATCGTGCTGAATGAATCTCTGAGGAAAGCCCTTGGCTCAAAAAGGTACCCTTTCCTTCCTCAATATTACATAGGTATAATTAATGACACCTGAGACCTCAGCTAAACTGTTTTAAAATTATAATATTAATTCTTGATTAGATGGTACTTTTCAACATCTTTGCGGCTGTTGGAATTATTTTTAAATTGCACAAAAGTTCATTTTTTTCCTGACACAAAACATGATATTTAAAAAATCTGACTGCCCAGAGGAAAAGTCGATGATTCTTCCTGTGCTATTTAATGTGCCAAGTGAGTTTTTACTTTTAATGAATATAATCTTCATTTTTAAATGAGGAATTCCTTTCTCTCTATAGCATTTTGTTATTTCCTGACTGTTTCAATTCCATCTTTTATGCCTTTAAATTATTTTAAATACTCTTATTTCACAGTATTTGTAAGATTATTCCTTAATGTGAAATACTTGGGATTTTAATCTTCTTGTTTGTTTTGGTTCTAATACCATAGATTGTTTCCTCATATGTTCCATGATTTTAAATTCTAAGCTAATTCTTCAGTGGCTTTCTCTGTGGCCTAGTTGAGGGTGGGTCTTTTTATTTTTTTTAAATTTGTCGGAGGGGTTATGTGCTCACCAGAGACAGAGAGAGAAAGCAAGAAAGCATTCCTCTTCACAGTCAGACTGGAATCCCTTCTCCGCTTTCCCCCCTTGTCGGGATTTTGGTCCTGCACACACATGTGTTCTTGTGTTTCTCAAATCTTGAGGTCTGGGACTCCAACCGCTAGGTTGGCTATGAGAAAATCTGGCTGCGTTAACCACCAGGCCATGGCCAGCTCAAGGGTGGACCTTCTATAGTAATTTCTACTAGCTTCTGCAAGGAACGTAAGGAGCTTCATTGGCCTAAGATTAATTCCCATATAATGTCTCAGCTTTGGTTTTCTCAGACAGGGTGCATAGTGTAATTTAACCCCAGAACTTCAGGAGAAATACACATGAAATTCTGAATTCTTGACATCTTGCTTTCTATCCTTTCCCTGTAAGTGAAGGGATTCCCTTTTAGAGTCCTATTTTTATGCAGGGTCTTAATTCCAACTCCCTATCTCTGCAAGGGTTTTAAACCTAAAGCCCAGAGGTCATTGAGACATATATAATCCCCCTTTAGTTCATACACAGACTGATTTCAATACGTTCTTCATTGCTGGCATCTGAAGACTTTTCTCTATTCTTGGGAGGTCAGCTATAAATGCCTTATAATATATAATTCCTATTATATATTATTTAACATTCCTAGGTAACAATGATGGGAAGTATGTACTCCACTACCTTGCTGGGGATGGGAGTGTGAATGGAGATCTTATAAAAATGACTTAGGTAATTTATAAAAAATGTTTCACTGGGGCCAGCAGATGGCGTAATGGTCACATCACTGAACTCCCATGTAGTCGACCACAGTTTGAGTCCTGGATCCTGTGGTTTAAAACTCTCACCAGGCATATATGCATGTGTACTCAAAATCCCAGGATGAGGATGGAGAGGAAGGGGTAATGGCATGGCCATCCCCTCTGGGAGAATGATTTTTCACTTTCTGTCTCTCTGTCTTTCTAGTGAGCACACATGCCCTATAGCAAAAAATCTCTCTACAAAAAGTTTTATTAAGAAGTCTAGTGATGTACCAAGAGGGATAGAAAGTGCAGTCTGAGAGTCTGACCTTTGAAATTAAATGGGCATATATTAGTTAGGTAGTGGTAACTTTTTTTTTTTTTTTTTTTGGAGAGGTTTTTGCTCTAGAGCATGTGTGCTCACCAGAAAGACAGAGAGAGACAGAGATCGAAAGCGAGAACTCACTCCCCAGGGGTGATGGCCATGCTGCAATCCCTTCTCCTCCATTCTTCTCTCGAGATCTTGGGCATGCATGCACACATGCCCAACACGCACAAGCCATCGGGTCCAGGACTTGAACCATGGTCAACTACATGGGAGTCCAGCGACATAGCCATTAGGCCAACTGCTGGTCCCAGTTGAGTAACTTTTAGCAAGCTACTTTACCCCAGTATTCTCATTTGCAAAATGAACTTATTTTGAAACTTAAATTTAAGGTTTTATATATATATATATAAAATTTCATACACTTCCTAATAAATGTGTATAATGCAGGAGCTATCACGATTATTCCTTTTAAAGGAGCTATGTGAAATATTAGAAACTGTAGTTAATTGAAATCACCTTGCTGTTGTGGTACTTTAAAAAAAGCAAGTCCTAGACTGCTGAATGCAAAGATAAAACCATACCAAAGGAAAAAGGAGTTACCAAATTTGGGGTGGTCTTGTGTGATCTTGTAGATGATTTCTTCGGCACTGGTCCCTGGAGCTTCGGCTTGTAAGATTCTGTTGGTAATCTGCAGCATCCCACCTTCTGGAACCCACACCATTGAATTAGCCACAAGTCGAAGACCTCCATCATTCTAGAATAAGGGAAGGGTAAAGAATTAGGGCCAAACAGAATAAGTAAATATCAGTCCCTAAAAACCTAAGTTATCAGATCTTACTATTGATAAAATCATCTAATACAAAAGAGAACTTCATGGCTTTAGAGTCACACTGTGGACTGAGTATATTACATGGGGATATACATATATGTATATATCCTGCTTTTTCTTTTAATTCGTCATAAACAAACAAGTTATGCAATTCAGGAAGACTAGGTCTTTCTTTTCCTTTCTTTCACCTGTCCTTCTCTCCATCTACCCACATGCAAAACTTATTCACTAAGCACCTAGTGTGTGCCAGCTCTTTTGCTAGAGAATTGTTGTATATGAGGGTGTCTGAAGCTAGACCTCAACTCTAGGACTTAAAGTCTAGAGGGAGATGTTTCACAAGTGATACTCTATAGGAAGCACAAGCAGGGAGCTGTAGAAGAATAGAAGGAAGTCTTGGATTTTTCTAAGAAAATAGCATTTCCTTTGAATAGCAGAAAAATGGGCTTTCTAAGTAGAGAAGAGATGAAACAGAATCCAGGCAGAGGGCCCAGCTTACGCCAAGGCAAAGATGTGAACCAAAGCACTGTGTGTTTGAAAAATAAAATCCAGGAGTCTAGTGCCAGTAGAACTCAGGGATCTGAGGATGAGGGTAAATAAAAAGTGACACTGTCTTAAGGAAGGTTAGTAGAAGGTAGAAGTTGTGCTAAAAATCTCAATTTATCTTACAGGTACTAGAAATTCAACACCCATCTTCAGAGAAGGAAATGGGATGATCAGATTTAGGGTTCAGAAAGACAAGAGTCCAACAGCAAGAGATGGAAGTGACTAGCATTGGGATGAATCTAGAGTGGGAGAAGCCATTTTAAAAGTTCTTGTAATGGCTCAGGGGAGAGAAGACAAGGCCTAAAAGAAGATAATTGCAGTGGGAATGGATAGTTAAAACAGATTCCAAGAACACTATAGAAGCAGGATTGACAGGCTTCAACCGCTGATTGAAAGTGAAGCAACAACAGTTGGGAGTAGCAAGTTGGAAGAAATTACCTATTTTAGCACTCCTGAGGAGGCACCATTTAATTGCTAAAACTAATGTCATTAAAAAAATACTGCCATTCTTGATATGCAAGGTGTGCATGCTCTTCCAAAGCCTCATAATTGACATTTTCTGCAGAATGAGATTACTAAGGGCTACCGTGTTCAGTTTTCAAAAAATCATAAATCTGGTATTTTAGAAGAGAGCATTTCAGAAGAGATTTTTTTTTCCTGTAGGGCACATACACTTGCAGGGCTAGGGGTGGGTGCAGAAAAAGAGAAAGAGCGACAAATTACTCCCCAGAGGGGATGAGAAGGAACAGTTTTTTTCAAATTATTATTATTACTTTCAAATATGTCAGTAAACAGAACAGAGGGAGCAGTACTGTTTGTTATCTCAGGGGGAGGATATTCAGAGAACAGGACAACTCTTCTTTTGTAGTCAAGGATACTTGAGCATTTCCCCTCTCAGGAGGCAATCATGCCAATTTTTAGCATATACCCCAGGAAACTGACTGAACCAGTGCCCAGGAGAACAGTGGCAAAAGCACTTTCTATACTGATTAGTGTTCAGGGGCAGCATCCCACAGAATTTTCTCCTTTCACCATTGATATAGCCTGCTATTTACAAAACATCAAAAGTACATAAAAATATAGCATATTATCTACCAGAATTCTAGGGAAAAGACTCTATTAACTACAGCAGAGTTTTATACACCATGATACACCTGTGTCTAGGTTTCTTATTGGTCGAAATCTTTCTAATAGCAGTAGCTTAGTGAATTTTGATTGTGTTTATGGAGATGAGTCCCACACTAACAACTACATTATTGATAAAACAATGTGTTTTTTCATATTCCAAGCAAGTAAAACACTGGAACCCAAATATACCTCCCTATATAACTCTCTTGCTATATGCCTACCTTGACTATACTTTATCAATATGACACACTATAACTCCTGTATGAGTGGATCTTTATAGAAGACAGTATTCCTTGTAACTTAGTGTTCAGAGATAACCAAAACCTAGAAGTTTTTGAGGGGATCTTCAAAATGTCCATGGAATGCATGTAAAAAAAGTGGACTAGGTTATGGAAGTAGTGTGCCACAGCAGAATAAAACCTTTTGCTGATATATACTTAAAAAACTAGTAGAATTACCAAATGTGCACAATATAATGCAATATTCAATGTCAAATAAGGCAAATATATCTATATGTGAATTGATAGTCATATGTATGTATGCTTTGCAAAATCATGCTACACTCCACAAAAATGTAGAGTGATTATATGTAAGTCAGAAAGCATAATAAAAAATTTGAAAGAAACATTTTAAAAGCTGAGAAATAAAATTTTAAAAATATATGCAAAAAAGTTTGTGGAAAATGCATACTATGAAAAAACATGCATGGATTGCAAAAATTTTTTGCACCAAAATAAACTCGTACTTTAATTCCATTTTCCTTGAACTTTTTGAAGTACCTTCATAGTAAGTTCATAATCTCAGATCCCACGCCAAATCTTCTGAATCAGAAACTGCATTTTAAGAAGAACTGTAGGAAATATGTGGGTAAGCTAAAGTGTAAAAAACATGTTCTAGAGTACAAACTACAATGGTTCTAGAATTGTTCTCCTAAACATTTATAGGTGGGTCTTTTGAAATATTTATAATAGCTAATACAGTATGTCTCTATTCTGAATTAGTTGTTTATAATTCTTAAGATAGACAATGCTTACTAAAGAAGAGAAGGATATTTTTTGTGTTTTTGCATATCAGCAAGATGGCAGAGCCTTCAACTCCCCACAGAAACGCTAATTTTAACAACCCCACAGACAACAATACCTTCCTGGGAGCCTAGGAGTTCAACTGAACGATTCCAGCACTCTAGTAAACCAAAACAATCCAAAAGTAGATGCACTAAAGATGGTAAGGAGAATAGTTTCACTTTACCTATATGATTCTCCTTCAAGATGGTACAAATTAATAAGAGAGACTCCTTCGGCCTGTGATTTCACCCACAGGGGTAAGTGAGAGTGAAGCAAATGCTCAGTTTCCCCAGCCCGGGACACTGCCCAAAAGGCCAACTTTGGTCTCACCCTACCCAGAACACTGAATAAATTAGCATTGTGGAAGAGTCTGGGGATAGCTAAGAGCAGGTAAAAGGGGTGGGAGCTCACAGCAACCACCCTGTGGATCTTAACAAACAGTTACAGATCCAACTAGCTCATGGACTCCACCCAGAGCTCTGTCTATGAACTCTGTAAGATGACTTACCCACATAGCCCTCAGCTACCTGACAAGTGCCCCTAACACTCCAAGTATACCTCCCCTTAGCTGGCACTCCAAGCTTCCCTGCAGAGAGTGCATGTAGGTCTCTGTATAGTGCACATGATTTCCTGCAGACAACGCACAGATATGACTTGACTATGTTGGATTGTGAAAAGGCATACGACTCTGAACACTTAAGGGCAATACCAGGGGAAAATAAATGGAAAGTATTCAGCACCTAACTTAGCTTTGCTGGGTCAAGAGAAGGCACAAAGAGAGGCAAGAATTGTGAAACAGGCGTATCCACATAAGTGGTGTGAGAGACCCACTCCCCACAAAATCTTTATTTGGGCTTCTTCTCCCTTGAAGCTAGGCAGTAGAGACTGGAGAAGGCAATTGCTTCTCAAATATAAATACAGCAATGTAAGGCTTCAAAGAACATGAAAAAAATGCAGAAACATGACATCACCAAAGAAATCAAATAAAGCTACACTGGCTCACCTTAATGAATTAAAGACCTAAATATTTGAGAATAACCATCTTAAAGAAGCATAATTAGCAACAAGAAAACACTGATAGATAACTAACCAATATTTTGGGGGAAAAAAAACCACATGAACAAAATGAAAAGTTCAACAGAGAGATAAAAACCATAAAAAAGATTCCCAGACATTGGTCTTGACAACTTTCTTTTGTACATAACACTGAAAGTACAGGCAATAAAAGCAAAGATAAGCAAAATTACATCAAACTAACATGACAGCAAGGGAAACAATCAACAAATAAAAATACAACCTACAGAATAGAAGAAAATATTCCTCTCATCATATATCTGATGAGAGGGGGAGAAAGCACTCCCATAACAGTCTCACCATAATCCCTTCTCCTCCATCTCCCCATCCTTTTGAGATGTGGGGCAGGCATGCACACATACCTTGTGCGTTTTCAAGCAACCAGGGCTGAGATTTGTTTATTTATTTATTTATTTATTTTTAATTTTTTTCTGAAACCTTTTATAAATTAATTTACATTCATTCCCTAAACATCGTCATAGCATACAAAGTGTGATTTCCCATCCAGAATATACTGCAGAGTGGCTTAACCATACATGTTATCATCAATAATTTTCCATTTCTAGTTATATATATTTTTTACTCCTATTTCTGACCCTCTGTCCTTTCCCACCCTCTTCCCACACTATCTCTGGTGTCTACAGACCAGGGCTGAGATTTGAAATGCAGTCAGTCATGTTGGATTCAGCTCCCTTAACCACGAGGCTACAGGGCCAGCCCTGAGGATTTTTTATATATATTGAATACAAATCCCCTGACTCCTTTTTTAAAGATAGCTGTAAAAGTTTTTCTTTTTTCTTTTTCTTCTTCTTCTTTTTTTTAGAGGTTTTTGCTGTAGGGCACATGTGCTCACCAGACAGAGAGAGACAGAGAGACAGAAAGCGAGAAATCACCCCCCAGGAGGGATGGCCATGCCGCAATCCCTTCTCCTCTGTTCTCCTCTCAGGATCTTGGGCACGCACCCACACGTGCCCAGCGTGAGTTTTAAGCCACCAGGTCCAGGACATGAACCACAGTCGGCTACATGGGAGTCCAGCGACATAGCCATTACACTAACTGCTGGTCCCAATTTTTAATTTTTCTTAACATGGGGGGAGAGATAAGTAACTTTGATAGGATAGCACAATCCTCCTACCTTAGCCTTCCCAGCATGTATAGACACTCATTGCAGCACCTTGTGTGCTTAGGTTGGTCCAGTATTTGATCATAGGCCTTCTATGATGCTCCAGCATCAGGCAGCAGTACCCTAGCACTTATGCCACTGTGCCACTGTGACTGGGCTGAAAGTCCTTTAATAGATATGTGATTTGGAAAGGTCTCCTACCAATCTGTGACATCCTCTCATCTTCTTAATAGTTCTTTTTTTTATTCTTACCTTTGATGATGTTTATATATATTTTTTCTTTTATGAATAATGCTTTTGGCATGTTAGTTAAATTTATTGAGAGGATAGATCATATGCTAAGGGAAAATGAAAAGTTCAACAGAGAGATAAAAACCATAAAAAAGATTCCCAGACATTGGTCTTGACAACTTTCTTTTGTACATAACACTGAAAGTACAGGCAATAAAAGCAAAGATAAGCAAAATTACATCAAACTAACATGACAGCAAGGGAAACAATCAACAAATAAAAATACAACCTACAGAATAGAAGAAAATATTCCTCTCATCATATATCTGATGAGAGGGGGAGAAAGCACTCCCATAACAGTCTCACCATAATCCCTTCTCCTCCATCTCCCCATCCTTTTGAGATGTGGGGCAGGCATGCACACATACCTTGTGCGTTTTCAAGCAACCAGGGCTGAGATTTGTTTATTTATTTATTTATTTATTTTTAATTTTTTTCTGAAACCTTTTATAAATTAATTTACATTCATTCCCTAAACATCGTCATAGCATACAAAGTGTGATTTCCCATCCAGAATATACTGCAGAGTGGCTTAACCATACATGTTATCATCAATAATTTTCCATTTCTAGTTATATATATTTTTTACTCCTATTTCTGACCCTCTGTCCTTTCCCACCCTCTTCCCACACTATCTCTGGTGTCTACAGACCAGGGCTGAGATTTGAAATGCAGTCAGTCATGTTGGATTCAGCTCCCTTAACCACGAGGCTACAGGGCCAGCCCTGAGGATTTTTTATATATATTGAATACAAATCCCCTGACTCCTTTTTTAAAGATAGCTGTAAAAGTTTTTCTTTTTTCTTTTTCTTCTTCTTCTTTTTTTTAGAGGTTTTTGCTGTAGGGCACATGTGCTCACCAGACAGAGAGAGACAGAGAGACAGAAAGCGAGAAATCACCCCCCAGGAGGGATGGCCATGCCGCAATCCCTTCTCCTCTGTTCTCCTCTCAGGATCTTGGGCACGCACCCACACGTGCCCAGCGTGAGTTTTAAGCCACCAGGTCCAGGACATGAACCACAGTCGGCTACATGGGAGTCCAGCGACATAGCCATTACACTAACTGCTGGTCCCAATTTTTAATTTTTCTTAACATGGGGGGAGAGATAAGTAACTTTGATAGGATAGCACAATCCTCCTACCTTAGCCTTCCCAGCATGTATAGACACTCATTGCAGCACCTTGTGTGCTTAGGTTGGTCCAGTATTTGATCATAGGCCTTCTATGATGCTCCAGCATCAGGCAGCAGTACCCTAGCACTTATGCCACTGTGCCACTGTGACTGGGCTGAAAGTCCTTTAATAGATATGTGATTTGGAAAGGTCTCCTACCAATCTGTGACATCCTCTCATCTTCTTAATAGTTCTTTTTTTTATTCTTACCTTTGATGATGTTTATATATATTTTTTCTTTTATGAATAATGCTTTTGGCATGTTAGTTAAATTTATTGAGAGGATAGATCATATGCTAAGGGATCTTACCACAGAAATAAGTAAGTAAGTAAGTAAATAAAATGAATAAAGAGGGCAAACGGAAACTTTGGGAGGTAATGAATATATCTATGACCTTGATGGAAGTGCCATTTTCATGATACATACTTATTCCCAAACTCATCAAGTTGATATATTAAATATGTAGAATGTTTCACATGTCAATTACATCTCAACAAAGTGGTTTTTAAAAAAGAAGCATAAATCTTCCTACATATCCTAACATAGCTGTTTTTTTTTCCATTTCTTTCTTTTGAAAGAGGGTCCAGAGAAGACTCAGAAGAGATGGATAGAAAACTATACACCATTTTTTACTACAGCATGTGTCAAAAAGTCACAATTTAATCTAATTTCCCCAAGGGTTCTGACATTCTGGAATTTATCTCCTTGTAGTCTCCCCCCACCCTCCTGCATAATGGTGTATGCATCCCATATTCCGGTCAGCTCAAGAAATTAGCTATATTACCAGCTGTATAATCTCCTGCCCAATGATGTTGTACAAATCCTCTGGAGTACCACATTAGTAGGCAATGAAATCTCAACAAGTAAAATTGGTGGCATGATTGAAACAGTGGGTAAAATTAAATTGTTCTTCTAATTCATTTCATAGAACAAGAGGCCATACAGAAACGTTGGTAATAAAGTTTAGGTATTACAAATTTTATTATAAGTAAAAGTATTAATGTTGTAAAACAGAAGTAGGGCTCAAGCCTCTCTCCTTTGAGGGGAGAATTTCACAAACAAATAAATGAAAGTTACTCCATCAATCGAATTAAAGATAGGGCCATACATGATAAGATTTTTAGCTCAAATGGTAGTGTACTCAAACCTCAGGCCAAAATGTTCAAGATAAATATAAAATGACTATAGATGGTATAACAGCAACCCTATCATCTTATTTATTCTGTAAAAATATACCTTCTTTTGCAAGAGCTTGATTCCATAGCTCTTAAAATTTAATCTTGTAGAATACTGTGGACTTTAAGGAAGGAACATATAGGGTGGCAGATATAAGGTGAAATTTATCCACATGAAGAAAGAAACATAATTAGACTGCTTCCAGTTTGTCAATATATATATTAATATATGAGCCTCAGAAGTTTGATACTTTAGGTTACGAATATAGAACTTTTGTTCCATGTAGATTTCAACTGCTATGCATAAAAATAATTCATAAAGCTTATGAAAAATTCAACTAAAGTACAAGCTTATTTTGATTTAAAAAAATTGAAATCCATGCACAGTTTATGATACACATTTTCCATGAACTTTATGAAGACCTCTTGTGTGTGTGTGTGTGTGTGTGTGTGTAAAAGTGTATGTAAATTCTTTTTTTAAATTATTTTATTCATTTATTTATTATTATTTTCACATGAGTTTTGCCAGAGAGAGAGAGAGCGAGCGAGCAAGCTGCTAGGTTCGGGACTCGAACTGTGGTCAGCCATGTGGGAATTCCAGTGCCTTAACCACCGCATCACCGGCTGGCCCCAAGTGTATGTAAATTCTTAAATCAACAAATATTTCCTAAGCATTCACCTTTTAAGACACTGAATTGAAGAAATAAGCCCCACAAAAGTTGAAACCATGACCCATGGCAAGAACTTGTTTATGAGGTAAAGACTCTTATGCATATTTTAAAAAAATAAAATAAAGCATTCCTGGGGCTAGCAGATGGCATAATGGTTACATCACAGGACTCCCACATAGTCAACTGTGGTTCGAGTCCTGGATCTGGTGGCTTAAACTCATATCAGGCATGTGTGAGTGTGTGTGTGCCCAAAATTTCTAAAGGACAATGGAGGAGAAGGGATTGCAGTGTGGCCATTCCCCCCCCCACCCAGGGGGTGACTTCTTGCTTTCTGTCCCTTTGTCTGTCTGTCTGTCTCTCCAGTAAGTGCACGCTCCCTATAGCAAAAAATCTCTCTCTAAAAAAGCATTCTTGTACTATTGTTATTTGTAATTTTTATAAAATCATTATTATCAAACTAACTATGTCCTTTTAAGAAAGCCAATGAGACATAGGAATTAATCAAATTAATGGAAGGCACAACAGGGCTTTTTAGCTTCCCATGAACCTTACCACAGATAGACTGAGAGGACTCTCAGTAATGGAATTTTCCATTCCTTCATAGCATGATACTAGGGCAGGGAGGTTTTTAACATTAAAGCATTACTCAGTGCAGAAAATAACAACAACAAACAAGGTCAGAGAGATCATCAGATTTATTGGCAGTGTGGAAAAAGGCATGATTTCCAGAGGCACCTTAATTCATGAAAAAGAAAGTAATTCCTTCAAAGTCCAGCAATAGACAGAAGTCCAATGATAAGTATGACTTTTCTCTGCCCATATTATACCCTTTGTTAGATGCCAAATTGCTTTAGAGTCATGTCTCCAGCAGGCTTGGGCTTGGTAATCCACCCAATTAATGAAGGTCTGTTCAGTGAAGCATTCTTTATTCCTTTTTAATCTCTTATTTTCTTGCTTCCCTCCCCCAACAGAACATGTTTCAGCATCAGTCCTGTTTCTATTTTCTCCTCAGTGGCTCAATATAGGTCTGGAGGTGTCACTTAAGTTTATTCACTGCCAGGCCAAAATGTATGTTTGGGGAAAGTTATGTAGAACTTGAAAACCAAGGGTAGAACTGACAGCTATACTACTCAGTCCCAGATGACACACCCCAGTGTTATTATAGGTGACCTAGGGCTTCTCATATGATGTAAGAGTTTGATCAGAAGATGGGAACATGGGCACAGTCCCACTCAAGCAATTATCAATATATCATTCGTTTATTCATCCACTCAACAAAAATGTACTGAACTCCATGATAGTCCCTGTTCAAGAGAGTAAGACCAAAACAATCTCTGCTCTCACACAGCTTCCATTTTCTGTTACTTCCATCTAGGTTGCCAGGATAAGTTTTCTGCCGAATGATATTAAGATTAATTGGCAGATCCATGCACTAAGAATTAAACTGAAGTGCCTTGGCCATTCCACTTAACCCAATAGCTAGACATCGGCCAATAATCAGACTTACTCTAAATTTAATATACATGGGCCTCAGGGTAAGAACTTGCATGCCCATTTTTAGAAATGGATATTAGAATAAAATCAATCATGTCTGACTACACATCTCCTGCAAGCTGTAATGGCTGAGGTCATTTTTTTTCTTCTTGAGCCCACTAGACTTATGGTTATAAATAGCCTCACTTACAACAAGCTGTGGTGAGGTTAGAGGGAAGATTTCAGGAGACGTGAGGACCAATCTGCTGGGAAAGGACATTGAGGAATAACTAAACTACCGCCTCTATCCTGTCCATTACGGAATACACAACTATGTGACCAAAACATTGAAAATCACAGGCTGCCATGAGAAGAGCCTCTTGGTTAAGTGGAGGAGGCAGACACCTTTGAGATATGATAACGTGTATAGTATCCCTGACTGGACTGCTACGAAAGGTACTCACGCTGGAAAATGAACTTAACAAGCTAAGTGATGTATAGCGATGAAATGTATAAAAGAAATGAAAAGAAAATACATTATTAAAAAAATCACAGCTCCAGTACTAAATATTCTCATGAAAAGGAATGTGTTAAAACTGTTTCTTTCTTCAGTTTTCTCTTTTGG
Source organism: Tupaia belangeri chinensis (assembly GCF_000334495.1). Taxonomy (NCBI): domain Eukaryota; kingdom Metazoa; phylum Chordata; class Mammalia; order Scandentia; family Tupaiidae; genus Tupaia; species Tupaia belangeri. The sequence continues at coordinate 5,073,735 of NW_006159811.1, forward strand.
AAAATTAGAGATAGTAGTTGTGTAAACATCATAGAATGATCATGAAGATCAAATGACTATCCACATCAAGCTTTAGTAACCAGTAAATGTTAAAAACAGAACAAGGCCAACTTGATAGCCTAGTGGTTAAAGGTAGCCAGATCCTACATAGCTGACTGCATGGTTTCAATCCTGCATGGTTTCAATCCTGGCTTGTAAAAAACATGCCGAGCGTGTTACAAGCATGCTCAAAATCCTGACGGGGTAAAGAAAAGGAGAAGGGATTGTGATATGGACATGCCCCATTGGGAGGGTGCTTTCTCTCTCATAAGTGAACAAGTTCTGTGGCAAATTTAAAAAATAATAATAAAATAAAAATAAAAATAAAAAACAAAAACATCTGCCCTTAGCAGAATTTCCTTTAGAAGAAATAAGGTCTCATAGATTCTATTCTAATCTTCACCAAATAGTGTAAAGATCAGTAGAACAGATACAAGGAAAGGTATTTTGAATTCCTAAAAGAAAAAAAAAAGTACATATTATTTGTATTGGGTTGTCAGGAAAGTCATGACATGTTTTTGCATAGAAAAACATAGAAAATGATGTCATGACTTTCCTGACGACCTAATGTAATATTATCAATATTATAGTCAAATTTATTATCAGCACATCCTTATGGATGGCGAGGTTCTGGCCACTGGTTTATTACAAGGGCTAGAAGCCAGTTTTAGACTACTTCATGGATAAATCGGCACAGGGATGAAGAGATGAGAAGGGGGCCAGAAGGATGGACAAGATGAACACACTTTTCAAGAATCACCAACAGACACAGTCAATACCTATATGATTCACGGGTTATAAGGACTGCAAGGATTCTAAAACCCTGTACTGTGTGTTTCATTTATGAGTTAAAATTCTGTTTTTCAGGACCAGCAGTTAGTGTAATGGCTATGTCGCTGGACTCCCATGTAGTCGACCGTGGTTCGAGACCTGGACCCAGTGGCTTAAATTCACGCTGGGCACGTGTGCATGTGTGCCCAAGATCCAGAGAGGAGAATGGAGGAGAGGGGATTGTGGCGTGACCATCCCCCCTGGGGGGTGACTTCTTGCTTTCTGTCTCTCTGTCTCTCTCTTTCTGACAAGCGCACGTGCCCTATAGCAAAAACCTCTCAAAAAAAAAAAAAATTCTGTTTTTCTTTGTTTTGGTATCCAAAGCAGCTAAAATCCTAGAAATACCCTTTGATCTTAGGCCACTCCACACGATATGATTGTGCAATACACTGAACACAGAGATTGAAACCATGATAGGACAGGCAGCTGCTAGGGCTATGCCGAAAGCCTGTAAGAACCTTTGGAAAGAAACCAAGGAAGAAGAGAAAACTTTCTATGTCTGTCTAGACTTCATCTCTCTAGAACTAAACCACATCTCCCAGGGCAATTGCAAGAGGGTGATAATTAGGATTAGCTACAAGGTGGCTATCTGCCAACTCTATCTCATAATCAGCCTTCACTTATTACCATCTCTCTCATGACACCATCACTGTTTCAACAGCTGAAAATAATGAGACAAGAGACCAAGAAACTAACTAGCAAACCATATTAGATTCAGCTGTTCACCTTCACAATAATCAATCACAAATTCTGACTGATCATTGGCGAGAAAGTGACAGGCGATTTTAAACTGTCTTCAGCAAATCAATCTTTCAAGCTAATCATTAATGGCACCTCAATAGGGAGTGGTATTTGGAATGAGAAGTTTTTAAAAATTATAAGTTTCTCAATCTACTACAATGAAAGTCATTCTTTTTTCTCCTCCTCTCCTTATTTTTAATTTTTAAAGTGTATTTATTTCTTCCACAAGAGAGAAGACAGAAACAGAAACTCCCCACAGGGTCTTCAAGCCACAATCCACTTCCAGCATCAGCTGGCTTGGATCATGGACATTCATAAGAGCCCAACGCACTTGGGGAGGTCCAGGATACAAATCCAGGACCTTTCCCATGTGGATGCAGCTGTGTTACCACTGTTCTACCACTGCTCTACCACCTGGCCTCAAAAGAGCCACTCTTGTGCCAGCAGGTGGCATGGAGGTAAAAGCACTGGATCCCATATAGCTGGCTCTGTGGTTCAAGTCCTGGACCTGGTGGCTTGAAAATCCTACAGGGCATGTATACATGCCCAAAATCCGGAGAAGAGAGTGGAGAAGGGATAGTGGCATGGCCATAGGTATGATCCCTTTCCCCCCGTCTCTCTGGCGAGTATACTTGCCCTATAGCAAAAACATTTTCAAAAAAGAAAAGAGAGCCATTTCTCCATGCAACTGAAAAAAGGGTTTCCAGTGAAATATCAAGTTTTGAAAATGTTTTTCAAAAAGTCTCTTTAGCCTAATATGGATTACCCCTGTATTTCCTAAAGTGTGACAGCCATCTCACTTGCAGTATCTAAGAACATGTCAGCACCTGGATAAAATGTTATAGAAAGGCTATGTATAGATTTTAATATTTTAGAAAATATGTAATTCTATATTAAGTCCATGGTTTCACAGGTATTATTTACTTGGGTGGGCCACAATGAAACAGAAAATTGATTCAAAGAAAAAAAAATTGAGTAATAGCACAGGTGCTTATGGATGTGGCACAAATGAGAGAGGGTGGGATGTTCACTAGATGACCTGACTGTGGGCTTCATGCTTTATGAGCAGTTGTATTAACAGAGGGGCAGAGAAGAGCAGGGATGCTTTGTTGTCTTAATAGGCTCGGACGTGAGAAAAAAGAATCTGCAGATAACAATAGGCAGTAGGTCAATAAAAAAAAAAGATTTAAAGTGTCCTATTTTGTAGAGAACACGTCTTTCAGATCAACAATCCTCCTAAAAAACTACATACTGCCCCCTACATTATTGGTGCTTAGTAAGCATCCACATCATAGATCGTGTCTGAATAGACGAATACCATGAAATATCATCGCCCAAGTTCACATCTGAGTGGAAGAAAACTGTCCATCCAGAAATGACACCTACCTTGGGCACAGTCTTCACATGGAACAGTATATTAAAAAGTGTCCATCGTTGGCCTGCAAGACTGCAACATCGGATGTGCTACTGGAGCCATCGTGAGCATAGAGGAGAAGGCCCCTGGAGAGCTCATCTAGCCGGAATTGATAGACAGGGGTTGCAGGGGACTGAAGTGTTTGGAGCAATTGGCCATGAAGTGGAGGATCAAGCACCTCAACGACCACATCCTGTGGGTTGTCATCATCTCGGATGTCAAGTAGATGAGTGGTGATGGTTCCCCTCTCTCCTCTGCTTATGTGGAGAGCCTCATTTCTCAGCACATAGGGAGCCTGTGAAGTTGAAGAGAAGGAAAAAAGGAAGACTCCTTTAGTAGAGAAATAGGTCAATTTAGTGGACTAGATACAAGTGTGTATAGCCTGATTGATACTTGTTTTGTTAAAGAATCATTTATTTTATTTATTATAGTCATTATTTAAATTTTTCTATAAGATATGTGCTTTCACCAGAGAAAGAGAGAGAGAGAGAAAGTGAGAAAGCAAGCCAACAGGTCCAAGACTCAAACCATAGTCGTCCATGTGGGAGTCCAGACCCTTAACCACCATGCCACCTGCTGGCCCCAATATTCGACACTTTTTTTAGGTGCTCTAGCAAAGTGCCCAACTATTCTATGGTGAAAGCCACAGAGGCGTAGTCACAGAAATCACAGCACTGGAGGTTACTTCATACCTTTGATTTCTAGAAGTTTCTTAGACCACTTCAAAACTGTAGTCTTGACAAGAGGCAACTAATGAGAACTGCTTGCTTCTAAATCTCTAATATTCCTATTATATTTCTTTCTTTCTTTTTTTTTTTCTTTTTTTTTTTTAAGATTTTTGCCATAGGGCACTTGCACTGATCAGAGACAGAGAGAGACAGAGAGAGAGTGGGAAAGTGAGAAATCAACCCCCACCCCCACCTGAGGGGAGAGTCACACCACAATCTCTTCTCCATTCTGCTCTTGGCATTTTAGATACACACACACACACAACACACACACACACACACACACACATGCCTGGCATGTTTTTCAAGCCACCAGGTCCAGGACTTGCACCACAGAGTTGGCCATGTAGACTCCAGCATGTTCACCATCACATCACCTGCTGGCGCAACTGCTATCTTGACTTACACTAGATTTTCTGCATGTTCAGTGAGATCAACTCACTGTCAGGAAACCCAATCAAGTGTCTACATCCAAAAGAGAATAATAAGAGGTATGGAATTTCTGGACTTGGCGTTTGGGAGTTATACACTTCACTCCAGGCCACGCTGCAGCACGCTGACAGAGTAAGATACTTCTGCATTCTGAATTCATGCTATCTCTGGCTTCTCCCACTAATTTTTTTCAAGACTTCTCATCCAAATCTTGAAAGAATGCCACCGCAACTCAAGTTATAAAGCCTGACAAGATCATAGGCTGGGTAAGGCAGGCAACCACCTGGATTACTCACATGGCACTGCTAATACAGCAATATTTTAATATGTTTTTCTTAGGATTGTCAAGATTTCCCCTGCCAACTTGAGTAAGCAGATAAAATGTTCTTTCATAAAGATAAAAGTTAATGAACCACAACAGAAAAAAACTCACACACATGCAAAAAAAAAATGAAGACAGAAGCCAAAGAAAATATTATCTTAGTTTTTTATATCATTTGAAGTCGAATCATCCAGGACTTTTTTTAAAACACTGCCTTCTTTAATCCAAGTAGCTTTCTTTTAAAACCAACCAAACACCCTACTGACCTTCTGGAAATGAAAATATCGATTAATGTCTAACTAATACATCATTATAGTAATCACAAAGTGGGAAATTAGATGATAGCTACTCCTTAGAATTCCTGAACTATATTCTGAAAGGGGAAAGGTCAAAGGTGATGTCAAAACCTCAAGTGAAAATGACCAAATTAACTTACATGAGAAAAATCTTTGGGAGGTTCAAGACCTTCCAAAAAAATCACAGAAATTTAAAAGAACAAAATAAGAACAAAAATAAGATTAAAAAAACTTTTTTTTCTAAAACTCCATTTTTAAAAAGCTGAAGTGATAGAAGTTTTTCATACAATAAATAAAATTAAAATGTGCCCTCATTATCTATTCACTTGATTATGGGAAAACAAACAAAGCTTGAGTGACCATGGAAACATAGCACTTACTCTCTCAGACTAGGAAGTCATTTGCCAATGACCCAAGGTCTTTCGGTGGACTAACTACACATTAGTTCAATGAAAGGACAAAACAAAACTTCTGAGTGTAAGTACTAAGAACATCTAAATCAGTAAATAACATTGAATGTCACCCTTTGGCCCACATTTACAGAGACAATATGCTTTAGCTTTAATTAAAATGTATATACTTTGCCCTCTCATGAAATGAAATCAACTTAGGATCAATTTTCCTATCACTCCTAAACTCCAAATCATCTCTGATGTGACTATTCCAACAAGAAGACAATATCTGGGTTATTAATACCATTTGGCAGCCACTTTTGGTTCAAGTTTATGTTACTATCTATAGTACATGACCTTTTCATTTTTACACCCAAGATATAAAAATATCAGTTCATAAATAATAATCAAGTGTCTTTCCTTGAGTCATGATTACAAAATAGCGAGATCTGGATTTAGGTTGTCTCAGTTCTCCAGGATGAGGTCTTGCTGTTCACAGCATATGGCAATATCTGTCTCCCTATTCTCTTCACGCATTTTAGCTGCTAAACCTCTCAATCCCAGTTCTCAGAACATCTACCAGTACATGTATTCTGGACACATAAGTGCGAGCTGACAGAGGTGAGTGATGAGAGGTGAGTGTGAAAGGCCATTATGCCAAGCTTTATGGCATCTACAGTGATTTCCTCAGATCTGTGTTTGGCTGATGACTATACTGGCACCTCACTGAAGAAGAGTCCTAATAAAATCTTTTACTGAAAATTCCATATCCTGAGAGAGGACTATTTAGACAAAACAAAGCAAAAATAAGAAAAGTCTTAACAACTAGAACAGCTTCAAGTTGTTCTGAAGGATAGTATCAGATTCAGTATATAAAATAACCCCCACCCCCCACCCCATGATGTGCTGGTTTAGAACACAGACTGTAGTCAGATTTACTGGGCACAAATCCTGACCCTCTATTAGGTATACCACCATAAACAAGCCACTTAACCTCCCTGTGACTTGGTTTCCTCTCCTATAAATCAGGGATAATAACGCCTCATAAGATTGGCATGAGGACTGAGTTCTTTATGTGAAACACTAAAAAGGGTACCATAGATGAATTAGAAGTTGTTATTGTTGTTATTATCACCCAAAAGTCTTCATAATTATTCCAGTGGCATTTCACGGGGAAACTAGGGCAAGAGTAATTGAACTCAATCATTTTTGCTAAAACTGCAAGAAATTTTAGCACTTGAAAATAAAAGGCATGTGAAGTTATTAGTTTTTTGGTATTTTTATTACCTGTGTTGAAAATGCTTGTATGTTGATCAGCTGTGGCTCAGAGAAGAATTGTTGATCACTAATTTTCAGGGAGAAGTAACCTTTCCTAAAGAAGTCCCCAAGAAAGAAATGAGAAAACACAATCATTAATTTATAATCTATAGAAATAAGAGAATTAAAAATACTTTTAGGCTATATGTTTGTAAGAATTTAAATCAAACTACTACACTAATGTAATAGTCACATTCTAAGTAAAAGTCATCAGATGACGAATATAGTGAGATACAGATAAAAATACTGTGTGTTCATAGTTCTCAGCATAACAGCAGCATCATAATGATAATAGTAGCTCTGTAATTATTTTGTTTCTAATTTTTCTAAACATAATTTTACAAAATGCTGAAAAATTAGTTGTTAGGCCAAGACAAGTTAGTAATATATTGTAGGCTAATGGTTAAATTGAAGAACAGGGCGGAATCTTTTCAAGTTTCTGACCAGTTCTCAATGGTTCATTTTTCCAGCAAACCTTCTCCCCAGCCCCTTCCCAAGACACATGAGTGAGCCCCCTATAATAAGATCTGTAGGTCTGTATTACATAACTCTACCTCACTCTCCCCCTCCTCCTCATTCATTCTTAGTGGACAAGACTGGGAAAAGATGGCTGATACTTCTCTGGTGATCTGGACCTGACTTGAGAGCTGCCAACCTCACCAGTTGAGTATGGGGCAACCAACCAGAGTTTGCCATGTTGATGACAATGTGGAATAAGCCTGTCTGTAGCAGAGAGGTGAATGAAGCCCAAGAGCAAAAGAGACAGAGATGAGAGAAGTCCTGCTTCCTATTCCCAGTACGAGCTTCCAGACTCGTCCTGCAACACAATTACCTTTGATGTCTTTGAAATCTGAGCCACCCCTGCAGTGTTATAAGAAGCCTTGATTTTGCTTAATCTACTTCAAGTTGATTTTCATTGCTTGTGACCAAAGAGCCCCAATTAATAACAAGACTCACTCTGCTGTGGTCTCTTCTTCCTTTACCAGAGCATTGTTTCAACAGTTTTACTGACTGCTAAATGGAAGGTAAGAATTGGCTACTTTCAAAATCAAACCAAGCACAAAACTCACTGCTGGCTGGTAAGATGTTTATGAATTCTGGTCTACTACAGGAACCATTGTCTTAAAGGTTTTATTTATTTATTTTTATTTCTTCTTATTATTTTTTAAATATTTGCTATAGGGCATGTGCACCCACCAGAAAGAGAGACAGAAAAGAGAGTGAGAAAGAACCCACCAGGTCTGAGACTCAAACCGTGGTCTGCCATGTGGGATTCCAGCTCCTTAACCACCATGCCACCTGCTGGCCCTGTCTTAAAGGTTTCTAAAAAGTTTTTTGGGGGAACTAACTACTTATATATAAAAGAATGTGGATGGATCTCAAAAGCATTATGACCAATGATCAAAAACAAAAAATGACATACTTTTAGATTCCATTCACATGAAATCTTAGAAAGAGCAAAACTATAGGGGATAAAAATAGATCAGAGGTTGCTAGGGACAGGAAGGAAAGCGTCTATGATAAAAAGATTTTTTTGGGGGTAATGGAACTGTTTTATGTCTTGACTCTGGTTGTGTTCACAAGACGATAAGACTTCATGCATTTGCTAATACTCAGCGAGCAAAAAGTACACTTTACAATGGGCCAGACTACTGAATACAAATTATACCTCAATAATCCTGATTATTTTTTAAAAGGGTATGTTTGTCTTCCTTCCTATTGCATCTTCCCCTTCATTTTCTGCCCCATTTAAATCCCGCCCCTCTCCACTCTTACATCCAGGCTTTGAGAGAATGCAACTGATGAAAGCAACAAAATGAACAAAGAGGTGATTATGTCCAACCTCCTGGGGAAAAATTATTTTTGTTGTCACTAAGGTTCTAATAACAGTGTTCAGCATCCTGGTCACTACAACTGTAAATGTAGTTGTTTTTGACAAAGAAATCCAATCCTAAGAATCACAGTCAGTGTTTTCATGGAAAAAAACAAAACTGAACACCAACTTATGTTGCAGGTCGCCCCTTTGGTTTTGTATTATCCAGAGACTTATATAAACTTTGTTTGGTCATGAGTTTCTATGGATTTTATTTTACTACTCCCCTTTTGTTTTAATTTTTAGGTAAAGAAAACCCAGTATTAAAATGGGTACCTAAAAAAGAGTAGTGCAAGAAGTTTCAAAACTGCTATTCTCTGTCCCATTTAGGAGTATAAAGCTAAGATTCTTCAAGAAAACAGGTGATGAACAGTAAAAGCAGTTAAACAGATAAGAGAATTAACTTTGGTGGTCTACGACGTGGTCTGCTTTTTACATATGAGCCGAAGACAAATGACTACAGGTACAGGTCTGTGTAGCTGTATTTGTGTGTGTGTGTGTGTGTGTGTGTGTGTGTGTGTTTGTGTCTGATGCACACACTTGTAGCAAAAGTGAAAGCAGAAGATGGAGTAGGAATGTGAAGAGTGAGTCTATGGCATCAAAAATTAGAGTGGTAAGCTCCCCTCTGCAGCAAACCTTCTCTATACAATGATCCTTTACCACTGTGACTACAGACATGGGCTGCTGAGGCACAGGCTTAGGTTGTAGTCTCAGCTCTGCATTCATAGGTTTGAGGTTTGGGCACACTTCTTTCCACTCTTAAAGCCTCAGTTTCCTTATGCATAGACTGGGAACACAGTATATATTATTCATGTGGAGTCCTTAGCACAACGTCGGGCTCAAAGTTAGCACTCAGAGTTAGTCGCTCTTATTCTTATAATGTGGTCTTTCGAGGATACTGGTATCACCAGCTCTAAACTACAATAAAATGTCATCTACTTTCCTTCTCATCTATTTCCCAGGCAAAACCTATAACAAATGAGCAAACCCCTCAAATTTAGTGTTGACAGCAGAAAATATTCACTGTACCCTTATCACTGTTCCATGGATTTCAACTCTGTTTCTACATATCATCTACGCTGCTGAATTCTCTGCTCTAATGAAGCAGAGCTGGGGAAAGATAATCCAAAAGCCTAATCTTTAGGGTGCATTCTCTGATTTCTGTTTAGTAGATTTACTCTGCTAATTATATGGCTATATTTGCTTGGGTGGGTGCTAACGTTCAATTGCATTCCTGAAGCATATGTCAGCTGGGGTGGGGAAGATAGCCAGAAGTGTGCTAAGGATCAGGAGAACTGGATCAGGCTTAAAAATTAACCACAATTAATCCCATAATGTGGATAATAAAAAGTTAACTGTGACTCTAAGTTTTCTTCTAACTCTGAAATTCTAAGGACCACAGAACACCTTTGGAGCTACGTGCTCCATCCGCTATCTTCTCGTTACTCCAAGTGTATGGTACTAATAATGAAGATGCAGCTGCAGAATCTGGGTTTATAACTGGTTTTGTTACTGCTGGGCCAAAAAACGGGGTAATTGTATGAGGAATTTTCCTGTCACATCAGAGAATTACCCATAATTATGTGATAAAATGAAAATGCCTCTAACAGAAGCACACTCTCTGAGCAATTACAGGGAAATGATGACAGGCAGCTGAAAGTGTTTGGCACTTATGGAGTATCGATCTTCCCCAGATGAGAGGGATAGCTATTGAACAACACAGATTGGAGGGTGTGGGGGTGGGGTGGTGGGAGGAGGCAGGGAGCGATGATGGAAAGGAGACAGAAGGAAAACAACAGAACACTTAGTCACCTGAGTTTTTCTTTACTGTGCACAAAACGCACTTTCTTCTTGTTCACATCTTTCCAGCTAAAATGGCCAGCTTTGTCCAGCTGAATCTCTTTTCCATTTCTGGAGAGCACTAGTTGACCATTGGTGGGAGTGCTTACAACATGGAACAGGAGATCTTCGACCCTGCCATCCTGGTCTTGGATGTTCAGGAGGGAAAAGTCCAGTGGCTTCATTGAACCAATTGCAAGGGTCAAGGAACCATTCACATGAAGACTAGGGGTGTGTATTTTTCCTGGAAAACATATGAATCCAGAGGTCAGCTTGTCCTATTCACCTAGCAGGTCTTTAGATCTGCTCCCCCCGCCCCCCCCTTTTTTTTTTGAGTAAATAGGCTTGTAATGTTAACTCAGGGCTACACAGATAAGATTCGAGGCTATTGTGTATCATAGCCTCCATCTAATCCAGTGGTTATCGTCCTAGGTGCACATGAGGATAGTACAAGCCTAATGTAAGAGTGAACCCATAAAAATTCTTAGAAGAAACTAGAGAAGTAGATTGATCAGATTTTGAATTAGGCAATGATTTCTTAGATTAGACAAAAGAAATACAAGTGACAAAAGAAAAATAGAAAAATTGGACATCAGCAAAATGAAAACTTTTGTGCTTGAAAGAACATTAATAAGACCATTAAAAGAACCACAGAATGGGAGAAAATATTTGCAACTTATGTATCTGAAAAGGGACTTGTATCTAAAATATATAAGGAACTCCTACAATTCCTACAATAAAAGACAACTCAATTTTTAAAATGGGCCAAGAATTTGAATAGGCATTTCTCCAAAGAAGATATATAAAAGGCCAATAAGTATATGCATAAGTGTGAAATAATATTAGTCATGAGGGAAATGCCATCAAAACCATGATAAACTATTAATTCACTTCTTGGAACATGGAACAGGAGCTCTCCAAAAGACAGTAAGTGTTAGTGAGGATGTAGAGAATCAGAACCATCATACATTGTTGGTAAAAGTATAAAATGATGCATGTGCTTGGAAAAACAGTTGGGCAGCTTTTGAAACAATTAAACATAGAATTATCATTAGGCCCAGCAATCAATTCCTAGGTATATACCCAAGAGAACTGAAAATACATGCCCACAGGAAAACACACAACTGTTCATAGCAGCATTGATAATAGAAAGTAGAATCAACTCAAATATCCATCAGTTGATGACTGGATAAACAAAAAGTAGTGTATCCACATAACATTACATTATTCATTCATAAAATGGAAAAGGAATGATGCAGAGACACATGCTACAACATGGATGAACTTTGAAAATACTATGATAATTAAAAGAAGCCAGATACAAATGGCCAAATATGACATGATTCTATTTATGTGAAAGGTCTGGAGTAGACAAAGTCATAGAAACAAAGTAAGTTAGTGGTTGCTTGGGGATGAAATGAGTGGGAAATGAGCAACGGCTGCTAACACTTATGTTTTGCTTGTTTGTTTATTTGAGAGAAACTTTTGCTATAGAATGCATGCACTTGCCAGAGAGAAAGAAAGCTAGAAATCATCCCCTAGAGGGTATGGCCACTCCACAACCCCTTCTTCTCCATTCTCCTCTCAAGATTTTGGGAATGCACACACATGTGCCTGGCACGAGTTTCAAGCCTCTGGGTCTGGGACTTGAACTGTGACTGGCCATGTGGGAGTCCAGCAACATAACCATTACTCCATCTGTTTGTCCCTGTTTGTTTGTTTCTAAGAGTGATAAAAGCATTCTGGAACTAGTTGGTGACCGTTGTATAATTCTGTGAATATACTAAAAAGCACTGAATTATATACTTGAAAGGGTAGATTTTATGGTCTACGAACTATATCTCAATAACATTACAGGTTGAGCATCCCTAATCTGAACATTCAAAATCCAAAATGCCTTAAAATTTGAAACTTTTGAGCACATACATGATGCTACAAGCAGCAAATTCCACACCTGACCTCACAGTCAAAATGCTGCAATACTTTTAAGCTATGTATATAAGGAGTATATAAAACATAAATGAATTTCATGTTTAGACTTAGGTCCCTTCCCCAAGAGATCTAATTAGGTGTATGTAACTATTTCATAATCCTAGAAAATTATCAATCTAAAACACTTCTGGTGACAAGTGTTTTGGATAATGGATACTCAATATGTAATAATCATAAAGGATCATATAAGGATCTTTGAAAACAATACTGACACTTGGGCTTCAGCCTCAGAGATTCTGATTTAGATGTTCTTGGAAGGAACCTCATTAATTTTATAAACTCACCAGGTAATCTTAATGGTTCCTCCGGTTTGTGAACCATAGTCCTATCTTGGTCACCTAACCCACCGTGAGTAACAAAAGAGGCAAGGCACTGTTTCCTAGAAGAGTCTCAGTTAATCTAACATAGAGTAGGCTTGTCAGTGGTTCGTATTCAGAATTCATGTGAAATATATATACTTTGTTTTAGAATTTTATCATCTCTGTCCACATAAAACATCTGACAAATGAATTATGATTTCCTGTAATAATGGAAAATTCATCCTATCTCATGGAGGTTGTTTTGCCTGGCCTTTAACTGGCTACGTTCTCTTCCACAGCTAGGTCAGACAGGACAGTTTAGGAATGCAAGTTACATGGGGATTACTTCCACAGTCAGGTTACTATAATGAAAGTGGAATTCACTTTCACAAATCGACTTGTATTACATCCAGAGGAGGAATAAGCTGACTCTCAAATATTTGAGGGTTCCTAAAGGTTCCCAATAAAAGAAGTCAAAGATAGTTTTCCCCTTAGGAAAGTCTGTAATATTTTGAGAGGCCACAAATACAAAGAGAAAATATGACTGACTGAGAGTGTTAACAGATGCCTAATATTATCGAACAATACGCAAAGGCAAAGGGATGATCGGTTTCAAGTACCAAAGCACAGTACCAAGTTTCATTCATCCATCAGACTTGGGGCTCAAAAGTAAGACTAATATCAAATTCATTTCTCTTTGCTGTTTAAGGCAAACTGTCTAATAGCATGCTGGGGGAAGTAGCTCCATTCCTTTAACCTGTCATCTCACAGTAATGGCAAACAGGGTGCCTTAAAATCCATCCACTTTCAACCTGTGAACCTAATGGGGCAGGCTCCTCACACTATTCATTTATAATTTACCTCCACTGTGTGCAAAAAGGATGCACCACTGTACCTTGGCGTAATTAACTCTACAAGTTTACACAGACATAAATAAATAATGTATATATAAATATACATGTAGTTTTATATATAAATATACATGTAGCACAGTTCCAGAATAGAGCATAATTTTACAACAAAAATTTTATCTGAAAAAAAAAATGATCTGATACTTGTGATTTTTTTTTTTTGATACTTGTGATTTTTAAAGCGCCAATTGCTCCTTTTTCTCTTCTAAAAATCATAGAAGTTGAATTTTCCTAATTTTCCCATGTTCTATAAATAGTTTTATATTCCTTAGCAGCCCCAGGAACATTTCCGGAGTGGAAATGTTGCATTTTAGATCATGTGAGTCAATTATATCTGCAAACTCAGCCTGTGCACAGTGAAATTATCATTATATTAACCACATCATCGGAGAAGAAGCACTTACCAATACATGTTTCATTAGAGGAGTGGGCAGAGAAGCCAGGAACACAGGTAGAAACACAAAGGCCACTCTTTAGAAAGAAGCCATGGTCACAGAGGTGACACCGGTCCCTGGAGCTGCACTGCAAGCACCCTCGAGGGCAGGCTAGCAAAGAGAGGACACATCAAGTGAGACACAGCCACCACACAGACATACAGCTTAAGGCTAAGGGTAGAGAAAGAAGAGGATTTCAATCAGAAGAGCTAGCACAAGCAATAAATGATCCCAACTGTAACAAAAGAGAAGTCTAAGATTCCTGGCATAATTTCATAGGGAGCTGATCTACCCTCAGAAGGAAACTGAATAGATGAACATGCCCTGTTCTATGCAATGTCATCTAAAAACATTGCACAGAGATGGATTGTTTAAAAAGTTAGCCATGCTGACTTGCAAGAGTTTACAATGATTAAGGGCATGGCCTCTTTCTTGGTACCCACTCCTCTACCCCTTAACCGGCTGTTGACCTTAGGAAATTTCCTTTTCACTTTTTTTTTTTTTTGTCTTAAAAATAAGAATAGTCAGGGACCAGCAGTTAGCGTAATGGCTATGTCGCTGGACTTCCACATAGTCGACCGCGGTTCGAGTCCCGGACCCGGTGGCTTAAACTCACACCAGGCACGTGTGCGTGCGTGCCCAAGATCCCGAGAGGAGAATGGAGGAGAAGGGATTGTGGCGTGGCCACCCACTCTGGGGGGTGATTTCCTGCTTTCTGTCTCTCTGTCTCTGTCTGTCTGGTGAGCACACGCACCCTATAGCAAAAACCTCTCCAAAAAAAAAAAAAAAAAAAGAATAGTAACAGCATCTAATACAAGAAATAGTAGGGAGAATTACATGTGGTATGATGTGAAGTGACTAAAACAGTGCACACAGAAGGTGCTCAATTGTTCTATGACTATCACTACTACTATTATTCTAATTGTTATTGGTGGCAATATTTTCAATAGTTTTTCTTTCTTCATGATAGACAGTGTGGGTGTACACATGAGACAGGGGGAGAGAGAGAGAGAGAGAGATGAGCACTCTCTCTAGGGTCTGGTTATGCCATGATCCACTATAGCTAGTCCTCCAGTCCACTGGATCCTGGGCATTCACACGAGTGCTCAGTGTTTTTCAGGCTGACCAGGCTGAGATTTCAACTGCAGAAGTCATGTGGGACCTGGCTTCTCTTGAGCAGCACGTTACTGCTGTACCCTAGAGCCAGCCTAGTAGTAGTAATTTAAATGCAGGAGAGCCAACTATGGAAAGAAATCATAGGATATTTATTTTTGGTCAAGTTAATAATTGAGTGTTTATTGCCCAATTTTTCTGCTTTGTTTGTTGAGAGGAAAAAACCTATCTCTTTGTAGAGAGGATGCATATTATAGTTTGAAGGGCTTTGTATATGGGACCAGCAGATGGCATAGTGGTTATGTCATTTGACTCTCACATGGCCAACCTATTTTGAGATCTGGACCCAGTGGCTTGAAACTCATACTGGGCATGTGTGCATGTGTGCACAAGATCCCAGGAGGAGAATGGAAGAGAAGAGATTGTGGTGTGGCCATCCCCTCTCGGGGTTGATTTCTCACTTTTCCTCTCACTATCTCTGTTCCTCTCTTTCTCCAGGAAATGCACAGGCCCTGAGGCAAAAACCTCTACCAAAGCAAGGAGGGGGGCCTTTGGATATACATCAGAAAACCTGGGCTCTATATCTGATTTAATATTGTCTTGATGAACACTTGTTAAGTCTTTTGTGCTATGTGACCATCTCTCCTGGGGTATGATTTCTTTTCTTTTTTTTTCTTTTCTTTTTCTTTTGGAGAGGTTTTTGCTATAGGGCGCGTGTGCTCACCAGACAGACAGAGAGAGACAGAGAGACAGAAAGTGAGAAATCACCCCCCAGGGTGGATGGCCACGCTGCAATCCCTTCTCTTCCATTCTCCTCTCGGGATCTTGGGCACGCAGGCACACAATGCCCAGCATGAGTTTTAAGCCACCGGGTCCGGGACTCGAACCGCGGTCGACTACATGGGAATCCAGCAACATAGCCATTACGCTAACTGCTGGTCCCATCTCCTAGGGTATGATTTCTTACCTTCTCTCTGTTTCTGTCTCCAGTAAGTACATATGCCCTAGGGCAAACAAAACAAAATAAAACAAACAAACAAAAAACTAATAAAATAAAATAAAATGGGGTCCACAGTGGGGTCAGCAAGTTGTATGGTGGTTAAGGTGCTAGACTCCCACAAGCCCTACCATGGTTCGAATCTCAGACTTGACAGCCTAAAAATCATACCTGGTGTGTGTGCCCACAATCCTGAGATGAGAATAGGGGAGAGGGCATTGTGGCATGGCTCTCCCCTGGGGAAATGATTTCTCACCTTACCTCTCACTGTCTCTGTCCCTCTCTGGTGAGTGCACGTGCCCTATGGCAAAAACCTTAAAAATAAATAGACAGACAGATAAAATAAAGATGGTTTAAAAAAAAAAGTGGGACCGAGAGTACCAGATTTGATAGAAATAAAGAGAACAAACAAGAAACTCTCTTAGATCATCCAGCGTACCAGGATATTAAGACTTTGGGTTTAACTTTCGTTTAATAATGAAAGCTCTAGTATGTCTCACTAAATTGTCCCCGAAAATCCAATTCTTCAAGGATATTATGCCAATATCAGGGTCATGGGTGATTTAGTCTACACATTGAAAATTCTGTGTCCATATCGATAGGGCTGATCCACTCTTAATGGACACCTCAGTGTAGTTCAATATAAGCTTTACATTTCATAAAATATTGGCTTCGTGTCCATAAAGACCTTTAGGGACAATATTGATTTGTGCAAGAGAATTATCGGTCTGCACTCTTATATCCTGTTTAACCAGCAACTGGCAGATGTGCACAGGAAGCCATCAATTACTGAGGCCAAGCTCCCAGGGTTTTCCTGCTGCTTCTAATTCACATGCTCTTGGTTACCTGAGAACCAGCATACACAACTTACTTGCTGCCCTCACTTCTTTCCAGAGTGCTCAGCCAAGCCCCCAAGTTACCTGTGCATTTGTGTTTTGCATGATCTGCAAAGTACCCCTTTCCACATTCCTGGACACACTGGGCTTCCAAGAGAAGAAATGGCTCTTCACAGCGGGTACACTCCTGGGGACCTTGGCATTGGACACAGTGGTTGTCACAGCCTGGAGGACAAAAGTCAAGTCAATAGGAATCTGTATGGCCTTCCAAGCGGTACCGGTAAAGCACTATATGTGGTGACAAAGACCAGGGTTCTGGTTGTACAGATTTAGCTGCCAGGGACTTGGAACTAGTCACTCTGCCTCTCTGAATCTAGTGTTCTTCCCTCTGAAAGGGAGTGGGAATACTGTTCCACTCATCTTCTCAAGTGAAGGCAAATTAAATAGTGGAACCTGGTAAATAAACTATGGCATGGCTGACAGATACTAGTAATTATTGCTATCCTAACTAGTCCTTGGCTCTCAGTACTATTTTGCTGAATTGTTAATCTTTCCTGACTAAGTCAGTTACCACAGTGTCCCAAGAATGCAATCTATATACTTCTGGTGGGATTTTCAGAGTCTGGGAATTTTGTGGTGTTAAATTGAAGTTAAAAGGAATAATGGACCAAAGGGAGGTGATAGTGAAGTTTATGGTTGAGAGGGCTGAGAGGCAGGTAGTGGAATAAAAGTCTTTACATGTGCTCAAATGCCAAGAGTTCACAGACCTCCCCATGTGGAGGACAAGACTGCTCAATTTTTAAGAAAATTCAAAAAAGTAAGGTCTGACACCTATTTGGCCGTATATCACCAAGACAGCCATATTGACCTTGAATTTAACAAATGCTATATTAGGGAATGGAAGAAGGATAAGGAAATATTTTTTATAATCACAAAGTCAGTTCTTAGGAAGGAAACCAGAGACTAGGTAAAAGCCCTAGGCTCCTTCTCAGAAGAGAAGAAATCAGAGGAGACCAAGGCTGGGTGAGCACAGAGCAGGGCCTCAGACACTTACTCTTGCAGAGGCCCACGTCCCGGTAAAATGCTGGTGCGCACTGCTCGACGCAGGCACCGTCCTGGAGAAAGTAGCCGTCCATGCACTGCAGGCAGTCCGTCCTCAGGGGCCCACTGCATGCATTGCAACTCCAGTCACACTCTGGAAAGAAAGCCTGCGTGAGACCAGCTTTCTTCCTGTCCTCCCTCAGTCCCAACGACTAATGTATGAAGACGCTGTCTACAGCTGTGAGAGGTAAAGCGAGGACATGGTAAGAGATGTCAGGTAAGCGAGCTCTAACGAGGTCTCTGCCTGTAGTAACCTGAATGCTTCTCTGAAGTTTCGTGTTTCCTAATTATGTTAGACGCGGACGTGTACAAGGAGCACTCATGCCTGTGCAGATCCTGCTTGTCAGGAGGGCCGCCGAAGAGTCAGATCACCTTATTCTTATTCCATGGGCCCCGGAGCTCCTTATCCTTGTGCCATGCCAAGTCTTCATGCAAAGCCTGCCACAGTGAGTGGCCAACTTGTCCCACAAACCTAATCCTGACCTCCTCCAAATGCTCAATGCTCAACAAGTGAAGAGATCAGAGACTCAACTAAGAATATATCCACTGTCACCAGAGACACCAGGCGCATGCCTTCGTATTATAGCTCTCAAAAAGAGTTGTTCACTAATACAACAGAAAGAACCAATGATGTCAGAGTTAAGTGGACATAAAGAAACTGTCCAGAAAGAAAAGCTTACTGAGACAATAGCAGCTCTCATTTAGGGCAGGACAACTGACTTCTTTTACATGTTTATTTGCTCAACCAGTATCTATGGAGTGGTCACTGAACTGAAGGCGGTTAATACAGACCCTCAAGGAGCTTGTATTCTAGTTGCACTCAATCTTGGTTATGCACCTGTAATAAATAATCCAGGAGGATTGTTGGCAAAAAGATGATCAGGTTCAACATCAGGCCGACTGAGTCAGAGCCTCAGGATTTGAGGCATAGAAAATATACTGGTGCTCTTGTTGCTTTGTTATAAAAGATTGCTGTGTAGTTGTCATTGCAACTGCTGTAGTTTTTAATGGCCCAGAAAATTCTGATGTAGTTAAAAAGTTCATGTTTGAAAGCCAACGTTCTAGCTGATAAATTAAGTCCTTAATGTATGGAAGATGGGGAAGGAAAACATGGTTAAGTACATGGAGTTTGGAATTGGACAAGCTGGTATGGAAATCATGGCTTTGCTAATTTTTTTTTTTAATTGTCTTTATTCATGACAGAAGACATGCGTGTGCACTAAATGGGGGTGGGGGGTGAATCCTCTCCAGGGTCTGGTCACTCTGTCATCCCTTGTCCCAGTCACCCAGCCCATCTAATCTTAGGCACTCATGCACGTGCCTGGCATGTTTCCAGCAGGCCAGACTAGGGATTAGTACTGCAGTCGCCAGATGGAATCCAGCTTCTCTTCAGCAGCACATTACCACTGCACCACAGAGCCAGCCCAGGGCTTTGCTACTCCTCTGCATTATCCTATACACCTTTCTCAAACTCTCTGAGCCTCAGTTTCCTCATCTCTAAGACAAGAATAAGAGTAGTACCCATTTTATAAAGATATTGAAATAATGCAGGTAAAGAATGTAGTGCAATGTCTGGCATATAGCGACAGCTTAATAAATGTTTGCTGCAGTTCTGTTTTTGTTAGAGAACCTATCTCCACTCAAGGCTGCCTTAAACCTCACCTACCTCCCTACTAATAACAAGCTGGGGAAGCCTCTTATTAGTCACCTTTTTTCTTCCTTGGTGCAGTATTTCTAAGTCCCAGAAAAGCAGGTAAATGTGCAAGACAGTACACGTGCTTCCAAGAAGCTGTGTAGTTGTCATTGCAACTGCTGTAGTTTTTAATGGCCCAGAAAATTCTGATGTAGTTAAAAAGTTCATGTTTGAAAGCCAACGTTCTAGCTGATAAATTAAGTCCTTAATGTATGGAAGATGGGGAAGGAAAACATGGTTAAGTACATGGAGTTTGGAATTGGACAAGCTGGTATGGAAATCATGGCTTTGCTAATTTTTTTTTTTAATTGTCTTTATTCATGACAGAAGACATGCGTGTGCACTAAATGGGGGTGGGGGGTGAATCCTCTCCAGGGTCTGGTCACTCTGTCATCCCTTGTCCCAGTCACCCAGCCCATCTAATCTTAGGCACTCATGCACGTGCCTGGCATGTTTCCAGCAGGCCAGACTAGGGATTAGTACTGCAGTCGCCAGATGGAATCCAGCTTCTCTTCAGCAGCACATTACCACTGCACCACAGAGCCAGCCCAGGGCTTTGCTACTCCTCTGCATTATCCTATACACCTTTCTCAAACTCTCTGAGCCTCAGTTTCCTCATCTCTAAGACAAGAATAAGAGTAGTACCCATTTTATAAAGATATTGAAATAATGCAGGTAAAGAATGTAGTGCAATGTCTGGCATATAGCGACAGCTTAATAAATGTTTGCTGCAGTTCTGTTTTTGTTAGAGAACCTATCTCCACTCAAGGCTGCCTTAAACCTCACCTACCTCCCTACTAATAACAAGCTGGGGAAGCCTCTTATTAGTCACCTTTTTTCTTCCTTGGTGCAGTATTTCTAAGTCCCAGAAAAGCAGGTAAATGTGCAAGACAGTACACGTGCTTCCAAGAAGATTTATAAAGTTAATCTCACTCATTTATTTAGCTGAATCAGTCCTGAGGGAAAAATGACTAAAACACAGCCTTGGAAACTGCCAGCATCGTTATGAAATCATTTACAACAGGGAGGATTTGCGATCATCTTGTTTTTCACCACAAACTGACAGCCACTGGTTAGAAGGAAAAAAAAAAAAAAAAAGAAAAGCTTCTGTGGTCTTGAGCACAGCAGACCACCTAAGTTGACAACCAAGTAGAATTTCTTGGAATGGAAAGTGTGCAATTTTGCAGAGTCTTAAAGCATCCCAAGTTTACTTGACAGATGTCCGACCTCCGTCTCTGAGCTTTACCTTCTCTGGCAGAACCAGAGGGGTTGAGGGAAATAAGGAAGGAGGACGGAATAAAGAGGGAAATAGAACAAGATCAAGTATGTTTCTCCCCCTTGCCGAGCACCACCATTCAAAGAGCATAAGCCCCAAGGTCAGGCCATATAGCACAGCAGGAAAGCAGCCCTGAGCGAGGCTGACCTGCATGGGAAGGTTCTGGGGTCACTCTTGGAGACCTCCCTGAACACTGGACAGACATGGCTGGCTGAAGTTAGGGGTGGACTGTGGCAGGGAAACCCTGTGTGGGTACCTGTTTTCTGTCTCTTTCTCTGTCTATCTCTCTTTCTTGCTCTCTCATGGAAGAAACAATTACCTTACAAAAAGAAATAGGACCAGTGGCACAATAGTTAAGGCAGCTCAATTCCACATGGCTGACTGCACAATTCAATCCTGGACCCAATGGCTTGAAAAACATTCTAGGCATGTATGGGTGTGTGCCCAAGATCTGGAAAAGTGGGGAGATGAAGAAGGGATTACAGCATGGCCATTCCCTGTTGTGGGTGCATTCTCACTTTCCCTCTCTTAGTTTTAGTCTCTCTCCATTGAGCACATGCACCCTCTGGCAAGTTACAAAAAGAAAATTAAAAAAGAGTATAAGCCCTAAGAATTCCAACTACTTGAGAACAAGGCAGGAGGCACACTGGTTTTGAAATGATTTCCTTATAAATTCCTTGTAGCCGGGAACTGTGTCTTCACTCATTTAAATATGTGGGGGTCACATATTCATGGATTTCAAATTTTTTACACCAAAAATAAATTCATACTTTAATTCTATTTTTCATAAACTTCTGAAGTTCCTGTATATGTTAAACAGAGATGAATAAGTCAGATATAACTGCCAACCTTGTTAAGCTTAGACCCTACCCTAGCAATTCAGAGTTGTAAATGCATACCTACATAGCCTAGGAAGGTAATATAAATCCTCAGGTAGGGTTGGTGTAATAGAATAGGGAATTGTGGGGACTGCAGTAAACTGAAAAAAATCATGTCCCATCTAGCAAGGATGACATAGTTCCCACTTACTGTCGCACTGTGAGAATGTAAATCCAGGATGGCCAGATCTTCTGATTTTTTGTTTTGTTTTGTTTTTATCCAAAAGAAACTGAAAATCTCAATGTTTGTATATGAATTCTTCTGATGTTTAAAGACAAATATTTAAAGATTATAAAATATGGGAAACAGCAGTTAGCGTAATGGCTATGTCACTGGACTCCCACATAGTCGACCGTGGTTCGCGTCCCGGACCCGGTGGCTTAAAACTCACGCCGGGCGCGTGTGCGTGTGTGCCCAAGATCCCGAGAGGAGAATGGAGGAGAAGGGATTGCGGCGTGACCACCCCCACTAGAGGGTGATTTCTCGCTTTCTCTCTCTATGTCTCTCTGTCTGTCTGGCGAGCACACGCGCCCTATAGCGAAAAAACCTCTCCAAAAAAAAAAATTATAAAATATTAGAACATTAGATGCACCAAACAAAACATGCCTATGGGCCAAATATAACCTGAGGGTTTTCAGTCTGCTGCATCTGATCCCATTATGAATACCAAGCATAATATCTAGCACCTAGTAGGTGCTCAAAAATATTTCCATAATTAATAAGTAAATGAAGGAAGAAATGACTCCATCCAACCACCCATAACCCCTGCTATCATCACATAATGACTGGTATTATCCCAACATGAGGGGACTGGACGTACATTACTGCGTAGAGAATCCTCTCACAATTCAGGAAGAGCTTTACCTTTGCAGGTGTTGGTAGAGAAGTCAAGGTAGTACTGGGGTGCACAGCTCTCATATTGACATTCCCCAAAGAGCAGAACCTTGTTTGGATCTCGACAGGAGGTACAGCTGGCCTGTGAATCACAGCTTCGGCAATGTGTGTCGCATGCTGAGTGGAGAGGGAGAGGAAATGACCAGATGATTACAATTGCAAATACCCAAGCACTGATCAAACCAAGACAGATGCTCCAAGGAACAAAGCCCCACTTCCACTGATTCTTTAATTATGGCTCATAACCCTCCCCATGATAAACAGAAACAGAAAGTATTAGTTTTGTTTCCCAAAATAACAAAGAGTAACTTATTTTCCAGAGAAGATAATTTATAAACCAAAGAACATAAATCCCACATCCAAATTACCCCATGATTCAGCTATAGAATTTGTATTTATTGTACGATCTCCAGAATTATAGTGTGGAGTTTTAATGGAAACTTACTTTTTAAGGCATCAAGCCCCCTATAGTTCATGATGAAAATTCAGATTTTTGTGAAAACCAAGATTAAAATTAGGCATTAACTTTATTGTGGAGCTTGGGAAAGGCCATATTTTAAGATACCAAGGATTTAAAGGTGGCCTGCCTTACTGATTTGTCCAGTTGTCATTCTTAGCAACCAGCCCCATAATTCAGGCATGCTGAGATGATCCACCGATCTGGTCTGGCTTGCACATATCCTAATTTAACAACTGGCCTTTCTCCATCTGCTCAGTTGTTTATGTAAGAAACCTTGAAGTCTGTTTTGACACCTTCCTTTCTCTCTCTCTTAATACAATCACCCAGTAGGCCTACTTATTCAATATAAAGCTCAATACATTTTTGTCTTCTTCATATCCACAAATGCCAATACCTCTGAGCACCACCATCCTCCCCTGCTGGACACTTTTCTAGCCTCCCAGTTGGTTTCCCTGTATCTAGTCTGAAGCACCCACTTGCCCCACTTCCTTGCAATCTTTTTCCATGCATTTCTCACAGTGATATTTTATTCACATTGCTTAGGTTTTGAAGTACATTCTCTTTTACAAACTCGATTATCTTTCTTTAGTCTTGGAAAATTTACAGCCATTACTTTTGCTAATATTGTGTCTCTACCATTCCCTCCATTCTCTCTACCTAGAAATCCCCACACACATAGATGAATCCTCTTAACATAAAAGTCAAGTCTGTTGGTCTTTAACTCTTATTCATCCTTCAGTCTTGTCTTCTGGAAGGTCTTCACTGACTCTCCATCCTAGAACAAGTCTCCCAGGTACAAACTTTTACAGCATCCTATACAGTTCTTTCATGTCACGTATAATTCATTTAAGTGGGTATTTGTTTAACATCTGGATCTTTTAAGCTGTAATCTATAAGCAAAGACCAGGCTCGTTTTGTTCCTTGCAACATTCCCTAGCACCTACGTGGTTATCCATCATATTGTAGATGTTTAATAAACACTTCCTACACACAAGTGAAAGAAGCCAGATATTGTTTAATATATACAAAAGCACCAGCATCTATGGCTCATTCTAAAAATCTCCTCTAAGAATGTGTTGAAAGAAAAGTCTGGAGAGTGATCCAGTGACTTTTAGATCCATAGGATATCACAGTGCAGGGAAATTACCACCCATAAAATCAAAAGAAATAAAGTACTCTTTTCCTACAAGGAAAGCCATTACTATAAAACATATGTTAAAATATGTAAGTTGGTAATACAAGGGCCTAGAAAAATTCTGGACTGGATTTTCAGATAGTTTGGGAATAAACAGAAAAGACTACTTCAACTGTTGAAAGCTTCTATGAGACTAAACTGTCTTTTTAATTTTTCTTTTTTTGCTACAATTTCTATGCATGTTGTATCTTAATTCTGGCAAAGAATTTGACACAAACTCCAAATATAAACTCATGAATACAAAAATGAAGTGAGGCTTAAACATTACAGGGGAATTTGAAGATGGCTGAAATGTATCTTCAAAACATGATCAATTAAGCTTTGTAAATGGAAAAAGAAATGTCCTTACTAGACTATTATCATGATCAAGCCTTAATTTTTAATTGATCAATATTTTTATTGATGACTTAAATGACACAAAGAAATCATGCTAATAATATTTAAATAAGCCCCATACACCTATACCAAAGATGCACAGCTAAGTTTCACCACCTAGAAGAACAACCATTGAGTAATTTTCATCAGTTGAAATAATAAACCTAAAGTAATCAAGCAAAATATACAGCATTATAAGTCTTGCATTTATGTTCTTTTTTCTTTCTTTTTTTTTCTTTTTGGCCATAGGGCACATGCGCTCACTGGAAAAAGACAGAAAGAGGGAAAATGAGAAATCACCCTCCAGGGAATGTGGCCACACTGCAATACCCTGTCTGTTCTTCTTCTGAGATTCGGGGCATAGATGCACATGTACCAGTGTAAATTTCAAGTCACCAGGTCTAGGACTTCAACTGTGGTCAGCCATGTGGGAGTCCAGCTGCCTTAACCTCCATGCCACCTGCTGGCCCTATTACCTCCTTTTTAAAAATTCCTACCTCAACTAGTCACTCTTAAATTTCAGAGCTCAGTTAATAGGACATACTTTCTAAAAATTCTGTAACCAGAATCTCAAAAGTATTCCAGTCCCTACTTGCTTCAATAATAAGGTTACCAATCAATATTCTCTAATATCAATTATACTTTCTCAGAAATTCTCTACTGCACAATTTATGAAATTGGCAAGCCCATAAACACACACACACACACACACACACGGAACTCAAATACTGTATCCTAACTTAAGGGTATACTTTATTTAATCTTAGAAAGAATGAAACTTAAACACTAAAGTTAGGAGATTCTTAATTCAACTGACTCTGTGAAATTTTATTTAATGGCAGCATAGCAAGTGCATTGTACAGTGACCACCCTGCACCAAGGCAAAAGCTTCCCAGAAGAGAAATAATTCAATGCAATGTAGCTTCGTCACCTTTGCTTCATACAGGGGATTCTATTTTTTCTTTTGAACTTTTATTTCTGTGATTCCACTGCTGTGAAGAGCCTCATAAAT
Organism: Tupaia belangeri chinensis; assembly: GCF_000334495.1. Classification (NCBI taxonomy): domain Eukaryota; kingdom Metazoa; phylum Chordata; class Mammalia; order Scandentia; family Tupaiidae; genus Tupaia; species Tupaia belangeri. The sequence continues at coordinate 5,099,426 of NW_006159811.1, forward strand.
CTAAGTCACTATTTCTCTACCAACCCTCTCTTGCTCTTGAACAGGACATGCAAGTATTTCATTCCTGTCTCTCGTATTACAGAATCTACAGATTCTGGCAGACAGTTGATATACTACCAAGCAAAGCTTTTGTTACAAAAGCAATGAAATCTTCCCATTGATCTGAAAGAGGTTTTTATCTCTGGTAGTTCAACAGATGATAGGAAACGGTGAATTGGACATAACTTTGTTTGAAATGCAAATCTTTGCAAACATCTCAATGAACTAACAGTATTATATATTTTACCCCTAAAATATAAATGTCTTTGACTGCTTTATTTACTTCTCATTCCAGATGTTGTTGATGATGATGATAACAACAATAGTTAATTTATAAGAAGAGTTTATTTTCTGCTAGGGTCTAAGTTAAGTGCAACTATCCCAGAACGTAGATAGTGTTACAGTCTTCCTTGTACAACAAATAATAATAATAATAATAATAATAAAACTAAGGGCCTATTTGGCTAAGTGACTTGTTCAAAATCATAAAGTTGATACCATGGCAGCTTAGGATTTGAACTTCTGTCCCTGACTCTAGAGCCCACTTTCCTAACCACTGCCCTGTAATTCCTTCAGTGTGAACCATCCAAAAACATAAAATGGACATATTGGCACTGTAACTGGGTAAGTGTCATTTTCAAAAGCTTAACAATATTTTTTTTTTCAAATGACACCTCAGTGATTAAAGTATCACAGCTATCACAAATATTCCTTCATCTGTAAAAGATTTTCTAATTTTTTTCCACTTGTATTTGCCCTTTCTCTAGTTTACCCTAACACTTTGTTTGTGCCTGACTTGAGGTAATTAATCATATTCTGACTTACTTGAGAAATAAGGCATCTTTACAAGCAATTCTCATGCAAGACAAAATAACTACTATTTGAGCAGAAAGTCAGAATTTTGTAGCACATAAGCCTTGCCTATTGTCAATTCTCAATGAATACATATATTAATAGGAAACAAATTCAATTCAGACATACGGTATAGTTCACTGATTACATTCAAGGGTGGGCACTATTCTCTACCCAGGATCACAAAATTAAACTGGTGAGAGAAACCATAAAGATGAAGTGAACTAATCCTTTCATTCTTAAAATGTAATAACTAGATCAGAAAGGTTAAATAACCTGCCCAAGATCACACAGCTAGCACTTACCACGGAGATCCCCAGCCCAGACCTTTAAATCAGGCTGACATCTGAGTTATAATCTAGCAATGGCATCCACGTTGCCTTTGTGGATCCGTTTTTTTTTTTTTTTTTCTGTTCTAAAATAAAGGCTACCAGGATGGGCCTGTGTAGCAGTTAAGCACTGCACAGAGGAAACCAGATCCAACATGGTTGTCCAGGGTTCGAGTCCTGGCCCCAGCAACTTGGAAAAAAAACACATCTGCTGAACACACAAGTTCAGGTTCCCGACAAGATGGAGAATTGGAGGCAAAAGGATTGCTGTTGGGGGGAAGGGAGACCTTTTTCTCTTTCCTTCTCTTTCTTTCTCTCATGCACATGCACACACCTTCTAGCATTAAAAAAGAAAAGAAAAGAAAGAAAAAGAACAACAATACAAAGGCTACCAGGTGAGAAAATAGAAGACAGGGCTTCATAATTCTTTCAATGGCCCCAGAAGGGCAGGAAGGAGATAAAGTTCATTTAAAAAAACCTACGCTGGCAAGCACGGTTGTCATCAAGATAGTGCCCAGGGAAGCAGGTGGTGCTGCAGGTGCCAAGGTGTGACAGAACGAGGTTGGTGTCACACGAGGAGCAGGAGAAAGGTCCTCTGCCCTGGCAGGTTTTGCAGGAGGAATGGCATTCTGCAGAGAGAAAAGAGAAGCTGTGAAGTCAGTCTCCCCGCCACAGTCGCATCCCATGGCCAGTAACAAAAGCTCCATCCTGAGAGCACTCGCTGTCTGGTTTAGGGTCCCATGGTATGCTTCCTGCTTCCTCACTCTTGTGAAGCCCAAGGCTTCCCAGTTATTGCTCCAAAGAGAAACTCACATGGCACCTGTGGCTCCTGAACCCAGCACTTACTCACTTTTACAAGCTCCCATCTCTGCATAGTATCCAGAAGGACAGTCAGAAACACAGTGGTCCCCGAGCAGCAGGTGGCGGACACTCTGGCACCTCAGGCAGATGCTCCCGGTGCTGTGGAGATGAGCTGCACAGTGCTGGCACAGAGGATGGCAGTCTGCAAAGGCCAGGGGGGCAGAGAGAAAGCACATGAGCACAGCAGCTCACGAGCACAGCCTGATCACTACAGCAAAGGGCAGGAGGGATTTCAATTACCAACACGGCAGCTCAGACAGTGGAGAGTAGCCCAAAGGCAGTATCTGTCAGTGAAGCGGAAGCATGGGACCTGCACAAATGGTGTGTTTGAGGGTTTAGCAAACGGTCAGTCCCAGCACAGCGATTGAGTTTTCATCGCTTTTCAATTGAACAGCCTTCAAATACTAGGGCACTGTGTGATAGATCCTAGCTAGGGGCACAGAGAGAACTGTCAGATTAACAGAAACAGCGTGAGCAAGACTATCGACATCTCCCCAGACAGCGCTGGGATGGAGTGGCATTGTGGGCCCCACTCACAGTGCTCCTGAGTGGTGGGGGTTCCTGAGCCCTGCACGTGGCTCCTTCTCAGAAATTTGAACTTTCGTTGTCAGTACACCAGCTCTAGCCTTCAGTACAGAGGCACTGTGGTTACCAAGTATTGGATTAAGTTGGTGGAAAGTTTTAGTCTTTAACTAGAGAGATGATTATGAAGACGGGTTGAGAGCTGGAAAGTCAGTCCCATATGTGGTCCACAGCAGCTCTGTGCTACTAGTTATGATTAAAGCTACAAAACACGTTCTCTGGTACAGGTAGCAGTGTTTCTTGTTCTCACTCACAGAACAGTCTTCCTCTAAAAAGAACTTGTGCTCAGCTTCCATGGTAGGAAAACTTCACCCTGCTTTCAGTGGTAGTAACCCTTAAAGTCCCATGTACCATCTTTTATTCCAAAGACAAAAGAAGCCCCACAAATCCTCAATTACCCACCAAAATAAAATAAAGATCTAGGAAAACAGAAGAAAGTTCTGGCAATAAAACTTTTCCATTGGGACCAGCAGTTGGTGTAACGGCTATGTCGCTGGACTCCCACGTGGTCGACCGCGGTTCGCGTCCCGGACCCGGTGGCTTAAAACTCACGCCGGGCACATGTGTGTGCGTGTCCAAGATCCTGAGAGAAGAATGGAGGAGAAGAGATTGCAGCGTGGCCACCCCCCCTGGGGAGTGATTTCTCGCTTTCTGTCTCTCTTTCCTTCTCTGTCTTTCTGGTGAGCTCACAAACCCTATAGCAAAAACCTCTCCAAAAAAAGGAAGAAAAAAATTAATAAAACCTTTCCCTCTTTCCTTGTAGGGGTCAAAGTCCTCGTTTGTACTTGTAATGTTGTAATGTACCAGTCAAGGCCCAAATGTGTCTCATTATTATCTCAAAACCTTGCAGATAGATTTCTAGCAATATTTTCACAAAAGAAAAAAAAAATCATGTCCATTAAAGAGACTGCCTACCCCTGAAATCTGTTGGAGCAGGTCTTTCTTTGTCACGCTCAGTGATACCTCCTTCATTGCTGATCATCTGGACAATGCTCAGGACAGAGACCTCACCCCCATGTTCAGCGCCACCAATCCATATGAGAAGCCTTTCTGCAACTTTAGAGCCACCCCGGGAGTTAAGCCAAAAGTGTCCTCAAAAATGCTGATTTTCAGCAGCACACAAACTTAACAGCCTCTGACCCTTCTCTGAACTTTAGGAGGTTCAAATTACGAGCAGCTTTTTTTTTTGCCAATATTAGGAACAATTCATGATATCCTGGGAGCCACATTAATCCTCATTACAGCCTTTCAGTGAGTAATACAGGAAACCCTGGCTGTAGCGAGGGAAATCTGACAAGGTGGCTCTTTCCCCTGATTCGGTGTCTGGTTTCCACAGAATGCCAAGCGTTTTGTTCTCTTTTCCCAGTGCCCTTCTCTCCATGCCAGGAACACAATCCGAAGTGTGCAAAGGGAAATTTAAACACATCTTTGGAAGTTGCAAGAGCAGATGAAGGTGACAGTGTTTTCTGATGATCTTACTGAGTTGGTAGATCTTAGGATTGGAAGCCTAGAAACACTACAGATTCCAGATTCACCATTATTTGAAAAGCCGTGGCCCCTTCCTCTTTAGAGCACATACTTACAGAGCTTGCTGGGCCTGGGCATGCATGGACAAGACCTGCAGGTGTTCAGTGGTCTAAAGACTAGTTGCATCTAAGTGAAGCTTTCTCTAGCATGCAATTAGAGAAATGAAAAAGAATAATCACCATGGGGATGCTTTGAAGAGAAAGTAAGCAGATCTCTGTAGTATTTTGTGGGTACAATAAATAAATATTTATGGATTTGTCTGATCCTGGGGATCTCTAGAAGCTGTTTATATGAGGAGTGTAATGCATATTAATTACTTCTCAAGGAAGCTGGAGCTCGGTTATGAACGTTCCTTTCCAGCACCCTGCAGGAGCTTTTAAACCCTTCCTACTCTTCTCAAGTCACCACCCCCACACTGCCCTCCCGTTCATGTCTTCCCAGGGGATCTCGTTTACTTCACTCAGCTCATCAAGCACGAGCACTTTCAATTCCTCTCGACCTCAAAACATACACATTTACCCATTTTTATGTCATTTCCTCCCATCTCCAGGGCAAAATGGCTAATTCCTCCACCTACATTCTCGATCCACTTTCAACACTACTGCCACTTTTGTCTTTCATCATACCTCACTGTCTCCTTCACCTCAGTTTCCAAACATGCTCTGTACCATCTACTGCCCCCAAAGTTTTCCTGTACAAACACCCCACCTCTTGCTTTTCTTTCACCATCCAACTTCCTTGCTCCTTCCACCCCCAACTCCTCTCCTCACTGTTACCTGCCTTCAACCTCCAGAATTTGTGAGACAGGTCTTGAAAAAAGTCTCTACTAGCCTCTTAACTGCCAAATCTAATGGCCTCCTCTAATTCCTTGTCCTACCTAAAAATCTCTGCAACTCATGACATTTTTGACTAGCCCTCCTCTGTGAAGCCCTCCACGTCCTCTCTGAATGTGGCTGATCTTGGTTGTTCCACTTGGTTTTCCCTGCCTCTGACTAGCAAATGTAGGGATTTCTCAGAGTCCTGACATCTTTTATCCTCCTACCAAGTCTCTGTAGGATTTAGATCAGACTTGGGTATACAGACACCAGAAGCCACTGAAAAGGGCCCAAGAGGTGCAGATACTGAAGTAACTCAGGGTCTCTGCCCCCTTCCATAGCTCCATGTTAAGCCATATGAAGGCATCGAATCAATACCCAGACATACCCCAGTACATGATGGAGTGAAGACTCAGAGGCAAGAAAAACCCAATAAATGACACCTGAAAATAATCAATTCTAGATAGCCCAGAGAATAAGATTAATCCAAGTCAGTTTATGGTTCCAGCTCACACAGGAAATTATAACTACCTGAGTTTGGGAAGTTGGGCTTGCTAATTCCTCCACTCCGCCCACCATCTGTGATCATTCTATGGTTTAAAAGGTCATATATTGAACAGCCAACCCCATGAATAGATGCCTTCTCAAATAACAGCCTGAGTGGGTTCTATGTTAATCCATTCATGTATACCCTTCCTCCCAATTCTGTCATATACAAGCCCCTCACAGAAGACCGTTTACATACATGTGCTCTGAAATCCTGCTCTGAAGGCTTGTTGACTGATTTTTGTTAAACAAAGCCCAAAGAGAATAAGGTCCTAAAGCCTAGACAACACCTTTGTCTTCAGAGGCTTTAAGTCAAAATACCTTTGTAGAAAAGAATTCCTTGAGAGACCTCAAAATGAGTAATGATGTACAGGGAAAGGAGCCAGAAATCAGAGCAACGAAGGCTTCAGGATTAATACCAGTGTTCTGACTTGCAACCAGAAAAGCAGAGTGCCAGTGGGCTGACACTGAACTCAGACAAGACAGGCTTCAAGTGGCCACCCCTGGGGCACCACCTGTGAGCAAGCTTCCAACTCAAGGCCAGGAAGCCACTGTGACCTACACAGAAGAGGGGCCCTGTGAGGCATGCCCAGGGACCTTGGTTTACTTTTCTGACTCCAAAGTAAGCCATGAAAGAAAATATAAAAAAAAAAATTTTATAAGGTATAAACATAAAAGTCCTAAGAGTGACTTTTCACTCCAGTAACTACTAACATTAAAATTTGTTCTTCTAGGAACCAGCAGATGGTGTAATGCTTACATTGCTGGACTCCCATGTAGTTGACCATGGTTTGAGTCCGGGACTCGGCAACTTAAAATTCACACTGGGCGCATGTGTGTGCATGCCCAAAATTCAAGAAAAAAATGAAGGAGAAGGGATTGTGATGTGGTCATTCCCTCTTGGGGGGGGTGTTTTCTCACTTTCTGTCTCTCTGGCTCTTTCTGTCTCTCTGGTGAGCACATTCACCCTATAGCAAAATTCTCTCTCTCAAAAAAAGTTGTTCTTCTAGTTCTGTATATATTAGATATATTAGATTTGCCTAGATGAGATTATATTACATGTGGTCACATAGGGCTTTTTTTAAAATTTAATACCATCAACATTTTCACATATCTTTAGAGAGTCTTTGTAAGCATAATTTTTAGGGTCTATGTGATATTCTAGCACTGAGTATACGAACAAATAATGCTATTTTTCTTACACCTTGAACATTTACTTTCTAGTTGCCTCTACTTTTATAGTTAAAGCTATGATAAAAATCTTTGTGCATATAGCCAGATGGTGGCATAGCAGTAATGAAACTGGAACCACATGGGAAGAGCCTGAATTCAAATCCCAAGGCCTCTTTGAGCATACCAGGCATGCATGAGTATATCCATCTGGGCTAGCTGAGGCTGGGGTGGACTGTACCATGAGGACTCCATTGGAGGTGACTCTTTCTCTCCTAGAAGAAGTAATAAATAAACTCAAAAAACCCCTTTGTGTGCATTCCAGAATATGTCTTAAAGGATAGCATCAAAGGAGTAAAATTCATATTATTATTATAGCTTACATTTATAGAGCTCTGAACATATGTAACGCCCTGTACTAATTATTATAAATGCATAATCTCATTTGAAGAGATCGACTAGACAATGTAATTATCCCTATTTTATAAATGAAGAAACAGAGGTTAATTCTTTTGTTCATACATGCCATGCCCAGACTAATTTCAGAGCATACACTTCTAATCACTGCAGGCATAGAAATATAGAAAATTCTTAATAGGTATTACAAATTTCATTCCAGAAAGTTTGTATCACTATATATTTTTAAGAGTCATTGGAGACTGTTTCATTGTAACTGGGACAACACTAAGAAATCTTAAAATAGTAAAATAAACTTGGCTAATTTGGTAAAAATTGGTGTTATCTTGTTTAAATTTATATGTCTTTCATTTAAGTGATATTGGGCACTCAAAAAATCTTTTTTCTTTCAAACAACAAAAATATTCAAACTGCTTCTGTGCTCATAGAGCATTCAACAAAGTGGGTAAAATGATCCTAGACAGATAATTAAAATGGAGTATTTAATATATGTAACTAAATAACAATCTGAAGTATCAACCAGTGAGTTTCCTCATCTATGATGATGTGACCATTCCCTATTAGACCATGTGCTCCCAGAGGAAGTTGTCAAAATCAGATCTAAAAAGATGTCAAATGTGCAAAGTGCACAGGTAAAAAATAAGGAAAAAAAAATCCTGAATGTGCATTGGCACTAACAGACCAAGCCCTCCTCCAACACAACCCCTACATGCTCCATCTCCCTACCCCAACCTAGAAAACCCCTTCAATGTGGGGAAGGAAAAGGGGTTGAGAACCATTCACTTTGCCCCTGACTTTTCCTCCTTTTGATCTAGCTGGAGGAACTTCAGTGAACCGGACAAATAATTGCATTTTACAAAGGATGTTTCAAAGCCTTCCTCAAACTTAGATGATAGAGCCTGTTATTTTGTATTTAATGGTTATAACAATATTTCATGGTAATTTAATACTCCCGCCATACCTTTTTTTAATCAAAGTTGTATGGCGTATGACTCTTTTGACTTTCAGGGTTCTCACAAACATTTTATTCTTTAGTTGCATGCACTGTATGTTTACAGGCAACCAGTTACTCAAGATGGTTTTACTGTGCCTTGCACAAAGAGAAGCCATATTTAGAATAGGGTGAAGTAACACTCTTTACTGCACTGCTAGATGAAAGCACACTGAGCATGTCCCAGAACACGTCTGTGCTTAATCACCCAACCAAAGAGATCCAGGGTATGCATGTTGTACTATCATGGGGATTTATGCCTGGACAATTAAGTGTTTGATTTGTTTTCTGAAATGCCATGAACTTATTTTTCTAAACACTATGCTAAATAAACTTTATATTTCTACTTTTCTAAAAAAGTAGTTGAGTGGACTTGGGCTGTGCTTCCTGCCTTGAAGAAGGCTGTCTCTAAATTGTGTCCAGTGTTGCAGGGCAAGAGACATGGTGGCACAGCAGACTGAGTGACAAGAGAACACGTGATGGGCATGGAGTTACAGAACTGTCTCGAGACTGTGATGAATGCTCTATAGAACACTACAGGGGTAGGGACCAGCAGTTAGAGTAATGGCTATGTTACTGAACTCCCATACAGTTGACAGCAATTCAAGTCCTGGACTCGATGGCTTGAACTCACGCCGGGCACATGTGTATGCGTGCCCAAGATCCCGAGAAGAGAATGGAGGAGAACGGCGGCTCGGCCATCCTCCCTGGAGGAGTGATTTCTCACTTTCTGTCTCTGACTCTGTCTCTCTGGAGAATGCATGCACCCTATAGCAAAAAACTCTCAAAAAAAAAAAATTCACTACAGGGATATATGCAGGGCATCCTGGAAGTTTATAACAGGGGAACAACTCAGCCCAGGGGGCAGGGAAGACCTCCCAGAGGAGGCTAAGACAAGAATGCTGAGTATGAGTTAGTGCACAGGAGCTAGGCAGGTGTGATAGGATTTTGAATGGGACCCAAGAAAAGGGAGCATTTAAACAAAAACCCAGCAGCTAAACCAAACAGGATGCTTTGAGGAGCTGAGAAAAGTTCAATATGACTAGATCTTAAAGAACATCTAAGAGCCATTGGGACCTAGCAAACCAGGTTTGGAAGACCTTATAAGTTAACAAATGGAGTCTAGAGTTTATTCTAAGGGTAACTAGGGATCAGATTGTGCATGTGTCTTTGTCAGTTTATTTACTGGGATCCCTGTGTTTTTACAGATTTAAATAAGAGATTATAGGAAAGGTAACTCGTAATGAGAGAAAACATTAGAACCACAGAGAAAACCAATAGTCCATGAAAACTCTAACGTGTAGCAGCTCCCAATATGAACCCTTTGCTGGGAGAAGAGTGGGGTCCCCATTGCTCTCACTCGTCCTCCCTGATGACACCTGCAGAAGCCCTTTCTCTGCTAATTAACATCCCACACGGAATTGTTCCCAAGGGGCTAGGCTAGCCTGGTATCTTCAGCATACTGTAACGCATGTACATGTAAATGACCGCGAATGGGAATGGAGAGCTTGGCATGTACCTGGAGAAGGAAGGGAAACATACTTGGGTTTGTCATCAAAGCATAACTGAGGAAGACTTTTCCCATAAATTGTCAGTTCCTCAAGCTCCTTTAAAAAGGAAAACAAAGTAGAAGTTGGTGAAATCAGTATCAGGTAGCCCCTGCATCGTTGTTGGTGAAGTCAGTAGTAGGCGGCCTCCGCATAGTTGTTGAATAAAAGAACAAACATTATTGGGGGGCTAGGAGATGGTACAATGGTTACGTTGCTGAACTCCCACATGGCCAATCATGGTTCGCGTTCTGTACCCACAGTACTGAAACTCATGCTAGGTGTGTGTGCGTGTGTGCCCAAAATCCCAAGAGGAGAATGGGGGAGAAGGGGTGATTGCTTGCTTTCTCTTTCTGTCTCTTTCTATCTCTCCAGTGAGTGCACATGTCCTATAGCAAAAATCTCAAAAAAAAAAAATTATTGGAATAGAAATACTAGATACTAGGAATTTGTGGAGAATCGGGACCATGAAAGGTCAACATGGGTTGCACCACCTGGTTTTCACGATCTGCTTCAGACCAGGAAGCCAACGGTAGTACTTGGCTGTGTGCGTGTGTGTGTGTGTATGTGTGTGTGTGTGTGTGTGTGACAATTTGCAACTGCCTTGTCAGTTATAATTTGATAATGAAGATAGAACTAGCCCCATGGGTAGCGAAATGTATTAATTATACAATCTAAACATAATTAAGAGGTGGTATGAGCCCCATCGCCAGGCCCTGCAGGAGGTAGTGATGTGTTCCTGCGAACTGCTACACCACCAGTCACTTCACACTTCCCATGGACATATTTTCCAAGAAATAAGCTGATTTGGAGGCAGCTCTTGAATTCTTCTCAGTAGGTGGTAACTGTTTGACAAATCCTAATTCAAATCCTTGATGGACCCACTGCAGGAGCACATCCATCAGAAACTGTCTCCTTAAAATGGCAGTATCCTCAGAGAGAACCTGGCCCAGAGTGAATTCCCCTAGAATACTCCCCACTCCGTCTTCCATGCCTGTTCCTGCCTACAGGTGACATTTGGAACAATTTCACAGGATCCACTAAAAGTTTATCTTATCACCGCTTAATTTGTCACTGAAGTCACTAAATCAGGAAACTGAGTTTTCCAACCCACCAATCCAGTGGCCTCTGCAAGGATTAACGTCCCATCCTAAAAGCCCCATCTGTGCAGTATGGCATCTCCATCTGACTTCCTGCCTGTAATCAAAAAAAAGGGAGGCTGATCTCAAATATGTCTACACGGTGAGCGTATAACCACTAATTGCTGAAAAGCACTGCCTATTCCGGAAGCTGCCTTTCAGATTCTTCCCCCTGGCTCTCAGTAAGTAAATTCTTATTTGTCACTGTTGCAATCACGGTGAGGAGCCTTTAAATATAAGACTCACTATGGGTAATAAGGAAAGAGGGGAGGCCAGGATACGTGTGTGTTTACCCTGTTTCAGATTACGGGGGAATAATGGGCATGTGTGTGTTGCAGAAGTGGGAGATGGAATTCTGCTTGTTTGTACATGTGCCTCTTTGCTAACAACCACAGTGAATTAGCACTTAAACAAGCAAATTAATGAACACGTTGACAAGGAAGCCTGGAAATGGAGTGTTAGCTCCAGATGAAATAAATACATTTCTTGTTTTTAAGCAAACGGAAGATTCCATTTGTTTTCTAAATATGCACAGCGTGCAGATATGCTAAAAATTTAAACAGATAAAAAATTAATATTTTGACTCAGCAGCTGCAACAGCCTCTAATATGTCACCCTGCAGCTGTGAGGAAATTGCATGTGGTCATCACTGTGTGATGCTTTCTTCAAATCACAAAGATGCTGCTTCGAGGATCAGTGAGGATTATCTACAATCATGATGGATGGAAGCACACGGCAGTGAAATGACTTATTTCATGTCTTTGGAGCAAAGTCAAAAAAGCTTGAAGATATTAAAGTAAATGTGTACTGTCGAAGCAATGGCTTTGGATGTTGGTTTTATGGGGTAGCGACTCTTTAGCTGATAAATAATGACCTATAAAGACAAATTTAGACACACAGTGATATTTTAAATAATGTCCTGTCAGTCGATTAGGTTCTCAATAAAACCACATTAAGTGCGTTTGGAAGTGGTTACAGTAATCAGGTTAAAATAATCAGCACTCATGACCGTTCTTCATCAGGTGAAAAAGAAATGATTTCATTCAGAAACTCTAGGCTTTTAAAGGGGGTAGGATTTTTTTTTAAGGGGGGTAGGATTCATTCTACTTTTAAAATTGGGATTCTACTGGGTCATCGGAAAAGTCATAATGCATTTGTACATGGAAAAACATAGAAAAATATGTCATGGCTTTCCCGATGACTGAATACTTGTGAGATAGGTACACAAGGAATCCAGAAAATAATATACAGATGGCAGAAGAGAAAGAAAGGTTTTGATCATGGCTTTGAGATTGGCCCACCCGGATGCTCTCAGAAATCATGAGTTCTTTTGGTTACAGGTTCTGAATTAATACCAAAAGCCATCAAACAAACAAAACAAGCAAACAAAACTTCTGTGTTTTTAACGTTTGCGGCTATTGTTTTACTTTAAAAACACCAAACAAAATACACTACAGTAGACTGGCCTTAACGTTACAGGACACCATTACTACTCAGCATTGACAAGCTCAGATGTGAGAAGAGGGCTGCAGCAGGAGCCAAGGAAATACCATCAGGAGGAGGTCGGGGTGGCAAGTGGCAGCGTAAAGTGTAAGAGCCAGGCTCTCGGATTTAGTGTCAGCTCACATTGCTGAAAAGGTGACCTGAGCCCCACTCCCACTCACCTATCTCAATACCTGGTATCCAGTTTGTGGTTTACTCAGTTTAGCTCCAAAATAGAAAACTGTTCATGTCCATAAACATTGGCGGCAAGTCAGTCACTATGGAAGATAGTACAGGAGACAGCACTGAGTCAGACTCGAGCCCTCTCCTCCAGATGCACAGGAAGGGACGAGCAGAAAGCCACCCAAAATGCCATAGACATAAAAGAAGGACCAGAGAATAATTTATCCAAAGGAGATAAGCAGGACTTGAACTTGGATATGCATTTGATGTTTGCAAATGGGTGAAGGACCACTTTGTTAAAAGGGAAGGATAGGCAACCATACATAGGCACCCAGGAGTGGAGAGCGTGGAGTGGAAAGAGAAGTAGCGTGGCTAGAGCTCTGACATGCACTCGGGGACCAAGGCAGAGCAGGGCCCCAAAACTAGGGATGAAGATTTACTCTTAGGGTGGCGGGTGGTAGGAAGCCTTTGACAAGTTTGGAGCATCGAAGAGTGTTTTGTAACGCATAGCTGATCTTCAAGAGTTCACCTCCTCCTGGGAAGAAGTGGAAACGCTTTGGTGGGGAAGAACCCTTACGAAAAAAAAATAGTAGAAACAGAGAACTGGAAATACATTTAAAAGCTATTGTATGGGTGGAATTTCCAAGATATGGCAGTAATTCAATAGGGATTGGAGGTCCTTAGCAAGCAGGAATAAATGGTTTTAGATTGTGCTGACTGGAAAATCAGTAGTGGATGGGCAAGAAAGTCAGGAGAAGGAAGAAAAAGACCTGTGGGGCAGAGGGTAATGAAGATGGACGGATTTCTCTGGAGCGTTTTCATGATGGCATTCC
>NW_006159811.1:5112749-5142328 GCF_000334495.1 Tupaia belangeri chinensis
CATGCCTGTGGATCAGGTGGCCAGCAGGCAGAGGCCAAGGAGGGTCTGGAAAGCACCATTCTATGCACTTGAGATGAAAGCTAGTGAGAAAATGGAATAAAAATGAAGATTGTGAAAGACACTGAGGCCCTCAGTGGAACAAAGAGACGAGTAGGAAAAATAAAGAAGGGAGGAAGGAAACAGAGTGTGTGGTCAGTAGGAGTAACTGCTCGGAGAGACCAACTCAGGAAGGCGGGGGCAGAGGGGTTCTGGGGCACAGTGGGGGAGCTCCTTTCTCAAAGGAAGGAAAAAGAGGCGAGTAGACAAAAATGTTTGAAGCGAGTGAGGTTTGTGAGTCTTTTTAGCAGATACTGTTCATTTATGCGCAAAAAGGAAGCAGCCCTCCAGAGTGTGTGTGGAGACTCAGCTGAGATTTGAGTGGAGGAAGAGGGTACAGAGTGCATGGAAAGACCACGTTGGGCAAGATCGCAAAGCATCAGAGAGATCAAGAAAATGATGGCTGAGACATACAGAGAGGGCCTCATGGGACTGTGGTCAGGTAATGAGGCCAAGCTCATGAGGCAGTGGTCACCTGTGTGCCCTCTGAAGTGGCACTGTGTGGATAAGAAGCCTGGCTCTACGGCCTACTTGCTGGGCAACTGGGTAAAAGGGTTACTATCTCTTATCCCAGTCTCATGGCCTTTTGAAATGGAGAAGATCCTAACCCACGGGACCCACCTCCTGAGGTTGCAGCCAGGATTAAATGAGATAATGTATGCAAAAAGCTGGCACATAGAGAGTACTCACTAACATTAGTTATTCATCTTTATCCGCAGTGGATCCAGTCAGAACTGACATTGATACTGGTTATACATGCAAATAAGCTACTGTGTTTGCCCATCACAAGCAAACCAGAGACTTAGATGTGTAAGAAAAAGTAGGTAAGTACAGCCTTGGTTTTACTGTCTTTAGTACTGATGAAGGTAGTCCACGATTTTAAATGTAGCTGTGCACTTTTTTTTTTAAGAATTATTTGGACTTTATTTAGTTATTCACTTTCATTTGACCAGAGAGGGACAGAGAGAGAGAGAGAGAGAAAGAGGGAAAAAAGTTGAGAAAGCAAGTCGCCAGGTCTGGAACTTGAACAGTGGTCAGCCATGTGGGAGTCCAACGCCCTTAACCACCACGCCACCTGCTGGCCCTTCTCTGTTCTTTTCTTTTTAAAGAATTACTTATTTAATTTTATTTATTATTATCATTATTTTTCCGTACACTATAGGTCACATGCACTTACTAAAGAGAGAATGAGACAGAGACAGAGAAAATGAGAAAATAAGCTGCCAGGTCTGCTATTTGAACCACAGTAGGCCACGTGGGAGTCCAGTGCTTTTAACCACCATGCCACCTGCTGGTCCCTGTAGCTGTGTTCTTTAAACATAAACCTACAAAAGCCTTCTCTGCAATTCAGACCCTGGCCCACAGTTCTCACAAAGACAATAGTAATCCTGACTTCACTGAGAAGCTTGAGAGTTGAAGTTCAGAAGTAAAGTCTTTCTGTCACTGCAAAAGCTAGGTAACGTATGGTTTAATAAAAATTACATGAAGGAGAAAATACAAGTTCTTCCTTTTTAAATTTAAGATGGCCTCAATTTTAGCATAGCTCATGTTTTGTTTTGTTTTGTTTTTCCTGAAACAAAAAGCTCAAAGAGAAGAAATGCCTTGAAATATTCAATCAACCCTCAGCAGCGAGTGTGGACTCTTAAATAAAATACAAGTTGGGAGAATAAGGAAGAGACAATCACTGAAAGTTCTAGAGACTGGATATGCAATTCATAGTTCAAACAATAGGAGATAGGGTGACAAGATGAGAAATAAGAAAAGAAAGTGCATTACAAAAAAGAAGATAAGGAAAATAAAGAAGCAAGTGTTAAAAAAAATAGAAGACACGAGAAAATTGAAAGTAGAGAGATAAAAGAACAAGACCAGATGGAATGAAGAGGAAAGTAAAAAAGATAAGAACCAAAATATGATTCCACATAATTATCATAGATGATGCATTAGAAGGGGACTAGACTAGACAGTAGAATACCTTACTCGACTCCTTCATTTTCCACAATATTTCTTGAGCACCTTCTACATACTGCTGGGTTGTCAGGAAAGTCATGACACATTCTTGCATTAAAAAAAAACATAGAAAAATATGCCATGACTTTCCCAACTATATAATAGGTCCTCAACTGAGCTCTTAATTTCCTGGTCAACAAAATGGGAATTGCCTAATATTCCCAATTCTGCAGGAAGGTCTCCTGGGAAATCAAATGAGAAGAGAAGTGAGAAATGCTTTGAAAATGATAAAAACACACAAAGCACCATTATTACTATTTTAAAATAATTATTTTCTTTTTCTTTCTTTCTTTTTTTCTCTTCCTGTCTTTCTCTCCCCTCTCTCTTTCTTCCTCCCTCCCTCCCTCTCTCTCTCTCTCTCTCTCTCTCTCTCTCTCTCTTTCTTTCTTTCTTTCTAATTTGACCAGAGAGGGACAGACTGAGAGAGAGAGAGAGAAGGAAAGTGAGAAAGCAAGTCACCAGGTCTGAGACTCAAATTGCATTCAGCCATGTGGGAATCCAATGCCTTTAACCACCAAGCCACCTGCTGGCCCCTATTATTATTTTTCAAATTATTTTATTTATCATTATTACTATTTTTAAATTTGCTACAGGGCACATGTACTCAACAGAGAGAGAGAGAAGGAATGAGGGAAATTAAAAAAACAAACCACCAGGTCTGGGACTTGAACCATGATTAGCCATGTGGGAGTCCAGCACCCCAAACCCGACACCATCTGCTGGTCTCCCATTATTGATATTAACAATAAGATGGAAAACATATTTAGTCGCAGGGGTAGCCTTGGAAGTCATATTGAACCTACCACAGACCAAGCACAAAATCTACCTCCTAGTTGTTATCTCCTCGGCCCACAACAGGAAATGGCCAAATTAAGATACACAATCATCACAAAATGCTATGTAGCTACTAAAAATGACAAATTACCTGGATTCTTCCAACATTTGCTAACATATAGAAATACAAAAATTAAAGTGATATTTTAGGGGAAAGAACGAAGTAATATGTATCTGTTGACTACAGTTACCAAAAAATTGTATGTATGAATACACTGATTAAATGTGGAGTGATATAAATGATAAAAACTTGGTATCCATTAATACTCTTTAAAATTTACTCATTTAATAAGAAAAATACAGAGTAGGAACACATGTCCACGTGACAGTCTTAATCAGCTTTCTTAGCATTTAAAACAGTCCAGCAAGTTTGGACCAGCAGGTGGCATGGAGATTAAAGCACTGGACTTCACAGGGCCAACTGCACAGTTTTCGTTCTGTATCCAACAACTTGAAAATCACATCAGGCAAATGTGTGTGTGCCCAAACCCCCAAAAGGAGAATGGAGAAGGGATTGTGGCAGGGCCATCCCCCCCAGGGGGAGATTTCTCACTCTCCTTTCCCCCTCCACCCTCGTTCTGTCTCTGGTGCATGCACATGGCCTCTAGCAAAAAATCTAAAATAATAATAATAATAATAAACCAGACTAGCAATTCTTGCAACTTTTCCTAATAGTGCTTCTCCACGCCACCTTACATGTCATCATTGCCAATCAACACCTTAATCTACCAACTAAAATAATAATAATAATAATCCTGACTCCTTACTGTGCATACTCAGTTATACTTAGCATCACAGAGAACAACAACGTGGATTGTACCACAGAGCAGATTCTGGAATCCTACTCTCTAGGTTCAAATTTTTGCTCTGTCACTCCCAACTTTTGTCATTTTGAAACAGTTACTTAAACTCAGTTTTGGTTTCCTAATATGCAAAATGGGCATAAAATTAGTACCAACCCTGGAGGATTCTTTTGAATGTTACATGACAAATATGTTCATAACAATTAGCACAGGGCCAGCTCCATGATGTCACGAAAATGCATTGCTCCAGAGAAGCCAGATCCCACATGGCAGCTGTAGTTCGAATCTCCAGAGTCGGGAGCCTGAAACACCCCAGGCATGTGTGCAAACGCCCAAGATCTGCCAGGCTGGAGGACTAGAAAAAAGGATCTTGGCATGACTAGTCCTTGGGGGACCATCTCTCTCTCTTTCTCTCTCTTTTTCACCCTCCCCCATGTATACATAAGCTCTCCCATGAATAAAGAAATAAAAATAAATAAGAAAATTTTTCTAAAAAGAAAAGCAATGAATGCAGTGCTTTTTATATAATAAGCCCTTGGAATCATCAGCTATTATTAGATGCCCATGAAAAGATCACTCACAGAGAACGTGAGCTCGTCTGTGCCAAGTGCTAGGTAATTGGTAGAAACAACCAACATAGTAGGAATTACAACTTCGGAGATGCCAAGAGGAAGCTTGGCCTGGAAAGGAAGGAGTCTGGGCCAGACATTGAGAAATAGATGCGTAGCATTCTAACCATGGAAATAAGACAGTAAAACTGCTACAAGTTTAAAATTTGGGCCTCTTTTCTTCCTTTCCATTTATAACCACGGGAGCAGCTACAGCAAGACTTAGGGCAGTGCCAAGCCTCTCTCCTGCACAATGGAAGCTGCTGTAAAACAGAACTGGTGCTCACCCCTCTGCCTCGGGTCACCGTGTCTGGAGGCAAGAGCGGGAGCACTGGCTTGCATAGGGCGCCTTCCCAGGGTCTGAGTTATGTTCAACTGCACAGGCCTTTCTTTTCTTTTCTTTTTTTTTCTTTCTTTCTTTCTTTCTTTTTTTTTTTTTTTTTTTTTTTTGCCTCCATTTCTCAGTGCTGCAGTTATATCAACTTATTCCCAAATAAAGATCTGTTGTTCTTCTAACATGAGCTTTTAGACTTTTCCACCAAAAAATTTTTAGGGTCCTCATTCCTTCAGAAAATGATGATAATAAATGGAGAAATCACGGATGGGTCTTAAGAGATTTTTTTATAATCTGAAGAAAAATGTTAAAGTGGTGGCAAACACTCATGTTCTCGGGTTGCCCCTGTGCCTGCCAAAGGAGCAAAGAAGGGAAGGAGGGAGGGAGGCAGAGAGAGGAAAAGAAAAAGAGAAAGCAATGAAGGTCAAAGCTGGCAGGCCAGCCACAATCAGTTCACAGGTTCATAGTCTCATTTTGCCTTTTCAGAGTGCCAATGAATGCTTCAAAATATCAATGTCAGGGCCAGTAGGTGGCATGAAGGTTAAGGTGTTGGTTCCCACACAGTCAACTTTGTGGTCAGATTCTCGGACTTGGTGGCTTGAAAAATCACTCTAGGAGTGTGTGTGTGTGTGTGTGTGTGTGTGTGTGTGCCCAAAATCCCAAACAGAGACTGGAGGAGAAGGGACTGCAATGTGGCCATGCCCCCAGGGGCTGATTTCTCACTTTCTCTCTCTCCTCTCTCTCCTTCTGTCTCACTCTCTGGTGAGCATAGGCTCCCTATAGCAAAAACTAAAACAAAACAAAATCAACATCAGTTAGTTCAGGGCTTCCCACAGACTATTCTGTGAATCACTGGCTAGCTCTGTGAGAGACCATGACAGAGGGGAAAAGATTTCGGTGCAATGTCTGGGCAGTGACGTCCAGCCCTTTCCACCTCGAAGATTCGCAATGTTGGGGGCCAGCAGGTGGCATTGTGGTTGAGCACTGGACTTCCACATGGCCAACTGTAGTTCAAGTTCCAGACCTTGAAATTCATGCCAGGCACATATGTGTGCATGTCCAAAGTCCCAGGAGGAGAAAGGACTGCAGCATGGCCATCCTCCCTGGGGGCTCATTTCTCACTTTCCCTCTCACTGCTCTCTCTCTGTGTCTCTCTAGCAAGTGTATGCACCCTACAGCAGGAAAAAAGAAAGAAAGAAAGAGAGAGAGAGAGAGAGAGAGGAAATGAGGAAGTATCCTCTAGTGGGGTGGCCACAATGCAATCCTCTCTCCTCCATTCTCCTCTCAGGATTTTGGGCACATGTGCATATACACGAGGCATGTTTCCTAAGCTGCTGGGTCCAGGACTCAAACCATGCAATCAGCCATGTGAGAATCCGCCCACCTTAACCACCACACTGTCAGGCTGGCCCTCAAATCTGCAGTTCTAAGGTTCTGAGAAATCCTGAAATATAAACAATTACCTAATTTTATTTAACCAAATGATGTTCCCAAATTCATTTGGCCAGGAATCTTTTTTGTGAGTAATATTAGGTCATCAGGAAAGTCAAGACGTACTTTTCTACGCAAAAATGTGTCATGACTTTGCCGATGACCCAATACCTACTAACCATTGCATAGACTCGAATTCCATGGAAAACAATATCAAATGTTCAGAGAACTATTTCTTTACTTGTCTTTTTTTGTTTACAGTCTTGCACAGATTTGTGAGGAAAAGTGAACCAGTATTTTAAAAATTACTGTACAAATAATAACAAAATTTTAATCCCTGCCCCCCAAATTGTACCATCCTATCACATCAAGTATTTTAATTCCTCCGGTCTTTCCCTTTGTAATATTATTCTCTCAGTATTATCTCTTTTCTACCTAACAACTCAGAGATTTAGTCATCCTATTAGGCAATCGGCCACCCTCAATACATTTTTTTAAAAATGCATCTGCATTTGAACATTTTCCCCTTAGGTTTTTATCTAAGAGTTTTCCTTTCATTTTTCTCCATCTTCTATGAGCAGAAGAAAACTTTTAATCAAGAAAGACAAATGGAGATAGCGCCTGGCTTTGGCATTTTTTGATAATGTTACTGAGATATGGGGGGGGAGGGCCGGACTTTCAAAAAAAAAAAATCTATGAGAAAGAAACCCTGCTTTCTGCAGCACTTAACCATGTCTCCCGCATCTTAGGTGCTCCTGCCTCTCACCTAGTTCATTTATCGTTGTTGGAAACTTCAGACCTGGTCTAAATCTCCTAAGCTCTCTATTAGTTTTGATAGACTCGGAGGGAAAAAAATGCCACACGAATGACATCTCCATATGTGGGAGCACATTGAGGTTATTGGACCTGTTCCCAGGATGTGTTTACTCTTGTCTGTGTGATAGATTAGATGTAATTTTCTTTTTTAAACAGCTAAGTACAATTAAGAGATCTCCGACGATGATTTGAGGTACTGAACAGAGAATAAATTCTGCAAGTAAATCCTACTATGCTGGAAGACACCAACACAGATAGATGGGGAGAGTGGGCCCATCTGAAGAGCTGCCAATAGCTTAGCCTTCCCGAGGACAGTAAAGTACATGCCACTCCTGGCACAATGTGAGGTGGGTTATCTTTCACGTTCTCTGTCATCGCTTGGCTTTCCCTAACGCCTTCCTGAGTTTCGGTATAAGTCATCTAAACATTGAACGACGTTAACTATCACATAACTAAGGCAACACTTCAGTTTAAAGAAAAAGAAGAAGAGAAAGAGAAAGAGAGAGAAAGAAAGGAAAGGGAAAAGGAAAAGGAAAAAAAGAAAGGAAAGGAAAGGGAAGGGAAGGAGAGGTGAGGAAAAGGAAAGAAAGTAAAAGAAAAGAAAAAGAAAGGAAAGAAATTGGCCCAGTTACAGTGGTATGAGTTGGACGCTGTTGCTTGGCAAGCTCAGGCCACATGGGAGGTGTGGGTTTAATTCCCAGATCACCATCAAAAGCCAGGTGTAGTGATGTGTGCTTATAATTCCAGCTACTTAGGAGGCTGAGGCACAGGGACTGTGGCATAGACAGATTCTATCTAAAACAAACAAACAAACAAACAAACAAAAACGCCTACACACAAAATTCCAGGACTTTAGGTTCAAGGTAAAATTTAGATAGATGATAAGCTCCAGGTAGCTATGGTAAGAAACCTGCACACTTATACCTTCAACCTGCTGCTGAACAACTACCCAGGATGTCAAACTCTTACCCAAAATTCAATCCGTCCAAACCCTTCCAAATCCAAGTGCATCATCTTCCTCCCTGCCTCTGGGACCTATTCCTGCCTGGCAAATGGTACTCTATGAATTAACTTTCTATGATCAGAAACTTGGAAATTATCTACAAAATTCCCTCTCCTATAACCTGCAAGGCTGAGAGATCACCAGTTTCTGTTGTTTTTATTAGGTTGAACCATATGAAATTGTCACTCTAACTATTTTGGCCCCCAAATGGCAATTTTACATGAATCAACCTAGTACATCATTAATGACTGGTCAAGCCATAACCTCTTCTCTTCATCCCTTCAACAAATTCTTGGTTAAAAAAACTTTACTGTCATTTGGATTCCTGCAACTATCTCCTAGAGGTCTTCCTACCATAGTCAGCCATAGTCAGGCCTTCTTCCAAGTCATCTTCCACAGATCCTTACAAAAATGCTACTATGACATTCCCTGCTTAAAAACCTCTAAAGAGATCCCCATAGCCATGAAGACAAAGTAGTTTCTTCTTAAACTGAGTATACAGTAGGATATCCTGGGCCTGCTTAAATGCACTTCAGCTCCTACCACTCCCATACTCAGGGCTGGCTCCTACTGAACTCTTTGTGGGCGTCTGAACAGATAATATCCTTTAGCCTATCCTGTGGAATGTTCTACCCTCCAAATCTCCAAACCCTTATTTACTTCTCATTCACCTGTCAAAATCATCTCTGTTGTGACATGATCCAGAAAGCCTTCATTCCCATTCTCCACACACACACATATACACCTTCCAGCCCAGGGCAGAGTCATGGCCCACAGGTTTATCTCATATCCTGCGCCGTGCTCAGAGTATACAGCTTTATCATATCAGACACAAATCTTGTTTTGTTATGTGCTGAATTGTGTCTTCACTAATTCCTATATTGAAACTCTAACCTCCAAATTCTCAGATTGTGACTTTAAAGAAATAATGATTACATTAAAATGAGGCCATTACGTGTGAACTCTAATCTAACTTAACTGGTGTACCTATAAGAAAGGGAAACTAGGATATACAGAGAAACACTAGACGTGCACGTGCAAGAGGGATGACCATGTAAAGAGGCAACAAGGCAGTGGCCATCTGTAAGTCAAGACCATGGAGAATGGGGCCAGCAGGTGGCATAGTGGTTAAGGCTCTGGCCTCCCATATGGTCAACCACTGTTTTGGGTCCTGGATTTGGTGGCTTAAAACTCACACCAGTTGCATGTGCATGTGTGCCCAAAATCATGAAAGGAGAATGGAGAAGGGATTGTGGCATGGCCATCACCCTGCCCCTGGGGGGGGTGTGTGTGATTTATCACTTTCTGCATCTCTGTCTCTCTGTCTCTCTGGAGAGTGCATGCACCCTATAGCAAAAAAAAAAAAAATAGACTACAGAGGAAATCTACCCTGCTGGCAACTTGATCTTGGACTTCCACCCTCCAGAACTGTGAGAAAATAAATTTCTGTTGTTCAAGCCACCCAGTCTGAAATTTTATTGTGGCAGCTCTAGCAAACTAATAAACTTTCTTCACTAAACTGCATATTTCTTTTACATTTGTTTTAATTGCCAAAGGGTGCAAGCACTCACTAGAGAAAGGAGAGGAGAGGGAGAAGCGCCCCTCAGTGAAGTGTGGTCATGCTGCAATCCCTTCTTTTCTACTTCTCCATCCTGGTAGGATCTAAGGCATTCTCCTCCTTCCCCCAAATATGCCTGACATGTTTTCTCAAGTCACGAGATATCAACTGTAGTCGGCCATGTGGGATCCATTTCCTTAACTATTAGGCTAAGGGGTCAGCCTAAACTGTACATTTCTTATGTGCAAGTACCACATCTCATTCATCTTTGTATTCACAGAGCTCAGAACAGAGCCTGGGTTTAAAAAATGATAAGTCAGTAAGGGAATGACAACATTGCAACACTACATAGAGAAGTGGAGTAAGCTAAAAAAGGCATCTATTTGATGAAAAAGCAAAACTCTGGAATCAATACACTTCCCCCAAAGTTCAACAGTTGAAATCACTGGTTAAACTATAATACTATACAACAGTTTTGATTCAACAAAGGATTTCCAAGCACCAGAGAATGGTTACTTTATTTAGAACCATCACTTAATACACCTAATCCCCAGGACAGCCAAGGTTCGTTGTTTTGTTTGTTTATTTGTTTGTTTTGTTGTTGTTGTTGTTGTTTTCTCCCCCAGCTATTTTACTAGGACCTGCTCTTCCAAGGCTAGGGACTCTCACTTAGCTCAGTCCCATGACTCTAGTCTAATGGTCTCCTATTAGCTTTACAAAATTAATGTACCTCCTAACCACCTAATTTACTATCAAAGAGTGTTCTGGACATTGGAGAGAACAGAGCTCATTAAAAATTAAAATTTTCCAATCTCCTTATATAAACATTTATTTATAAAATATGCCTGAACATAAAAGTTTTAGGGTCCACATGCAGAATAGATTGGTAATAGAAAAGCTATCATAAAAGGTACATATCAATTTCTACCTCTTGCCCAGATTCATCAGTTTGTAGACATCTTGCCAATAATATACCCTTCGTCAAGTTGCAGTCATCTCCAAAACTCTCATGACCCTACTGCCTGTAAGATCCAGTCCAAACTTTTGGCCTAAAACATTGGGTTCTGTATACTCTGGTTCCAACTTAAATTTCCCAAGCAGTTAATCTAATATGCTTTAATACTAACCATGTTCATCATCCATTTGACTGACTCTTTGGCCATGAGTGGTCCATATTCTTTAACTCTGGGCCTGTCTCCTAGTATAGACTCCTCAGAAAGCCCATCTGACCTTCCCTTTCTAGCTATCTTTCTGAAGTATTTCCATTCCCCTCCACGAGTTTTCTATTTCTTATTCTCCCTACTTTGAACTTTGATAGCCCTTAATACCTGTTGATATTACTGTTTATCGATTGCTTTGTAATATTTGTCAACTGTACTGATGTCTTTGGCTTATCTCCTGAAGATCTTTGTGTTCAAACAGCAACTCAGCACCTTGTGCTCAGTGTTTCTTAGTAATTATCCACTGAGATGCTTTGACCATGTCAGGAATCTCTTAGTTCTCATCATAGCTGCCCCTCCATATCTTAAAGTGAGAATAAGTAGCTAAACTCAAGCTTACAGACTAATACCAGCCCCTGCCATCCCTAGATTCTCCTTTGGGGGAGAAACTCCTTTGCTTACTTCCCAAAACAGTCCTGATTACAATGGCAGCACTTAGTAATAGAGTCACAATCTTCTGCTGGTAAAGTTTCTGATTACTCTGAAGCTTGCTTCTACAATGTTTGCAGTCTCTACAACTGAGTTTCTGCTCTCACCCAGCATTTTGGGGCTGGAGTCCTGTGCTCTATAGTTCAGTCTTCTTAGGGTCTAGATCTTGATGCTCAATGACTTGTCATTAGTTAAGGCCATGTATAAAAGTTAAAAACTACCTGAACTATGATGCCACCAGCCACCCTTAGAGCACTGCCATTGACTTGCTGTGCCTCCCCCCCCACTTCCACCACCATCACTGCCACCATCACTACCACCACCGCCACCAGGTTGGACAACTGAAATATCAGCTATCCCAGACCGAACAGGCCTGCTGGGTACTGGGATCTAAATAATTTGCCAAACCTCTTCCCTGCCCAAAGACAAGCCCCTCACCCAGGTTAATCCCTCTACCTGCATCCCCTGACAGGTTCCAGCTTTCACACTTTTCCCATTTGTCCAGTGGCACCCCAGAATGCCTCTGAATCAGTGCTTGAGAGTAAGGACAACGGCTACAAAGGCTAAGTTTCTCCTATTTGAAGAAGTGGGGGAACCAGTAGTTAGCGTAACGGCTATGTTGCTGGACTTCCATGTAGTCGACCGCAGTTCGCGTCCCGGACCCGGTGGCTTAAAACTCACGCCGGGCATGTGTGCGTGCGTGCCCAAGATCCAGAGAGGAGAATGGAGGAGAAGGGATTGCAGCGTGACCAACACCCCTGGGAGGTGAGTTCTCGCTTTCTGTCTCTCTATCTGTCTCTGTCTGTCTGGCGAGCGTACACGCCCTATAGCGAAAAACCTCTCAAAAAAAAAAAAAAGAAGTGGGTCAAGAAATACGCAATAACCCATTAACATGGAAATTCCTCTCTCTAGACTGTAAGCTCTTGGTGGCACAGTCACTGTCGTACTCATCTCTTTCTGTATTCTGGGCTTCTGAACTTTACTAGGGACTCAAAAATACACATTTGTTGTGTGAATGGAGAGATGAGCACAAGTGATGTATGGCTCCAACGCTGTTTAAATTTCAGACTATGTTTTCTTTTTTGTTTATTTATTGTTTTGAGATCAGAATTTTAAGTTGAGGACAAAAAAATCTCATCTCCTGAGGCAACAACACGCTTTTAGGTTAATCTCCCTGAAATTTTGTGCCTGAAGCTGATGGTAAAGGTTCTCTCTAGTAAGAGACATGAGATAAAACAGACAAGAGGGAAACAGACTTTAGAGGGATTATTTTGAAAATATATTTTGTTATCTTAAGACAAAGTTGCCAAATGTATACAAAGGTACTATTATCATTATTTATTGTTTATTGATATGTGATACAAAGTTTTTTCGGGCCTTCGAGACTATTATCAGTTTAATTTGAATCCACAAAATATTTATTAAGTGCTCAATGGAAGTATTACGACATGAGACAAATGTCTCTTTTTTTTTTAAGAAAGATTTTTGCAACAGGGCACACGCGCTCACTGGAAAGACAGAGACAGAAAGTGAGAAATCACCCCCTTAGGGGGATGATCGTGCCAGAATCCCTTCTCCATTCTCCTCTCTGGATTTTTGGGCACCCACTCATGCATGCCCAGTATGAATTAAGGAATCCGGTCTGGGACTCTAACTGCAGTCAAACCATGTGGGAGTACAATGCCTTAACCACTACGCCACCGGCTGGCCCCCAAATATCTCCTGTTAAAGCGCTCATAATCTGAGCACCAAAGTCAAGCCTTTATGCCTGGAATAAACAAGCCCAGAAGCTGCTCAGTGATTTCTGAAGATTCCAAAGGAGGTTTCACTCACCAGCACAATATCCCACGAGGTTGAGGAACTGCTCTTCCTTGCAGCTGGTCTTGCAGCTCCCACTGGTAAGAGTGACATGAGGGTGACAGGAGATACAATCAGATTCCAATGGCCCATGGCACTGCCTGCAGGTTGGGTGGCATTCTGTCAGAAAAAATAAAAACCAGGATGGGAATTAGCACATAGCATACAAATGCTCCAAGACTTCAATGCCTATTGTACATTACATTAAGAGAAGACATCAAGCTCTAAACACTCTGGAATATTCCTGAGCAAACCTAGCATACCCTTAGACCTGGCCAAGAGACTGCCTTTTTGGTGATAAGAATACTGTCTGTGAATATAATATAGGATCTTAAACTATAAAAATTTGAGTAAATAATCAGACATCCTAGAGGAATCAGCATTCCATCCCCATCTGTGTGAATAACGACGTTCAAATCAGAGTCACGAAGCAGAAACATGAGTGGTAGGACTCTCCCACCCTAAAATACAATGATTCAAAGGGAGAGCCAGAGAAAGAGAATAGAGAGACATCTCACTTTCCAGAAATTCCTGGCAGACCAAGGGGGCAATACCCAGCAAGTGATATGAAATTTCTCACTAGAGTCAAATGATGACAGCCACTTTCCCTCCAGGACACCACCTGAATGCTTGTCTTATCAGCAATACGTAATTAAAATGCAAAAAAAACAGTGAAGTCCTCTTTCTGGAGGTTATCGTGAGCTGTGTCTGAAGCTCAATTCCTTAGACAAAGTTAGGTCGAAGCTATCTATGTATTCCCCAGAAAACCACCAAATTAACAAGAGGTAGTACACAGAAAAAAACACAAGTGAGTCACGGTGAGGTGTAAGCAATACAGATAAGGATGGCAGGGAATCAAAGAAGGTGGCAGCTGTGGCTGCATGGATGCTGCCAAACAGGCAGCAGGCACAAGCCTGTGAAGGCTGAAAGATTCCTCTGCCAAGGAGGAGGAGGTCTAAGCATGTCTGATTCCACGAGAAGGGGAAGCAAGGGACTGGAGCTGGGCAGAGCTTGCTGGAACTGATTAATTCCCTTCTGGCACAGGGCTGCTGGAAAGCAAAGGCACAGATTTCTAGTAAAATCAACAGTCTCTTACTTTTGGCCAAAGGCCAGGAAAAGTTAAGGCATATTTAGAAGAAAAAAAAAAAAAAAGGGCAAGCAAGAAAATGAACTGCTGATTAGAAGGATAGAAGGATAGCACTATCACCTCCTTTGCATTCCTGAGGTTCTCAACTTTGCAAATGCCTATCCAGGAGATACCAGCACTCTCAGAATGACGCCGACCACCCAGTTCTTCTTCCCTATAGAATATTCCCATAACCTGGTGCCCGCTCCTTGTGGTGCCATCCATCCTCTGGCTTCAAGCAGATGAAGGCACGGGCAGAGAAGAATGAGAGCCTCTCAGACTTTCCTCCTCTAAACAATTTTACACACCTAAAAACCAGCTGTGCTAGGATGAAAGCACCTAAGGATAGAAACAGCTTTCAAGGACAAGCTTCCGAACAAAGAAATCAGGAACATTTCCCCCACTGAGCTTGATAGAGTGTTTAAAGTAAAGTAACTCACCAGGTGCCCAGAGAGATTAAAATGGTACTTGGAAAAAGAAAATTCCAAAATAAAAATAATATTTAGCTTCAATTGTCTATATTTTTATTCATTCTAAATTCACTCTTCAGAGTTTAAAGCCAGATGAAGCTAAAACACATTAATTTATTTTAAAAGTATTTTATACATTTACTACCTGTTTTCTGACTCCAGAAATACATATAATACAAGTTCAAAATAATAGGCTTTTTCTTATCAGCTAGCTTCAAAGATCTATTTTTAGAAATAAAAATAGAATCATGATAGAATGTGTTTTGTCTCCTCCCCCCAAGTAAATTAAAAAAAAAAAAAAACACACAGTGCTATAATAACGTGCTTAAATTTTAGTATATTGTCAATTCCTGTACTAATCGCAACTAGTTATTTCCAGAATCTTTGTCACTGAAATACCAAGGTGTTCTAAAAAACATACTGAACTGGGGCCAGCAGGTGGCGTGTTGTATAAAGGTGCTGGATTCCCACATGGCTGACAGCGGTTCAAGTCCAGGACCTAGTAGTTTACTTTCTCACTTTCCCTTCCTCTCTCTCTCTGTTTCTGCCTGGTCAAATTAAAAAATAATAATAACAAATGGAATTAAATTTAAAAAAAAATGAACTAACGTGTCAGAGGAAGAAATAAATAAATCTCTCCTTTTGCTCTGTTCTACAGCCAGGGGAACCAGGGGAACCAGGACTAAGAATTGCACAGAGTTACCTGTGCAAATGCCTGACCCTATACAAATACATTAGCATCTGTGGTAGCTTGTCTCTACAATGATCACCATCAGATTCGCCGCCCACTGAGGGTGGAGTCTATTCCTTCAACCTCTCAAATCTGGTCTCTTTTGGTCTAGCCAATAGAACATAGCACAAGTGATAGAATGACTTCTGAAGCCTGGTCCTAACAACTTGTAGCTTTTGTTTGAGCATCTAAAAATACTCTTCAGGGAAAGACAGTTAACATATAAGAAGTCTGACTAGCTGAGACTACCATGTTGTGGTACTACCATGTTGAGCCACAAGAAGAGACCATGGAATAAGAGATTTGTGACCAATCCCTGTGAATTCATGTAGAGAATAACCTATCTACAGGATCCCAGGGAGAACCACCCAGCTAAGCCCATCTAACCTCCAGAACAGGGAAAGACAATAATTAATTGTTTTCTGCCACAAGTTTTGTGTGGTTTGATAGGCAGTAATAGCAGTATGTTGTTAATTGAGAAAGATAAAGTAAAAGATCTCCCTAGGATCCCTGAATCCCCACATTTTAAGTCCTTCCTCCATTTTCCATATAAAAAGGAATAGAATGGTATGTAGTCATGAAAAGTATATGTACATGAGTATATGTATATAATTTTTCATGACATTGGGAACTGTTTATGATTTAATATTTATTTAAAAAATAGAAAAAATGTCCCAGATCTAATTTGTTCTTAACTATGTAACAGTGTGTGGAAAGAGATAATTAAAGGATGAATTTAGGGGGACCAGCAGTTAGCGTAATGGCTATGTCGCTGGACTCCCACATAGTCGACCACGGTTTGTGTCTCAGACCCGGTGGCTTAAAACTCATGCAGGGTGCGTGTGCGTGCGTGCCCAAGATCCCGAGAGAAGAATGGAGGAGAAGGGATTGTGGCATGGCCATCCCCCCTGGGGGGTGATTTCTCACTTTCTGTCTCTCTGTCTCTCTCTCTGCCCTATAACAAAAACCCCTCAAAAAAAAAAAAAAAAGGATGAGTTTATTTTGGTGCAAAAATACTGAAATCCATGCTTTCTTTTCATAATACAAAATTGTTCATAAACGTTTTGAAGACCTCTCATACATCACTAGCTTAAAAGTTGTTGCTTTTGGGGCTGGCAGATGGCGTGGTGATTAAGGGTGCTGGATTCCCACATGGCTGACAGCAGTTTGAGTCCTGGACCTGGTGGTTTGCATTCTCACTTTCTCTCTCTCTGTCCCTCTCTGGTCAAATTAAAATAAATAAATAAGTAAATACAGTCAAATAAAAGAATTCTTTCTCTTTTTTTAGAGAGATTTTTGCTATAGGGTACATGTGCTCACCAGAAAAACAGAGAGACATAGAGACAGAAAGCGAGAAATCACCCCCCCCCCAGGGAGGATGGCCACGCCGCAATCCCTTCTCCGTTCTCCTCTCGGAATCTTGGGCATGCATGCACATGCGCCCGGCATGAGTTTAAGCCACCAGGTCCGGGACTCGAACCATGGTTGATTATATGGGAATCCAGCAACACAGCCATTACATCATCTGCTGGTCCCTCAAATAAAATAATTCTTAAAAAAAAAATTATTGCTTTTGAGATATGGGATGATAAATGATCCCCACCCATAGACCCCCCATGTTTTTTTCCTAATCTGAGCTTTCAAACATTTTGTAATGAGCACATAAACTTTCATAATCAGAAACATAAACTTTTAAACTTTAAAAAGAACCACATAAACAAAAAGTTATGTTGAACTGAGTTCCAGTTCTCGGAGAACATAAACATCATTATTTCATCTAGGAGGAGGAGTTATCTACTCTGACCATGGTCTTTCCGTTAAAATAATAATAATAATAATAATAAGTTCAGGAAATTTACTCAAGTATTACAATTTTTTCAGGGTAAAGTTGACTGTACTTTTATACTTCACCTATGCTTTCTTGTTGGAGTAAGGAAATTTCTCTGTCACCTTTGCTCTAGACTTTGGCATGTGCAAGTTCAAGACAAATATTTATAGCTCCAACTGAGACCTGGGATGACAAGGTTTCTAATTACACGGTCTGGGTACACTGTGAAGACGGTGCAGGCAGAGGCATGTGCCCAGCATGTTACATACTCACCTGCACAACCACCCTCCTGGGTAAAGTAGCCATCTGGGCACTGGGAGAAGCACTGCCCATCCAGCAGCACGTGGGAAGGCCTGCAGACTGTGCAGTTCTGTGGGCTCTTCCCGGCACACTGTAGGCAGGATTGGTGACAAGCTGGGAGAAAGACAAAGCAGAGGACGTAATCAGGAAAGCCCCACGTGATGCGAACGGCAGCTCTGTCTTTCCTGTGAACATTTCTGGGTAGGCATATGTTCTGCACATTCGCTTGGTTTTCCGAAGGCCAGGGCATAGATATCACATACTTCTTTATTATTATTTTTTTAAGGTCATGATCACTTTTTTAAAAAGAAAATTACTTATGTGCTTATTTATTTATTTTTAAAAGTTTTCTATAGGGTGCATACACTCACCACAGAGAGACAGGGAGAGAGAGAGAGAGAGGGAAAGCGAGAAAGGAAGCCACCAGGCCTGGGACTTGAACCACAGTCAGCCATGTGGGAGTTTAGCACCTTAGCCACCACACCACCTACTGGACTCCCTCTTACTTCTTTTTAAAGGCAATATCCTGCAGAGCAAGCAGTTACAAAACCCAGATTCAATAGAGCACAAATACCACAAAACAGAAATAACCATCTGCAACATCATACACTTCTTTCTTCGTAAGTTCCCATTCTCTGAGAATGTCAGATAAAGAACAGGAAGCCATAAACAGTTCTTCCTCCCTCGGGAGAGCTCTCCCACTATCACTAGATACTGTGCTGCTTCCCAGCTGCTCAAATGAAAGAGAAAAGGAGTGACACTTTCCTTATGCCATGCCTACTCTGTGATGGAGACTGGACACACAGATGAGAAGATCTGTCCAACACTCTGAGCTTCACACTCTAGATGCAACAAGACACACGGCCGCTAATGGGAATACAGTGAACAGGAGAACCAGGACAGCACAGAAAATAAAGGCATCACATCGCAGCTCTATGTGACCTTGACTAAGCTATGCTTCCATCTGTAAAATGAGGATACAAACAGTGCACACTGCATGGGGCGCTGTGGTCCCTAATGGAACTGATGCACATGAAGTGCTTAGGATCATGCTAGATACACAGTAGGGACTTCATCTTAGCTGTAATTGTTAACAGTAACTGCTATGTTAGATGTACGCAAGGTAGGAGAGTTGGAAAAAAAAAAAAAAGCCAAGAGAAAAAAAGAATTATGCTTGCCTTCCTCATACCTTTAAGGCTAAAGGGATGTTTTAATTTACATCATTTCCCAAAGGTAGTCACTGTAGTAATCATGTCCTTTTATCTTCTGTACTTTGAACTCTGACATCTAGGACAAGGCTGATCCTACAGAGACTGCCTCTCTCCGGGCTACATATGTGGAGACAATAAATGATGGGTAAGTGATAGCTTAAAAGCATGTCTTTTACATGTAAACTAACCGAGCCAGAGCCCACATGCCCACTTCCTCCTTGTCAAGCTCTTACACTCTAAGCCATCAGACAACTGTCCCAGGGCCAGATACTAGACAGCCCCTACGTCCCACAGCTCACTGAAATTATTCCAACTAGCCCATCCTAAACCTGTTCACCCTGCCTCGCCTGGTCCCTCCCCACAGAAGCCACAGGAAAGGCTTCTGTCCACAGTTTCCCTTCATCCCTCGGCCTGATGGTTGGCCCTGGTGCTCCCCCAGTATGGTATGGTATGCCCCTTTTTCTTGGACCTGCGAATAGCAAATCCTGTTTTCAAGGGCAGTAGCCTCTGATGTGTTGATCTTACCCCTCCCGAATAATATTAAACCTGCATTTTAAAGCAACCAGCCATTTACTTCCAATCATTCACTTATCTCTTTGTAGGTCCAGGTGCTTGGGATGCAGTGATGAGTACCACAAAGACCTGGTTCTGGCCCATGCAGATGAGGCCATGCATTTTAGGCCATCTCCTGTCCGATGGACAAGATCCACCAATCTTCAAGACATGTCTCTGACTCTTCTTTATCAAATGCCCAAAAGATTTATAGGCTAGCAGGTTTGGAAGAACCAGACGTAATTTTCACACCATTGAGATCTTCATTTCTACCAAGCTCTAATTAAACAGAACACATACTTAGGAAGCAGATATTCATCTAGTGTGTCATGGCCCATCAGTACGGACTGTTAAAGTATTCAACTACTTCCACAGAACTTGGTATATGGCTATTGGCCTAAGTCTTCTAGTGCTCTACTGCTGCACTAGGCCCACCCATAACTCAGCACTTAAAGGTTTAATATCTGTACCAGGAGGTCTCAGGACCCTGCTCTAGCGCTGAGGCCAATGCCCATTCTCATTGCCCTTGCCTTGCTGGTTGAAATTTTTTGATGATCATCACCGAGCACACTGCAGAGCTTTATATACATTCAAAAGTATTTCCACTACATGAAAGACAGGATTTGAAACCTCATATTTTTTATTAATTTCCTTTTTTTAATTAAATGGGTTTTTCTGCAATTGCCTTGTAAACATTTCTGTTAGCACAAGTCAGAAATTTATTCCCAAAGTATTGTTGGAATCATCTTTTTAAAAAAATGAAACAGGCAAACTGATATTAAGTAAATATTACCATAAAAGAAAGGTAGAGGGACCAGCAGTTGGCATAATGGCTATGTCTCTGGACTCCCATGTAGTCGACCACAGTTCGAGTCCTAGACCCGGTGGCTTAAAGTCAGGCCGGGCGTGTGTGCATGTGTGTCCAAGATCCCAAGAGGAGGATGGAGGAGAAGGGATTGTGGCATGGCCATCCCCCTGGGGGATGATTTCTCACTTTCTGTCTCTCTCTGTCTTTCTGGCAAGTGCATGCGTCTTATAGCAAAAAAAATTCTAAAAAGAAAGAAAGAAAGGAAGGAAGGAAGGTATACACAGACACTTAGTTAAGACTTCTCTAATACAAAATTAAACAGCATGTAATGGAAAGTCACGTGACAATATTTAAAAGAAAACAAACAACAAACAGATAAAAATTATATTGTCAACACAAAGCTTTCCAGGATAATTTGAGGATCTAAGTTGAAACAACATAATATTTTTACATACCTAAATATACCTGTGATAATGCCAATATTTTTATATTATACTTTACAAGATTGCTAAAATCCCCAGCTCTTCCTGTTATATCTTCCTAAGAAATAGGAAAACAAACCATATCATTGTGGAATTGAAAGCTGGGTAAAAAATTAATTAATGTATTAGAAGAACATTTTATTTCGATCCATTTTGTTACAAAGTCAATATGATAGCCCGGTAGGATGTGATTAAGGGCATTATTAAATTACATAAAACAGGGGCCAGCAGATAGTGTAGCAATTAGGTCACTGGACTCCCACATGACAGACTGCAGTTTGAGTCCTAGACCTGGTGGCTTGAAAATCACGCCGGGTGAATGTGCATGTATGCCCCAAATCCCGGGAAGAGAATGGAAAAGAAGGGATTGTGGTGTGTCCAACCCCGCTCACCCCCCACCCCCAGGGTGATTTCTCACATTCCCTCTCACTGTCTCTGTCTCTTTTTCTCTGGCAAGCACACACACCTTAAGGCAAAAACCTCTTTTAAAAAATTATAGGGACCAACAGATGGAGTAATGGTTATGTTGATGGACTCCCATGTAGTCGACTGCAATTCGAATCCCAGACCCAATGGCTTAAAACTCAAGCTGGACATAGGTGCCCAAAGACCTGATAAGAAGAGATTGTGGTGTGGCCATCCCTCCTGGGGATGATTTCTTGCTTTCTGTCTCTCTCTGTCTCTCCACCAAGTGCATGCACCCTATAGCAAAATCTCTCTTAAAAAAAAAAATTTCATGAAACAGGAAAAAGAAAAAAAAAAAAAAAGGACATCCAAGTTGAAAAGTTGATAGGCCAAGAAGTCCCAGAGAAATCCCTACATCACCCACCAGATTTTAGAAATATATCCTACTGAACTGCAGATTTCAGAACTCCCTTCATCAGGAATGGCGAAGAACCAAATGGATAATGAGCTCGTTAGCTGCCACAGGCACAGAGGGGAGAGGTAGGCTGAGTGATGATCCTCCCAAAGTATCTTTTTCTCCATAATGCTCTGTTTCTATAAGAACAGGCATTTGCATCTGCATTTTTACAACAATCTCATGAAACTTCAATTCTGCACTAGTTTTGGAAATGTCTAGCCTATTTCAGCGACTTTTATGAGGCTTGATCATTCTATGGAGGCCGATTTCCTAGCAGGAGTCCTGTCTGCAGTCTAAGATCCTTCAAGGAAGACTAACTCCATTATAGGGCATGTACGGAAGATATCTAAAGAAATTTCTATGAATAATTCCTCCATGTAATACTATACTTTTAGAGACTGGTTTTCCAGTTGATGGCTAAGTATATTTCTGAAAAAGCATAACTGAGCTGCTTAAGCACTAAAAGTGTCAGCACTAAAAATGTCCTTAGATAGTAGTGAAGTCCAGCCAACCTGACTATGGCAAAAATTTGACCTAAAGCAATTAAAACATCAAATTTTGTTCTTCCCATTTAAATTTTCAACTACTGATACTATTCCTTCTTTTTTCTTTTTAGTAATAAAAAGAAGTGGCACAGCATCCATACTTCATATCATGTGAATTTTCCTGGCTTTTCATGTCAGAACAATTTTTGAGGTATGTTTCTCTCAAATTATGATGGAAATATCACAATCCTCTAGGTCATACGGGAAGGGTACCATGACAGCAATAAAAACTGGTATAAGCAAAGTCAAACAAAATTAATCTCCTCCTTTCCCTTACCCTCTTTTTACTTTTTCCTGCTCCTGTTGTTTTCTCTTTTTTTTTAGTGACCATGATTCGACATCCCCCTATCTTTCCCCTGCCCCTCTCCCTGAATAGACTGGGAACCCTAAAGAGTAAAAATCATGGGCCAGCAAGTGGTATAGAAGTGAAGGTGGCTGGATCCCACATGGCTGACTGCATGGTTTGAGTCTCAGACCAAGTGGTTTGAAAACCACACCAGGTGGGGCCAGCAGGAGGTATGGTAGTTAAGGCAGTTGACTCCCATATGGTCAACTGTACCTCGAGTTCTAGACCTGGCAGCTTGAAGATCATGCTGGACACATGTGCCTGCACAGTCAAAGTCCCAGGAGGAAAATGGATGATAAGGACTTATGGCATGGCCAGCCCACTCCCCCTCCCAGGGGG
The DNA here is from genome assembly GCF_000334495.1 of Tupaia belangeri chinensis. Taxonomy (NCBI): domain Eukaryota; kingdom Metazoa; phylum Chordata; class Mammalia; order Scandentia; family Tupaiidae; genus Tupaia; species Tupaia belangeri. Next base: position 5,135,345 of record NW_006159811.1, read on the forward strand.
TGATTTCTCACTTTTCCTCTCACTGTCTCTCTCTGGTGAGTGCATGCTCCCTATGGTAAAACCATAAGGGGGGGGGGAAGGAAAGAAAAAGAAAAAAGATGTGTGAGAGTGTGTGTGCCTATGATCCTGAAAGGAGAATGGAGAAGGAATTGTGGCATGGTCATCCCCCCCAGGAGATGATTTCTCATTTTCCCTTTCTCTCTGTCTCTGTCTTTTTCTCTGTCTCTGTCTCTGGCAAGCACAAGTGCCCTATAGCAAATCTAATAAAAAGAGTAAAAATCCTAACTATTCATCTCCATGATTCCTGTAGTAGCTAATATAGGCCCTGTCTTTGGGTCTGGGCATGTCACAAATTCTCAATAAATCAATGTCTTGGTAATTAAATGGTGGGTGGATAGATGGGCTGGAAACAGTGGCATCACACTCACCTAGTGCTTTTCTCTTTGATCTTTTCTTTCAGCCTCTTTTCTGACCACCTTGTAAGTATTGGAGCGTTCCCAAATTCTCCTCTCTGTCCTTGTTTCCCTTTCGGGCAAACTTATACATAACTTTCATGATGACCCAGTGCTGGTGAGCCCCAAATTTATGTATACAGTCCTGGCCTTTCTCTTGAATTCCATTCACATAGATCTGCTATCTACAGGCTGTCTCCACTTGGTATTTCATAGGTTTCTTTATAGCACATTATCACGCCAAACTCTAACTCCTTAGCACAGCACATAAAGCCCTTGATGGTCTGATCCATCCCTCTCTTCCAAAATCCTTCTGACTGACTTCTGAACTCAACCTGTATCCACTTAATGTAATGTGACATCTGTCCAAAACTGTATTCATTATCCACTGCCAACCCCACCTCCTACTCCCCAGCTGGTATTCCTTTTGTAATCTCTATCTCATTTAGGAGCCCCACCATTCACGAAGTCACTCCTGATGAAAACCCCTAGGAGTTACCCTAGACTTTCACTTCTCCATTGCCACCACACATTCAAATTCGAATCCTGTTGATTTTATGTAGTAAATTTGTTAAATCTATGCCAAATCCTCCATCCCATGATCCCTGAGTCCAGACCTTGATCATCATCCATGATGTGGCTTTGCATAGCAGTCTCCTAAACAGTCCCACCCTATTTCTCTCTATTCATCTACCACACAATCACATAGAGATCTTTATAAAATGCAGATAGATCACATTATTCTCCTGCATAAAAGCTTTAAATGGTTCAACAAAACCACAGTGTAAACTCTAACTCCTTAGCACAGCACATAAAGCCCTTGATGGCCTGATCCATCCCCCATCTTCAGTACCACTCCTCGCAGTTCTCTTTGGACTTTATACTGCAGGAATACCACACACATTGCATTTCTCCAAGCATGCCATGACTCTGCCTTGCTGTTTCCTTGGCCTAGAATGCCCTTCCCCACCTTCTTCACTGAGTGGCCTCTTATTAATCCTTCAAAAGTGTAATCAGGTAAAGGTTTCCCTCTACAAACCTTTCCTCACTGCCCTCTCTCATGGAAGGAGTCAATCTTTTTGGTGCTGTTCCTCTATCTTGTGTCAACTGTCTTTTTAAATTTTATTATTATTATTTTTGGAAAGGTTTTTGCTATAAGGTGTGTGCGCTTGCCAGACAGACAGAGAGAGAGAGACAGAGAGACAGGAAGTGAGAAATCATCCCCCCAGGGGATCATCCCCCCTTCTCTTCCATTCTTCTCTCGGGAGTTTGGCCACACATGCATCCACATCCAGTGTGAGTTTAAGCCACCAGGTCCAGGATTCGAACCACAGTCGACTACATGGGAGTTCAACGACATAGCCATTACGCTAACTGCTGGTCCCTGCCAACTGTCTTTATAGCACATTATCATGCTTACTCTTCTAATACTTGTTCAGATGTCAATGTCTCCCCTTGAACATGTTTTCCTAGGGCCTATATCTTTTTCATTTTTTTAAACCCCCAAAGACTGGCACACCCGTGCTATAAAAACAAAAAGAGAAAAGTGAAGAAGATTGAATGCTACCAGAAGGCATGTACATATATAGCTATGTCAGCACTCTAGGGACTACATTAAAGGGCATTGCTTAATAGAGAGTCCATATGTTTTATTTAATGAATGTAAGGGAATCCCAACTTCATAAATGGTTACATACTCTTAAGCTGTGCAGGCCAATTCCTGCCCATTTATTTCTTTAATTAAGACTCTTCGCCTTGAGGGCCTTTAGTGAGTTTTTGCAAATACTAAATAGATGAAAATACACAGTTTATTTCTCCCTGATCACCTAAAACAAGTTTATTAATTCACCAAAATAGCTGATGAATTTCTTACTTTAAAAAATGATACTGGGCTAGCCTCATGGCCTCATGGTTAAGAGAGCCAGGTCCCACATTGCCTACCATAGTTGAAATCTGAGCCCAGGTGGTTTCAAAAACATACCAGGTGAGGGACCAGCAGTTGGCATAATGGCTATGTCTCTGGACTCCCCATGTAGCCAATTGCAGTTCAAGTTCTGGACCCAGTGGCTTGAATTCACGCCAGGCATGCGTGTGTGTGTATGCCCAAGATCCCGAGAGGAGAATGGAGGAGAAGGGATTGTGGCATGGCCATTCCCCCTGGGGGTGATTTCTTGCTTTCTGTCTCTCTGTCTCTCTCTGTCTTTCTGGTGAGTACACGCATCCTATAGCAAAATACCTCTAAAAAAGAAAATACCCCAAACACCAACAAAATGGAGAAATGGAAGAAAAGGGATTGTACTGTGATCATACCCCATTGAGGGGTGCTTTTCCCCTCTTCTCTCCTCTTTTCTCTATGTCTCTGGCAGTGCACACACCCTCTGGTAATTAAAAAAAAAAAATCTACACTAAATCTATACAGTTTTTGTGCAATTTTGTTCTGTGTTATGGTAAGACCCAGCCTAAGAAGGCAAACTATCTTTAAGGCTGAAAAAGAAGGCTTGGAACAATTTAAATGCTGAAAGTGCTTTGATATCTTCATGATCCAAGCTCTGTCACCAGAGCAGTAAGTACAATGAAAAGCACTTGATAGAAGCATGGGGAGGGAGACTAGGAGTGTTTATTACCGCTGCATTGTTTTTAAAAATAGTGTCTCTTCTGAGATAGTAAATTAGACAATATGCAAGTAAAAGTCAATATTTTATCACAGAGTTCATTTATTAAAGAAAACGTGTAATTTTTTCAAGATTATATTATCTTGAACTCCTTGTTGACCTACGTGGGAATTGGGAGAATTCATCATTAATATGCCTCAGAACTGGGGCAATTATGTGGTTAATCTATCTAATCATCCTGACCATGTACATACCTAGTCCTGGTTACTGCCAAATTGTTTAATGATGGTTGAGTTGCATCATTGATTGGATGGCCTGACCTGGCCTGGAGTTAAATTACAAAGCTCTGTGTGGCACAAATAAGGGATCTGGGCTTAAGAAGAAGTAATTTCTGAGCAACTATGTATATCCTGTACTTGAAGCCAGGCTCCCCCATTGCTAAATCATTCTTTAGTTGGTTTCTTCTAGGCCTCATTTTCTTCAGCTATAAAATGCAAGTGTAAACTCATAGGATTTTCAATAAAATTCTTGATTGTAAGAAATTTCTAAACTATAAAGTGATAGCCACAGACCAGCATATATGCATGAGCGTAATAATCTGTGACACAAAGGTTATCTGAAAATAGAACTATTGTTATCTGAAAACAGGTAGTGCTACAAGACACCAGTTAAGTATGAATTGTAGATAAATAGTAAATAGTGTTTTAGTATATCTCATGCAATATTGACCTTATACTGACAATTTTTTTATCTTTTAATCTGTTAAATCCTGTATTTTTTATTTGTAATTTGTAAAGTTTCTGTAATATATTTAATGCATGCAAAAAGAAAAAAAACAAGAATTGGATTTTTTTTCAATTGTTTAGGGGCCAGCAGGTGGCATAGTGGTTAAGGTGCTGGACTTCCACATGGCCGACTGCAGTTCAAGTACTGGACCTGGCAGCTTGAGAATAACATCAGGTGCATGTGTATGCATGACCAAGATGATTGTGGAGTGACCATTCCCCCAGAGGGGTGATTTCTCTCTTTTTCTCCCACTGTCTCTGTCTCTCTCTGGCAAGTGCACGTGCTCTATGGCAACAAACAAACAAAACTTAAAAAATAAAAATAAATTATTAAAAGAGAAGGAACTATAATACACCAATGTTAAAGTAAAATGCTTGTCCTTTTTTTATTATTATTTTAAATGTTTTTTATTTTTTTGAGAGGTTTTTGTTATAGGGCACGTGCGCTAGACTGAAAGATAGAGACGACAGAAAGTGAGAAATCACCCCCCAGGGGGGATGACCACGCCGCAATTCCTCCTCCTCCATTCTCCTCTCGATATCTTGGGCACACACGCACACGCACCCAGTGTGAGTTTAAGCCACTGGGTCCGGGACTCGAACCACGGTCAACTACATGGGAGTCCAGCGACATAGCCATTATACGCTAACTGCTGGTCCCTGCTTATCCTTTTTGATTGGAAGATTTGCTTATTCAAACTGTGGTCCACACTCTATGGTCTCAACCTAGCCCAACTAAATCCAAATATGCATTTTTTTTCCTTTTTCTTAGGGAGGTTTTTGCTATAGGGCGCATGTGCTCATAGGAGAGACAGAGACAGAAAGCGAGAAATTACCCACCAGGGAGGATGGCCACACCACAATCCTTTCTCCTCTATTTTCCTGTCAGGATACTGGGCATGCATGCACACATGCCTGGTGTGAGTTTTAAGCCGCCAGGTCTAAGCCTTAAACCACGGTCGACCACGTGGGAGTCTAGTAATGTAACTATTACACCACCTGCTGGTCCCCCAAAATGTACATTTTAACAAGATTCCATGGAGAGGCCTATGAGAGGCTCTAATCTTGAGAAACCTCAACTAAACGCTAAGCCATCCAAGTAACTGAATCCTTTAAAGTTGATTTTATTTAATTATCTCCCAGAGAAAGAGGGAGAGAGAGAGACCCTCGATAGAGTCTTGCTCTGCTTCAACTCTCCCTTCAGCTTTCCAGCTACCAAGAGCACAGTACCTGCAGGTGTACCCAACATGTTCAGGTCAACCCAGGATATAGCCTGGGCCTCCTATATGATTCCAGCATTATGCAGCAGTGCCCTACAGCCTATGTCACTATAGCTAGGTTTAAATCCTTCTAAATAAAAAGTATCTATGATGACCCAATGGTAGAACAATGCTTTGCAATCCTGGAGGCCATATGGAAGATCAGGGGTCAGTTCCTGTGTCACCCTGTGTGCTAGGCACATGCACGCCCATGAGCCTGGCTAGCTGGAAGGCTAGCAAGGGGAAGGACTGTGGCATGAGATCTTGTCATGGGTGCTTATCTTTCTCTTTCTCTCATTAAAAGAATTAAGTGAATTTAAAAAAAATTATTCAGAAAGAGTGGAAGGACAATCACAAACTGAGTTGAATAATTCGATCTGACCCTAGAAACACCAGCAGGAAAGGCCTTCCAAGAGACAATGAGCCCTTGTCATTATCCTGTCCTTCCAGCCATGGCTGCCATGTACAGACACACAGGTTGTTACCAAATGGCTCTGGGGAAAATCAGGCACATGGATTCCTATGAGAATGGTGCCTATGGGGTTGGGCAACCCAACAACTCTCACTCAGCACTCCCCTAAAGACTCCAAAGACCCAAAGGGGTAGCTAGACTCATACTAACTCATGGAGGTATGAAAAACTACTAGAGGAAAACTGAGGGAAGGCAAGGGGTGCTTTTTTGATGTTTTGGAGGCCTTGGGTTTTTATTGATTTGTTTTTAATTTGTTTAGTTTTATTTGAGCAGAGGGCTGATGGGTGTTTCTTAGGTTTTGATTTTTAGGTTGTTTCCCCCCAACCCCAGGAACTTGCATCAAACATGTGAGAACATCTATGGATAGAATTTCTAAAATCCTTCTTTTAGCTAATCCTAAATGTTGATATTAAAAACACAACTCGGGTTGACTATTGAAAATGCTTCCAAATTGGCAACAGATCCTTGTTCATACCAGCGATTCTAATCACACTTTGAAAACACAGAGGCCAAGTGAAAAAAGAGCACACTATTTAAGCTCCATCTACTGAAGTGTCCAGCTTTCTTTTTAGAATGAGCCAAAAATGCAGGACAAACACATGCAGGTGGCTGTCCTCATCTTGCCAGAGTTCTTCTGGTTTTTTTTTTTTTTTTTTTTTTTTTTTGCTATAGGGCACGTGCGCTCACCAGACAGAGAGAGACAGAGAGACAGAAAGCGAGAAATCACCCCCCAGGGGGGATGGCCACACCTCAATCCCTTCTCCTCCATTCTCCTCTCAGGATCTTGGGCACACGCGCACATGCGCCTGGCATGAGTTTTAAGCCACCAGGTCCAGGACGCGAACCACGGTCGACTACGTGGGAGTCCAGTGACATAGCCATTACGCTAACTGCTGGTCCCTCTTCTGCTTTTTTTTTTTAAAAAAAAATTTTATGTTTATTTATAGAGAGAGAGAGAAGAAAGAGAGAAAGACAAATACCCCCAACAAGGTCCTTACACCATGACCCACAGTCAGTGTCAACCACCCAAGATCACAGGTACATGCACATGCACCCAGCATGTCCAGGGAGACCTTGAGACTGAAACTTCTTCCCATAGGAGAAGTCTTCAAAAAGTTCAAGGAAGGGCCAGCAAGTGGCATGGTGGTTAAGGCACTGGAATGCATATGGATGACTTCATGGTTCAAGTGCCAGACCTGGTGACTTGAAAAACATGCCAAGCACATGTGCATGTGTGCCCAAAATCCCCAGAGGAGAACAGAGGAGAAGGGATTATGGCATGACCATCTCCCCTTAGTGATAATTTCTCACTTTCCCTCTCTATCTCTCTTTCCATCTCTGGCACATGTGTGTGCACTATAGCACAAAACTAAAAAAAAAAAAAAAAAAGCATAAAAAAAAAAC